>NC_135307.1:133684302-133984302 GCF_048772815.1 Callospermophilus lateralis | reverse complement strand
GCCCTGCAGGGGGCGACGGGGCAGCCCCGGAGGCGCGCGGTGCGCCCTGGGACTAGCCGCCGCCCTGCCCCGGCAAGCTCCCCTCCTGGAGAAGGGGGCTGCACCGCCCCTCGGCGACCGGCCTGCCCCCGCCAAACCCGCTGGAAACCTCTGCCCGGTGCTTCCCGGTCGGCCTGCCTCGACCCTAGGCTGACGACAAGGGGTCCCCTCCGCGCGGCCTGCGCAGCGCCAGGTAGTGTGTGGCCTCCGACGACCAGTCCGCCTCGCTGGCAGCCGCAACTTCCCGTCTGCGCCCCGCTAGGTCCCGGGGCCGCCTGAGAAGCAGGCGGGAGACTCCCAGCGCGACCAATAGGAAGGCCGCCAATGGAGTGGTCCGCCCGCGGGGGGAGAAGGGCACTTCCGGGCGGGTCCTCCCTGCGGAACGCTGGGAACCGAGGTTCAACCCCCCTCCAGGAAACAGGTGGGTTGGTCTCAGCTAACCAGTGGGCTTATGACACTGTATGTTGTGCAGAGCACTCTCTGTAGCTAACGGCCGCGTGGCCTAATGGATAAGGCGTCTGACTTCGGATCAGAAGATTGCAGGTTCGAGTCCTGCCGCGGTCGGGAAGGGCTGGTTTTCAGTTTTTAGTTCATACTCCAGTCTGCAAGTGTTCTCGCTCATTTCCCTTCTCTCCCAGAAACCTGGGAATCTCCCTCCATTCAATCATTCCCAGCGCCCCACTGTGAAGACCCAGGCTTGTTGGATTCGCAAACATACCGTGACCAGCAGACCTACCCAGGTGGAAGATTGTGGAGAAGACGCACATCCTTCCCTTCTTTATAATCAGTTGATAGATGGCAAGGGCTAAGGTGAGCTCTAATCAGCCCAAATAATCCCACGTCACCTCTCCTTGTCCTGGGCGGTTTTGATGAGGAAAAACGCTAGGTTTCCTGGATTCTGTCCACAGGTCCTGAACCACCCCGCCCACGCACAGTCAAAGCATGTCCCCTTCAGGTGGTGTCAAGTTTTGGTATCCGTCGTCTTTTGCTCCAGGTGCTTCTGCTCTCAGCACTTCATGGTTGGTAAACTGAAAAGTACCCCTCACAATAAGGCCTTTGAGAAATAAGGAGAGCCTCCGGGCCGGAGTCTGGAGATCTAGCTGCATAGATGAAACGGAGGCTCACAGCAGATTAGTCCACTACCAACCTGTGCATGTGACTGGACCTGAAAAGTCGACCTTTTCCGGGAGTGGGTACTGAGCCCTGCGGGCTGATGCCAGACCAGGCTGCTCCTGCCACCGGGAGGGGCAATGGGAAGCCCTAGCCTACTGGCATTGAGCCTGGATTCCTCCATACACTGCTCTTTTCTTTAAAGTATGAAATAGATTTCATACACTTTTTTAGGTGTACTTAATGTACTCACAGTGTTTTGTTTTGTTTTGTTTGGTGGGGGGATAGGATCAACTGGAAATGCACGGTTTGTAAGGTGAGAGGGGTTTTCTGTTTGTTTTCCCATAACCTTGTACATTGACAATTTGTACAAAATGCCTAAGGCAAGATTCTCAACATAAATAATTTTTACTTTTCTGTTCTCTTATCGAAACTTTGCATCCCCTTCAGTTATGAGCTGAGGCAAGCAGCCACAGTGGTTTTAGATATACCTGTGACTTTCTTTCTAGAAGCAATCCCAGATATTTTCATAACACATCATATTGCTGCAGATTTTTCAAAATATTGTTTACATTCATCTTACTTCATGATAGCAGTAGTTACCAGGCCACTACTCTAGACCCTGTGATTTAATGAGTTAACACAAAAGCACATGTGTTATGTCACCTATTTGTTCCTTCCTAACATGTCATTGTTTGGTTTCCTACATAATCCTATGTGTTTTATGTATTTAAGAACATTTGGCTTAACTGTCCCTTCAGAGGAGATGCTGTTATTGGCCTGCGTGGTGTCCACTGGGAGAACAATCCTGCCTCTAGAGTCTGTCTTAGGAGATGGCCATCAAAATGCCCTCCCCTCTGGAGTCTGATGCCCTCACTCTGGAATTGGAATCTTCAACAAGGACAAAAATTGTTGGCACTCATTCATGCTGAGGAAGGGTGCTGGAGGAATAGGCCCTTCCTGCCAAGTTGCATCTTACTTCCAGGTCTTTCTGCTCAAAGTTCCTCCACTTTCCGTCCTTTTCTGGGAGCTCCCCTTAACCTAGAAAAGTCTGTCCTTACTGGTAATCCCTGAGAAAAAAAGACACATCTCCCTACAGTCCCCCAGACCTCTTCCCCACATAAGAAGAGACAAACTTCATTAAGACCCTGTCCCCATCAAAATACTCCCTCAAAGCATGTACCTCATGTGTAACTAAATTATGATCGTTTTAAATCTCCCCCTTCTACTGCTGTCAATTCCCACAGGGACTGGCCTTGTATCTCATTCTGTGACCTGTTCAAGAACTTGGTAATAATAACTGCTGCCTACTACTAGTATGCCAGGTCCTGTTCCAAGAGCTCACTTTGGGCTCTGTAGAAATACTGGCTTTATTCCCTTTTATTGATGAGGCAATCAAAGTACAGAGAGGTCAAGAAGCTTGCCCAGAGCCCCATAGCTGATAAGTGGTAGAACTGGGACTCGAACACAGAAAAACCAGCTCTAGGGTCAAGTATATCAATAAGTGTACAGCAGGGCACATACACTCTGAACTCCTGGTGGGCAGCACGTCCTGGTGCTAAAGATGCAGGCTCGGGAAGGCTCTGCCTCATTGCTACTGACTAGAGAACCCCTTCCTTGGCAGCGGCTTCTCCAGGATCCCTCTCTTGTACTTACTTCCTTGTTACAATATTCCTCCATGTTTGCCAAGCCCCAGCTTCAGTAGCCTCTGCCACAGAAAGAAAATATCATTGCTTCATATTTGTCAAGAGTTCCATTTCCAAATGAACCAGACTGAACCCTTTCAAGTTCCATCTCTTTTAATACCCTCTCTAATTCCATGAGGTAGATACTGTTATTAATTCTTTCACAGAGAAGAAAAGAAAGGTTCTTGTAAGAAGTAGAAGGTTGACTCATCCAAAGAGCACACAGTGAGTCCTCAGCCTAATTTGAACCGAGCACTGTATGATTCCAAAACTACCAGTGTTTCTGCAAGCCCCCTAGGCAGAGAAGGAAGTTTGGAAAGACAAAAATCCCACTCTGATTGGCGACTGACCCACATAGGAATGTTTTGCATAACATCCTAGGAGCTAATAATTGCCCTCCAATAGCTATCAGAAAGCAATCTGGGAATTATTCACGTTTTCCTCCTTTGCCCTGGACCAACAGGACCCCCAAGGGAGTTGAGCAGGAGGTCCTTTATGAGGAGATGGCAGAGGGTAAAGGGTCAATTTTTGTTTGTTTGTTTATTTTTGGTTTTTGGACCCAGGGATTGAACCCAGGGATGCTTAACCACTGAGCCACATCCCCAGAATTTTTTAAATAATTAATTAATTTTTAAAAATATTTTATTTTTTAGTTGTAGTTGGACATAGTACTTTTTTTTTTTTATGTGGTGCTCCTTAGTATCCTGGTCTGTAAAATGGGGCACATTTTACAGTAGCAACCTCACAGAGTTGCCACAAGGGTTCACAGAGGTCTGCATATAAAGCATTGAGAACAGCATCTGAGTAGTCAGGTTCTGCCTTGCTGGGCCTCAGTATAGTCCTGAGCCTCAGAATAGTCATACAGGGTAAAATCAGTATGTGGCTTCATGACCAGTATGTGATATTCAGGATGAGAGGTATAGACTATTTTTAAAAGATGATCTAGTTGGTTGGATAAAGTTTAAGGGCAGGTAAAAAGAGAATTTATGATGGAAATTCAAATAATTTTTTGGTGATTGGGAAGCTTCCTGATGAGAAGAAATGGGACCCTTTCCATTTTTGTGTCTCTAGTTATAGAACCTGACACAGAGAGGAGATGTTTGCTGTTCTTTTTCACACCAACAGTCATCTTTCTGCAGCTGCTGGCCAGGGCTGAGGAGCTGACTTGGTCCTAAGAGTCAGGAACAGGGCTTATTAGCTGTAATGGGCCAATTTGGACCTTTCAAAAAATTAACAGTACTTCCTTCATATTATAAGTATTGAAATTTTCAATGACAAGGGCCTCTTTTTTGCTTTAACTAATATAGACTTGATTTTCTGTCACTTGTGATGGAAAGAGCCCTTACTGATTGGGTATCCATGAAATATTTGCTGACCAAATTAATGAGCTTTTTTTTTTTCTTATCTATCTATCTATCTATCTCTATCTTTTTGATACTGGGGATTCAATCCAGGGGTGCTTTACCACTGAGCTACATCCCCAGCCCTTTTTATTCTTTCGAAACAGAGTCTTGCTAAGAAGCCTAGGCTGGCCTTGAACTTATGCTCCTCCTGCCTCAGGCTCCTGAGTAGCTGGGATTATAGGAATGTGCCACTGCACCTAGCATGAATGAGCTTTTTGTTTTTTAAATGTCTTCAGTTAAATTTTACTGAAGGAAATCTCACTGAGATGAGACTAGGCTGTACATAAGATTCTTCCACATAAAAAGTGCTTTGCAATTTGCTGTTTGTAAACCCTTATAATTTCACCTTAGCTCCCCAAGGATCTAGGGTCCTGGAGCTGTCACTGATACAAGTAACTATTTTTCAAAGAGACTCAATAGATATTTTATCATAAATTGAAAACGTCTATCACTCATCGTGTACAATTTTAATATATGCAACTACATATTACTATACAATATGTAATTTATATATTAGAATATACAACACAATATATATCATTTACTTTAACATGTAAAATTTTAAAATACCAAATATTGGTTAAAAAAAAAAAAGTCAACCAGTTTACAAAACTCCATACCAGAAAATAATTTTTTCCATCAGGAGAAATAAACACTTCCTTTTTTAAAATTTTTTTTTTAGAATTTTCAACATTTATTTATTTATTTAGTTTTTTGGCAGACACAACATCTTTATTTGTATGTGGTGCTGAGGATAGAACCCGGGCCACACACATGCGAGCGCACTAGCGCTTGAGCCACATCCCCAGCCCTAAACACTTCCTTTTTAAATTTTTTTTTTTCTTTTTTAGTTGTAGTTGGACACAATACCTTTATTTTATATATTTTCATGTGGTGCTGAGGCTCGAACCCAGGGCTTCAAGCGTGCTAGGTGAGCCCTCTACCTCTGAGCCACAACCCCAGCCTTGAACACTTTCTTAACAGGGTATAAAAAGGATCTATTCAGTTAAGGTCTCTTAGCTTAAAAAGTCAATAAGACAATTTAGTTTTAACATTTTGGATGATAGAACTGGGGGTGCAGCTCAGTAATGGAGCACTGGTCTAGCATGTTTTAGGCCCTGGGTTCCATCCCCAGCTTTAAAAAAAAGAAGAAAATTAGCTGGGTTTAGTGCCAAACAACTATAATCCCAATGATTCAGGAGGCTGAAGAGAGAATTGCAAGTTCAAAACAAACCTCAGCAATTTAGCAAAGTCCTAAGTACTTAGCGAGATCTTATCTCAAAATGAAACCAAAAAACCGATTGGGGATGTAGCTCAGTGGATAAACCTTGGGTTCAAAAAATAATAGTAACTCCAAGAATCTCAATCTACATGTACTGCCAACTCCGGTTCACTTTTGTACATTTTTTTATCATACAATAAATATTGACTTTTAGAAGTGAAATTTTGATCAATTGCTGAAAAAAAATCTCTATACAGGTAGACACCATAAGGCTCCATCCCTGAAGCCATGTCATCTGGGCACATATCCTCCCAGATGGAAGAACGCTTCATTCTTGAGAGATGGAAAAGTCCATGGTCTCTGAGACCTAGCCGGTCCCTGCGACCTTTTTGCCAGTTCCAGAATTGTGCGTTCCACTTCCCGAGCTGTCACAGCTAGACAAGGCAAGCCCAACTAGCAGTGCCCTCTATAAGATGAGCATAATGCCACCCACACTATGAGCACAGCTTTAACCTTCAGCCCTGACCTATACCTGCTGGGTCCTGCAGCAGTCCATTTCATGTGCCCAAGATGATAAGTGGGTTTCTCTCTTTCTTCCTTCTTTCCTTCCTTCCTCCCTCCCTCCCTCCCTTCCTTCCTTCCTTCCTTCCTTCCTTCCTTTCTTTCTTGTTATAGGTGGACACAATATCTTTATTTTATTTATGTGGTGTTGAGGATCAAACCCAGTTCCTCATGGATGGTAGGTGAGCACTCTACCTCTGAGCCAAAATCCCAGCCCCATAAGTGGGTTTCTTGCAATTTGTTTGTCACAGATTTTTAGCTTAAAATATCAGCCATACTGAATATAAATGGGATGAAGAGAAATGTGTATTTCTCTCTTGCAGAGACATTTCCATTGATGAGTAAATTGGGCTAGATTCTCCAGGTCAAGCATGCTTGTGGAAATGACCTTGCCCTTCTGTTAGAAGGGGACATGTTCCCATTTCCTCCCTGGAACAAAAAGCATTTTAGTCATCCATCCATGCAACAGGGGGAAATGAGAACAAGATACTATGGGGAGGTATTTACAGGTGGGGAGCCTCTTCTCCCAAATTCTATATTCAGAAGTATATGGCTGTGTGGCTTTTGCATTTAATTGTCAGAATTGAAAGAGAAGATTCTGTCTTTTGTTCTTCAAGTAAAACAATGGAGCCAGGAGGAACACATCTGTCATCCTAGGGGTGAGTGGGCAGGATGAGGCAGGAGGATAACAAGTTCAAGGCCAGCCTCAGCAACTCACTGAGGCCCTATCTCAAAATAAACAATAAAAAATGAGCTGGGGATATAGCTCAGTGGTAGAGTGTCCCTGGGTTCAAACCTTGGTACCAAAAGAAAAATAATGGACCAGTTTGATAATTGTAAAGAATCGTTCCATTTGGATTGGCTTATATTTATTTATCTATTCCCTACTTTCTTTCAGAAAGGTTTTCTGGTGGCACTGGCTAATTGTGATCATATAGGCATTACTGTCTAAGTTTAAGGCAGGGAAGCCCCTCAAGTTGGCATCTGCTGAAATCAGCAACCACAGGTCCTACTAGGGGGTTCACAAGGGCTTGCCACCCCTGTATGTCCCAGTCCCTAGGAAACTGGTGATACTCCCCTGACCACAGCTGCTAGACCCAGGCAGGTGCCTGAGCCAAGATAATTGTGGACCAGCCAGGCTTGAGAGGGAAACCAATCATCAGTGGAGTTAGGCTCGTCAGTAGGGATGATTCAAGCTGAATGGTGACAAAGCATCCCAATTGTGTCTTCTTTCAGGAAGGGACCATAGCTGTTCCCAATCGAGAGGACAAGCTCAGGGTCACCAGAGCTGCTACTGCATTGCGTGATGATGCAGCTGGCAGAACTTCCCAGCCTTGGAAGCTCAGACAGTACTCCCCACAATGCTCAGGGCATCACAGAGATGCCAAATCAGCAGTTCCAGAAATGGCCATGACCTTGACCAGGGCAGGGTGGTCTCTTTGTTAGAGGGAGGGTTCTGTGGCATTCTGGAGGCCCCACTGAGAGGTCATCCTCTAGCCCTTCCAAGGATCTGCTCTCCTGCCCTAAGTCACTTTCTAATTAAAATATATGGAAAAGTCCCTGTTTCTTGAGGTTGAACCCTCACTGATCCCAATGCCCTATTCTCAGCTCCCCCTGTACCTGCTGTATGGGTCACAGGATTGTTTAACTTTCTCCACCAACAAAGCATGAGCTCCCCAAGGGCAGGGCTGAGTCTGGGTTCTCCTGTGTCTCCAGTCCTTGAGGTATGGCTGGCTCAAAGGAGGGGCCCTATCAGTATTTCTTGAATGAACACATGAATCTCCCCAGGGAAAATAAATTTTTTTACCTCTGTACCCATTGTCTCATTCTGAGTGCAGAGCAGGAACTAGGAAACATTCTGTTTATTTCAAGCAAAAAGAAACATAATGCAGGACTTTACCTATGTGAAAAAGATGGAAGGGCTGGAGGGGTAGATGTCAGATGGTGACTTACATAAGTTCACAATGTCACATCTATAATCTGGATCCAAATTCTGAAGGAAAGAAGACCACTGTCTTGCTTCAGCTACCACTGTTGCTGCCACCATGACATAAAGCCAGTGACAGTGATACGTGGAAGTGAGCTGCCACAGTCTGGTTAGCCAGAGCTTGCTGACCTGTGCCAAGGCCACATGAGTGTTCACAGCAGCATGTAAGTCACAACCAGACCCTCACTGCAAGAGCATCCGGCAGCCTTCTACCTTGTAGGGGAACAGAGAAGAGGCTGGGAATGGAGGCCAAACTCCAACAAATGATATCTGGCAGACACAGCCATACAATTGTATCTGCACCTCTTCTGCCTGGTCTAGGACATGGGAGTATACATGCTGCCTCCCAGGAAGGAAGTCCTTGTCCTGGGCCTTCCTGTGCCTGGCTCAGGGTCTATCAGAGCACATGCTCCATTAATGTCTTTGGCCAAGTCACTCATATTTTCCATTGGTTCCCAGGGTTAGGGATCCAGAGTTCCTGCCTGGCTACTCATAGAACTGCCAGAAACCCACCACCAAGCCCCATTTGTCCTCCCAGGGAAAAGAGGCTGCATGCTAGGGCCTGGGACCTGAACTATTTCCATCTCTGGGACCAGCAGCATCTTAGAAAGCAAAGGATATGCTGGGCCTGGTGGTTCACACCTGTAATCCTAGCCACTCAGGAGGCTGAGTACGAGGCCAGCTTGGGCAACTTAGTGAGAACCTGTCTCAAAACAAAAAATTAAAAAGCTGGAGATCTAACTCAGTAGTAGAGTACCCCAAGTCCAAGTCCAATCCTCAGTACCAAAAAAAAAAAAAAAAAAACAAGCAAAGGATATAGCTCCCAGAGGGTGATAAGGCATATTATCAGTGGCGGGGAGGTAATTCTGGGGAAGGCTGTAACCCCAGGAATCCACAGGAAGAGAATACGGGTTAGCCACCCCTCTGCATGTTTGTAAAGAAACACAGTGGCTCTCAAATGTCAGCAAAAAACAACAACAAAAAAAGAAGCGTGGCTAGTATCTGAGAGGCAGGAACCCAGGGACATGTAACTTGCTGAAGATTGAGCCCCCACAGGAAGGGTCAAGGAGCCAAAGTGACTGTCCTGACCCCCCAACTTGGAAATACCCAACCCTCAACTCTGGTGGCTGGTGGAATCCAGCTGTTTTGGTTTGTCCTCATTCAGGGGCTCCTGATTGGGTCTGCAATCCGTACCTGGCAGAGAGCAGTCTCTGAGGACCCATTCAAGTTGATCTAGCTTCATGCCAATCCTGGATTTAATGGTCTGCAAAGAGACCACAGGGGAGGCCACGGTCAGGCTGGAGCCTGTAAATCTGAACCTGAGCTCCAGCAGGTGAGGGCAGCTGGGGAAGACTTGGAAAAGCCATCAGGCTTCTAGTCCTTGTCAGGCATGGCATCTTACGTATTGCCCAGGGACCCCAGAGCCAGATGGGAGCAGCAAACATAGCTCTTGGTCATCTTCAAGGCCTCACCTCCACCCTGAAACTTCTGAGGGGGGCTCAAGGCTCTACACCAGTGATACCTCTAGGTAGAGGGACACAGTGAGGGGATGGCGGGGTGGGGGTGGGGGGACCTTGTATTTAAATCCTGTTTTAGCTTCCAAATTTTGAATTATGAACTTGTTGCCTGTTCAAAAATAATACATTAGGGACTCGGGGCATGGCTCAATGGTCAAGCACTTGCCTGTCATGTGCAAGGCCCTGGGTTCATCCAAAATACCACAGAGAAGAAGGAGAAGACAAGAAAGAAGGCAGAGTCCAGCATGATAGCTCACACCTGTAATCCCAGTCCTTTCCAGCAATTTGGGAGGTTGAGGCAGGAGGATCACAAGTTGGAGGCCAGCCTGGGTAACTTAGTGAGACCCTGTCTCAAAGGTCTGGGGATGTGTTTAGTACTAGGGTGCCCCTGGGTTCAATCTCCAAGAAAAAAAGAGAGAGAAAAAATTGTAAGGGTTGGGGGAAGAGAAGGAAAATAGAAGGAAAGGAAGAAAGAAGGAGGAAAAAAAAAACAGTTATTTTCTCTCTCCAGAATAGCTGATAGACTTGAGGCTGGGGTGTGTTCAAGTCACTTTGATTCCTCCCTGGGCCACATCTGTGTTACTACATCCCCTCCCCAAAACACACACTCCTGCTTTCCACATGCAGCCCCAAAATAGATTCAGCTCCCACCTAAGCCCCAGGAAAGCAGCTAAAGGTGGAAAGTGATCCCAGTGGTGCCCATCAGAGACTCTGTCTAGACTTTGTGTGTGTGTGTGTGTGTGTACGCATGTGGGTGCATGTGGTACTGGGGTGTGAACCCAGGGGTGCTCCACCACTGAGTTGCATCTCTGCCCTCCACTCCCATCCCCCTTCTTTTGTTATCATTTGTTTGCTTTTAATTTTGAGACAGGGCCTCACTATGTTGCTGAGGCTGGCCTCAAAGTTGTGATCCTCCCACCTTGGCCTCCCAAGTAGTTGGGATTACAGGCGTGTGCCACTGTGCCCAGTTTAGAACTTTTACAACTACTTAGGAAAGAGTCAAATCTCAAAGTTGAGTGGATGCAAGGTTAGGTTAGAGCTGCTGCCATCTGGGCCCTGTGGTTTGGAGAAAGGTGGTCTGATTTGTAGAAAGAAGAGAAAAGAGTCACACAAGACCCCAATGGGATCAGATTCCTGTTGTCCCTTCCCTTCCTGCAGTTTGGCCATAAGTGCCAAAATTGGTTTGAATTAGATTTCTGGTGCTTACAGCCAAAGAATCCTAAGTGATTGGTCTTCCCCTCAGTAAAATAACAGGGCACAATGGGGCTGCTAGTCTGTCAGGGGCCGGTGACTTTGGCCTAGGTGTTCCAACACCCTTGTCCCCCAAACCTTGGGATGAGCCAGGATTTGGCCTGGTTGTGGTGGCCCCAGCTCAGGGGTAGAGGGACCTTAACCTTCCCCCTCCCCGATGTCAGGTGGACTCGCTCAGCATCCAAGAGGTTGGGACAAATGAAGAGAAGCAATTTGGCTGCCTTTTCTGGCCCAGTCATCACTTGACCTCTGCTGGACTGTCCAGCTCAGAGGGGAGGTGAGCACACAACCAAAGCCTCCTCTGAGTAGAGAATGCGCACATGTCTTCACAGTTAAACCTCATGAGCTCTAAAAGGTCGTTATTTTCCCATTCTAGAGCTGAGGACACTGAGTCCCAGGGAGATGCAGTATCATGAGCTTCAGAGTGCACAGCTCGGGCTGGTGTAGCCAGGACGCAAACTCCTCTCCTCAGAGACCTTCACTTGGCCATGCTGCAGGGTCTGCTGCTCTTTGGTGAGGCCCCTGAACCCCTGCAGGATCTCCAGACAGACCCAGGAAGGGAAAGGCATCTGCTCTTTTCCAGTGGCTCAGCCACCAGGGGTCCCAAGGCTGCTGGCTCCATGGATCTTTGTATGAAGTCTCAAGCTGAAAGGCTCAAACCCAGAGCAGTGGGCCACTCCACTGCTGCGTGGACTTCTGAGAACCTCCATTCCCTCATGAGCAAAACGGAGAAAAGGCTTCCTCTACCTCCCGCACGGCCAGCTGACCCTCAGGTGAGAAAGCCTGAGGACACTGTGCTGAGGACACTGTGCTCTGATGTCCGTTCTGGGTGCCTTTGAGAAGAGCTGTGTCCTCTTCCCCTTGCCAGCCATGCCCCTTGCCAATGGCCGACTCCTGAGACCAGCCAAGATGCTGACGCTTTAATTCTGCCTAAGGGACCAGAGCAGAAAATGGAGCTAACTGGGGAGTGGAAGCTCAACAGCTCTCCCAAATTCCCAGTTGTTTCTTTTCTTTTTTTTTTTTTTAAGTGACCAATATTTTTCTGTTTTTTTTTTTTTTTTACCAAAACACAACCTCCCCAAAAAAAATTAACTGAAGAAATTTTAGAAAATCCATAAAGCTCAGCATATAGTCAGGGTTTATTATTCACAGATTCGATATCTGTGAATTTGCCTACTCTCTCACATTTATTTCTGACCCTAAAATCAATATTTAGAGTGCATTCACAGCTAAAGACATTCAGTGAGTGGTTAAAAAACAAATAAAGTGTGTGTGTGTGTGTGTGTGTGTGTGTGTGTGTGTGTGAGAGTGTGTGTGAGCGAGCACACGATGAACTGAATCTAGCACCTTGTGCAGCCTAGGCTAGGCAAGTGCTCTACCACTGAGCCTCATCTTCAGCCCTAGAGTGGTAAAGAATCTGAGAGGTTGAACAATTTGATGTCTGCCTTCTATTTCAGCTCTTGAGCTGTAAACAGATGTACTTTTTGCATCCTATTCCAGACCACGTTTTTTCTTTCACATTTTCGTGCTTTTTTTGTTGTTGATTTTGCTATTGAAGATGGGCCCCCCAAGCATAGGGCTGAAGTATGCCTAGTGTTCCTAAGTGCAGAGTGGCTGTGATGTGCTGTTAGTCAGATTTCTGTTGCTATGACAAAATGCCTGAGACAATTAATGTTAAAAGAGGAAAGGTTAATTTTGGCTTACTGCTTCAAAGGGTTCAGTCTAAGGTCACTTGGTTCCATTGCTTTTGGCCCATGGCAAGGCAAAATATGGTGGAGTACATGGTAAAGTAAAGCTGTTTAAATCATAACATGGGGAAGCAAAAGAGAGAGAAAGAGCAAGGGGTAGAGTCTCAATATCCCTGTCAAGGACACACCCCTAGTGATCCTAACTTCCTCCCACTAGGTCCCACCTCTAAAGGTTTCACAACTCCCAGCAGCACAAAGACTGGTGAACAGCCTTCAACACGTGACCTTTGGGGGACATTTAAAATTCAAACCATAACATGTGCCTGACAGACAAATGCTCGTGTTAGATGAGCTAAGCTTTGTTCAAGAAGAAGTTACAGAACTGTCAGTCATGAGTTCAATGCTAGTGAATCAACAATATGTATTAAGTAACAAGTTTTTAAACAGAAGCATGAAGGATAAGGTGGGACATACCTGTGATCTCAGGGACTCAGGAGGCTGAGACAGGAGGATTGCAAATTCAACAACTTAGCAACACTCTGTCTTAAAATAAAAAATAAAAAGGGATGGGAGTTGTAGCTCAGTAGTAGAGCACCCCTCGTTTCAATCCCCAGTACTAGGGGAAAAAAAATGTTGCCACCAGGGGCTCATGGGAACTTTATCCTATATTTCTCCTAAAAGCAATGGTTCAGTATTTGCTAATTTGGTGTTCATGGGAACTTTATAGAACACAACTACAACAAATAATGAAAATTCTTTATTAGTCAGTCAGGATGCTCATAGTATTCAGCTGAATGAAACCTGTGGGTTGCAGGATACTGGGCATAACATGACCCCATATTTGGGTAGAAAACAAATCAAATAAAGCAAAGAGTTGTTTTTTTATTTTTTTCTTTCTTTCTTTTTTTTTTTTTTTGAAGGCCTCCATGTGTGCATCCCTGCTTCACTGGAACATGGAAAAGACCACAAAGAGATTGAACCCAGTTTTCCTTTATGGAGGGGGAACAATATGAGGGGATGATGGTTAAATATTTTCTTTACACGCCTCTGATGTTTGTTTTGCTTTGAGAGTCATGGGCCATTTTTGTAATTTTCTTTTCTTCTCTTTCTTTTTTTTTTTTTTTTTTTAGCAGTGCTGGGAATCAAACCCAGACCCTCATGCATGCCAGGCCAGCACTCTACCACTGAAGTATATTCCCAATCTCATTTTTGTAAATTTTTTTCAAGTGTCACACAATGACCATAGAAGTCGGAACTGGGGCCCACAGGTGTAGCTCAGTGGCAGAGCTCGGGCCTAGGATGTGCAAGGCTCTAGGTTGATCCTCAGCCTGGGGAAGGGCCACAACTTTGTCCTAGGCCTTTGCGCTAGTGGCACCACCCTGTGGATGCAGCTGGAATTACTTTGATGATCCTGAACCTCTTTTCTGGGATCTGGCCAGTGACCCCAACCCTCACGCCCAGGTATTCCTCAGAGCCCCTGGAAACATCTCATATGAATTCAGGAACAAGTTGCAGAGTTTGTTGACCCATCAAGAACTGTTGGAATGCCAGCAGGTACCCAGAATGCACTCTGATTTCCCAGCTTCTTGTTTGAGAGATGAATGACAGCTATTCCCAAGACCACAGAGAATTTCCAAGGATGGACACCAAGAGTGGTTAAAGCTGGGGCCAAATCCCCGCTCTACCACTTCTTAGCACTGTGTAACCATCGATGGGTTATTTAACCCCATTTCTTCATCTGTAAGATGGTGACATCTACCTGTGTTACCTGTGCATTGAAATCAAACCATCATGGCGCACACCTATAATTCCAGAGGCTTGGGAGGCTGAGACAGGAGAATTGTAAGTTCAAAGCCAGCCTCAGCAACTGTGAGGCACTAAGCAACACAATGAGACCCATCTGTAAGTAAAATACAAAATATGGCTGAGGATATGGCTCAGTGGTCGAGAGCCCCAGAGTTCAATCCCTGATACTCCCCCCTGAAAAAAATCAAACCATCATCAGAGGGTGGTGGCACATGCCTGTAATCCAGCAGCTTGGGAGGCTGAGGCAGGAGGATTGTGAGTTCAAAGCTAGCCTCAGCAATGGTGAGGCACTAAGCAACTCAGTGAGACTCTGTCTCTAAATAAAATACAAAGTAGGGTTGGAGATGTGACTCAGTGGTTGAGAGCCCCTGAGTTCAATCCCCAGTACCCTCCTCCTGCAAAAATCAAACATCTGGCAAATACCTACCCCCTTTTCAGGCCAAGGTGAAGGACAGCAATTGTCATTGTTTTTATAGACTTTATAGACTTTCAGAAGGTTCTCACAGCTAACATTAGAACAGACCTCTGGCTGCAAGCCGTGTCAGTTCACTGGGCCAACCCAGACTGCTTGAATCCCTCTTAGACCTGAGCTGGCCCTTGCCACCATCTAGCCACCGACCCACATGGCAATAAACAAAGAGAATCCAAGCCTTCCATAAGCTCATACTCCAGAGATAATCCCTGCTAACAATCTGGCGGGGGCATGTCATGGTGCTGCTCTATTTGTCATTCCCAGTCTGTGCAGTGCACCCCCACACCCATCTTTCTCACTTTCACTCTGATGTTATCATTTTTCTGAGGCCATAATAATCTTTGTGAGGGCCTGGACATTGGGTGGCTTTTCATTTATTTCTGGCCTCACACAGTCTTCCTCACCCCAGATGGTGTATGTGGAACCGTGCGCTCTGCTGAGGTGATGACTAACCAGCTAGCAGGGCTGGCAGCCCCCCTCTGTGGTACAGAAGGGTGGCACTGCTGCGTTTCCATTTAGCTGAGACAGAACACCCACGGTCGCCACCTGCGCAGGCTGCTGGGAACATGGCCCTGATTTACACCCCCAAATCCCTCTTGAAACTATCCTGTCTGCATAGTAAAGAGGCTTTGGACACATGCAAGCTGACCTTTGGAGAGATGGGCCTTATGAGCCACTGTAGCCCAAAGGGAGATGGTGCCCACTTGGGGCCCTGGCTGGCCTCAGAGAGGACGCAGGGGAGGAGAAATGCAACCACAGACCTTTCTCATCCAGGCAGCTAAACACAGGGCCAGTGACAGCCTGGAATAGTCTGCACTTCCAGCAGGCCAAAACAGGCTTCAGGGCAGGAGGTGGTGAGGACTGGCAAGGGAGTCCCAGTGAGACCCAGTGACAGTTAAGACCTGGGTGGGCCTGGGCCACACCCTTGGGAAAATGTATGGGAACAATCTTTGCAGTGTAATACTTCTAGTATCCGCAACTACATCTGCCCCACAGGCTGGGTTGGATGCTGCCCATCTCTTAGGGGCTGATTGTGGTCTCCCATCAAGTTCATGTTGAAGTCTTAACCCCAAAATCTCAGATTCTAGCTATATTTGGAGATGAGGTCTTTAAAGAAGTAATTAAATAAAAATGAGGTCGTTACAATGGGCCCTCCCCTAAGCCAAATGGTGAAGAGGGAGAGACACAGGGAGAAGAGGGTCCTCTACAAGCCAAGGAGAGAGGCCCCAGAAGATGCCAGCCCTGCCAAGGACAATCTTGAGCTCCGTGAGAAATTAAATTTCTGTTGTTTAAGCTATGCAGTCTGTGGCTCCTTGCTGCGACAACCCAAGCCAATCATTTCTCTCAGAGGGTGGAATGCAGACCCAGGCTGGAGGGAATTATTGACTAGCGAAGTTGTGGGTCTATTCATTTATCCTGCATGCCCAGGACCTTGTGAGGAATGAAGAATACAATGTGAAGAGACAGAGGTAGTCCCTATTAATATGCTCAGATCACCAAAGCCAGCAAAAAAAGGCTTCACTCTTAATTTTTGTGGAATACAATTATGATGGCCGCTACTCTTGGCATGGCTCTAAAAGACCACTGGAGCCTGACAGTGCTGTTGGGTGACCTAGCCTCCTGCCTTTTTATCCACTGGGCCCTCACTGAGTGCGTTCAGTGCTTCTGCTGACTGCTGGACACTCAGAAGTGGCAGCCAGAAAGCTTGCCCAGTCTTTGAGACAGCAAGCTTTCTCAACATTTTTCTTTAATCACCTTTTTTTTTTTTTTTTTGGTACTGGGGATTGAATTCAGGGACACTCAGCCACAGAGCCACATCCTCAGCTTGTTTTTGTATTTTATTTAGAGACAGAATCTCACTGAGTTGCTTAGCACCTTGCTGTTGCTGAGGCTGATTTTGAACTCGAGATCCTCCTGCCTCAGCCTCCCAAGCTGCTGGGATTACAGGCATGCACCACCACGCCCAGCTCATTACTCGCCTTTTATTTTTTTATTATTTATTTATTTTTTGTGTTGCTGGATTGAACCCAGGGTCTTGTGCATGCTAGGCAAGCACTCTACCAACTGAGCTATATCCCCAGCCCCATTACTCACCTTTTAACACACATAAACATCTGCCCTCCTGCCTCGGTTGTGCACAACATTGAGAATCACAGTCTTGTCCATAGGCCCCATCAAAATGAAAGATTTTTGTCTACCTTTTCTTTCTATAGTTGCACTGCATAAAAAATGTATTTTTTTTTCTTTTTTCTTTTTTTAACCAGGGATTGAACCCAGGGCCACTCTACCACTAAGCTACATCCCCAGCCCTTTTTTATGTATTTTTGAGACAAGCTCTCACTAAGTTACTTAGGGACTTGCTCAGGCTAGTCTTGAACTTGTGATGCTACTGCCTCAGCCTCCTGAGTTGCTGGGATGACAGGCATGTGCCAGTGCACCCAAGTAAGATCTAACTTTTCAAGAAAGGAAATTATGTCCCAACATTGTATTTTTTTAAATGACATTTTTTCTCACCTGAAGGCTCTGATGTGTACCCCCTCCCCTTAATCCCTTTCTTTCTGCAATATGCACTCCTGGGGGAAGGACCAAGGCCAATGTGACTGCCACCCCACAGGAGTTATGCAGTACTCAATCTGTACAGCTGTCCATGATAGTCCTGGCTCAGAAGGCAGCCTGAGTTGAACAAATTTGCTCTACAATCTGTCAAAGCTTGACTTGTCACAGTGTGGGGGTTGAAATCACCAAGGCAGGCAGAGAGGTCTGCAGAAAGGGAGTGCCTGCCAGGCTCCTTCTGAGGTTGAAGCAGGAATCCTTGTGTTAGGCATGAGGGAGGTGTCCAAGCCCTGGCTAGTATCCCGTGGCCTTAGCTGGCAGGGTGATTTCAATCACCAAAAGGCACAGAGAGGCAGCCAAGCCATGGGAGCTTTGCCGAGGCAGAAAATCATGATGTGACAGCAAAGAAATAGAGACTAGAAGCCCACTGATGGTGAGAATGGGAAAAGGATGTGATGTGGGGCCTGGGACACAGCACACAGGCTCTGCATGTCCCTGGAGCCCCAGGTGACCTGGAGCCTGGTTCACCCACACCCAGGGTTCTGCTGGTATACCTTCAGCAGCACAAAGCTCACCACCCAGAAGGAAACCTGCTTCCTGGCTCAGCAGATGAAGCGCCTGATGTTTTTTTTGTGAAATCTGTTGCTCAGGCCACACTAAAGAAAAAAGCGGGCTGGGCACCATGATATATGCCTGTAATCCCAGTGACTTGAGAGACTGAGACAGGAGGGTCGCAAGTTCAAGGCCAGTCTCAGCAATTTAGGAAGGACCTAAGCAACATAGTGGGACTCTGTCTCAAAATAAAAAAATAAAAATGGTTGGGGATGTGGCTCAGAGGTAAAGTGCTCCTGGGTTAGCTCCCCGGTTACCAAAAACAAGAGGAGGGCTGGGGTTGTGGCTCAGTGGCAGAGCACTTGTCCAGTATGTGTGCAGCACTGGGTTCGATTCTCAGCACCGCATACCAATAAATAAAATAAAGCTCCATTGATAATTTAAAAATATTTTTTTAAAAAAGAGATCATTAAAAAAAAAAAAAAAAAAAAACAAGAGGAAAGTAGGCTGTGGGTACAGGAGAAGCCTGGGCTAGGGGGACTGCTCATCTGCATGCAGGCGTTCTCCTCAGCATCCCCATTTAATCCTTTCAATAACCCCCACAGGGAGGGGACCACCACTAGCCCCATGTTATGGTTTGGATCCTTAATGTCCCCTGTTAATGCAGGAATGTTCAGAGGAGAAACGATTAGATTATGAGAGCTGTAACCTCATCAGTGTATTAATCCATTTGATGGATTAATAATTTAAATAGACTACTGGGTGGTAATTGTAGGCAGGTGGGGCATGACTGGAGAAAGTAGGTCACTGTGGGGGCGGCAGGCTTGGGAATCATATCTTGTCCCTGGCTCCTGGAGCTCCTCTCTCTCTTCCTCCCTCCCTCTCTCTCTCTCTCTCTTACTGTCTCTCTCTCTCCCTTCCCCCTTCCCCCTTTCTCCCCCCCCTTCCCCCCCTCTCCTTCCTGGCTGCCATGAGCTGAGAAGCTTTCTTACCCACACTGCCCTTTTCCCCCTTCCATGATGTTCCGCCTCACTTGGGCCTCAGAGCAATGGAGTCAACCACGTACTGAGACTTCTGAAATCGTGAGCCCAAATAAACTTTCCATCTTCTAAGTTGTTCTAGTCAGGTATTTTGGTCCCAGCAACAGAAAACTGCCTGACACATCCATCTTACAGATATAAAAACTCAGATACAGAAACATGATCAATTGCCCAAAGCCTCACAGCAAAGAAATAGTAAGTGGAACTGAGGGTGGGGAACAGGACAGCCTCCATCTCAGGCTCAGGGTCATCAGGACGGCTGCTGGGGACTCCACCATACCCTTGCCGATGTTGGGGAGGCCAGCACACTTCTCCCTGGCAGCACCAGAAGAAGCCCCACAGTGACCACACTGCTTCACTGTCTCGTGGCCACTGCTCAGCTGCTCTGCTGGGGCTTAGGGTGTCAGGACTGTCCTGACACCCTAAGCCCCAGGAGGGCTTTCTGCTGTCAACCCACATGTTGGGGTGTTGGTCCCTGCTCTCCCCACTGCTATCTCAGAGCCTCCACTTGCCCCACTTGCCTGCCCCATGGTGGGCCCTGCCATGATGCTACTGATCTGAAGCCTGCCCTGGCTGAGGTCCAGAGAGGCAGAACCAGCAGGGGGTATGTGGGTATGTGTACAGCTGGGTGACCCTTCCCAACAGGGACATATTCTGAAGAATGCATCATTGGCAGATTTTGTCATTGTGCAAACATCACAGAGCACACTTACACAAACCTCAGTGGGGCAGCCTACTACACACCTGAACTATATGATGTAGCCCATGGCTCCCAGATGATAGTCTAAAACATGGAGCTACACTGATCCTGTAGGCAACTGTAACACAGTGGTAAGCATTTATATATCTAAACATATATGGAAGCACAAAAAAGATACAGTTAAAATGTTAGGCAATAGGAATTTTTCAGTTCTAGTATTGGACCACTGTCATATATGTGGTCTGTCATCGACTGAAATGTTATGCAGCAAATGATCATTTGGATAGATAAACACATACATACACACACACACACACACACACATAGATACATAGTTAAAGATTTATGTTAAGGAATCAGTGGAGGCCGGTAAGTCTGAAATCTTCAAGGCAAGCTGGCAGATGAAATTCCAACAAGAGTGGACTTTGTAGTCTGAAAGCAGTCTGGAGATAAACTTTTTCCATCTTTGGGAGAGCCTAATCTTTTCTCTAAAGACCTGCACCTGATTAGATGAAGCCCACCCAAATTATGGAAAATAATCCATTTATTCAAAGTGCAAGGACTTAAATGTTAATATTAAAAACATCTACACTGTTGTTTAACCAAATAACTGGGTACTATAGCCTAGCTAAATTGACACATAAAATTAACTGTCATGAGGCAATTTTGACACCCCAGGTTGTCTTTCCTATCTGCTGTCAGTGCCCCAGATGTTGCAGATAACAGACAAATATCCCCTTGATCTCTCTCCAGGTAAAATCCCATCCTTGGTCTTATCTGTTAACACATCCAGATGACCTAAGATCTGGCTGGCCTGGTTATTCTCAGAGTCAGTCAGTAACCTTTTAAAATTATGGTCCCTGTTGAGCATGGCAGTACAGACCTGTAATCCCAGCAAATTGGGAAGTTGAGACCAGAGGATTACAAGTTTGAGGCCATCCTGGGCAATCTAGTCTCAAGAATAAAATAAAATAAAATAAAAAGGGTTGAGGGTGTAGCTTAGTACTCAGCACCCCTGAATTCAATCCCTAGTCCTAAATAAATAAATAAATAAATAATAAGTTAATAGATAAATAAATAAATAAAATGATGGTGCCTGCCTTAGGTCCTTAGGTCCACTTCCCCAGAGCACACCCCAAGACAAGGAATTGTATGTTAATGATGTATTAAGAATGTGCTCCTTGGGGCTGGAATTGGAGCTCAGTGGTAGAGCACTTGCAGGGCATGTGTGAGGCCCTGGATTCGATCCTCAGCACAGCATATAAATAAATAAATAAAATGAAAGATCAATTTATAACTCAAAAATATTTAAAAAGAAAGAAAGTGCTCCCAGAAGAACCAGGAAGAGAGTTGGGGAAGCAGGCCAGGAAAGAGACAGAAGCTAAGCCAGGGTGGGATTTTTAGCCAAGGCCCCGTATCTGCCTGATCCATAGAGGGCTCCAGCTCTGCGCATGCCCACCGCCCTTGAGGGAGCTGAGCTTTCTCCAGCATAAGCATCGTCAAGGCTACAGGCTGCTGGGGGGCTGGTCAAGGTGTCCACTCCCAGCTACTTCTCTGGACTCATGCAAGGTTGAAAGTTGATGAGCTGCGGGGGGATGGAGGGATATATTTGGAAAGAAGTTTGGGATGGGACCTGGGTGGAGAAGCAGTAGTGTCCACCACAGCATCCAATCCGAAGACAGTGCCCAGTGTGGTCTGGCCACACGGGTCTGGGAGATTCTCATAAGCCTGTGGATCCTTGAGGGCAGGAACTGTTTCTCTACCAGTATCCTAGCATGAGCACCCGGTACATACTACTGGACCTACGCCAGATATTCCAGAAATGTCTGCAAAGTTAACAAAGAAGGGAACAAACCTGTATCTCTTGGGGATCTCAAAAGAAACAGAAACCATGCTGATGCTTTAAGCAGAAAGGAATTTGATATAATTTAATACCAGGAATTAGGCAGTTATGAACTGTTGGAGGGCCTGCAGAAGCAAATGGGAGTCTTCCAGGAATGCTGCAGAGCTGGCCTGCCAGAGGAGCTCCTGCTTCCATCTCTGTCCAGTGGACAGAGATGGAAGGTGGGAACTAAGGAGTTAGGAAACCAGGAGGCCCATGGAACTGCTGACATCAAGAACACACCATTGTGTTTGTGCTCTGGGAATCAGACAGTGACCATTACCAACTCTGAAATAGCCTCTTCACAATTGGGAAGCAGAAGACAGTACCCTGAAGTCCCCTGCTCCAAGGCAGATAGAAGATGATGTCCCTTCCTTGCTCCTGCCTTTTAAATTGTTTTGCATTAATGCTTCTAGTTTATATTTGGAATTCTAGCTTCCACGGAGTCTAAAAGGGTACTTCTAGCCTCCCAGTTTGCCCAGCATGGCCTTATCTGCACCTTTGTTACTAAATTTTTGGTTTGTGAGAAACTTGTGGTCCACATGGAATTCCAAATATTTTTTCTCCAAAACTTACCCAAGGATATTGTGTGGTGGTATTGTATGTACGATGATTCAAAAACCTCTTGCAGTTGTTGGAAGAGGAATTTGCCATGGGAATAATGAAAATACGCAGAAATATTCTGGGTATTTCCACATTTTCATATGTCTGGAAGGTGCTTCTTTTCAATACATTGAATGTTGCTCATGTTTTCTGTGTCCAGAGCAGGAAATATGGAGATGAACGAGATGGGATTCCTTCCCTCAGCGGGCTCACAGTCAAGTGAGAAAAAGAGACTAGTCAAGGGCTGGGGTTGTAGTAGAGTACCTGCCTTGCATATGTGAGGCAGTGGGTTTGATCCTCAGCATCACACAAAAACAAATAAAACAAAATAAAGGTGTTGTTTCCATTTAATCTAAAAAATATTTAAAAAGAAAAAGAGATGAGTCAAGAAACTGAAAAGGACAATATAAACTATTCTGAGGATGTTGCTCAGTGATAGAGCATTCACCTAGCCTGTACTCCCCAGGCCCAAAGTGGGGGTGGGGGAGAACTGCTGTTAAGAGGCAGTGTAACATGGTGGTTAAGAATTTGGACTGTGAGCTGGGCGCAGTGGCACATGCCTGTAATCCCAGCAGCTTGGGAGGCTGAGGCAGGAGGATCTCGAGTTCAAAGCCAGCCTCAGCAACTTAGTGAGACCCTGTTTCTAAATAAGCTACAAAAAAGGGCTGAGGATGTGGTTCAGTGGTTAAGTGCCCCTGGGTTCAATCCCTGGCGTGCGCACGTGGGCTTGCGCGCGCGCCCGCGCACACACACATGGGGGGGGGGGCGATATTTGGACTGTGGTTTCCCATCCTGGTTCTGCTACTGTGACTTATGACCAATTACTTAACCTCTCCATGCCTGGGCTTTCCCATCTGTTGAATGATAATAACAGCATGTATCACAGAAAGACAGCTGTGAAAATTAATAATAAAGTGCTCAGAATAGTGTTTGGCACAACCTACCCACTCAGTAATCATTAACTGTTAGCGAAATCTCACCCCATGAGCAAATCTGAGTAATGCAAATCCTGAAACATTTTAAACGCTAATCAATAAACCCATCATTCTAAGCTGGCGTCCAAATGGATTGTAAAATGTGTTTGTCACAATTGCCACCTGGTGGCGCACCTGCTGCTGCCTCAATGGAAACTTGAGTTACACTGCTTGTGAAAGGTGCAGATGTTCAAGAAGGGGGCCTCCGAGACACGGGTCTGCTGCACTGCTCTGCAGCACAACCCTAGGTGCTGCCTAGGTGTGACGACACACAGAGAAGGAGGGACAGCTTGGCAGGAGCTGACTTGGGTCAGAGAGCTAGCAGGAGCAGAACAGAATCTTACTCAAAGCCAACCAAAGGAAAGAAGTAAGACTTTCCTGTCAAGGAGATGCACCTCATGAAGTCTCAGGTCCTCTCTCTCTCTCTCTCCCTATGGCCCTTTTTCTCTGGCTTCTCCACCGCTGCTCCATTCTCCTCTGTGTTTTGGGGTTTCTGTTTGTTTTTGCTTCCTCATCACCTGGGCTGAGCACAACACTGACTCCATGAGCTGTCCCTGCCACGGCAGACCTGCTCAGCCTGGGTTTCATGTCACTACTCAGGAGAGACCCTGGAAGACAGTCCAGGCCAGGGATTATCCCCTGTGGGTCAATGACCATGCCAGATTCCATCAACGGGTTGTCATTAGGAAGAGAGGACGCAGGTGATTCAAATGTGGCCACTTAGGCCCATCCAGCCCAGCTGGATAGGTCAGAAAGTCACACAGAGGATTCATCCAGAATCTTAAAGGTACCTGAGAGAGAGGTATTCCGAGCACAGGAAGTGTAGGTGCACACAAAGGCAGGGGCAGGTGCCAGACCCTGTCCTTGGTGAAATGAAGTCTCCTGCAATGGTGGAAGAGTGGAGGAGGAGCATAGGACCAGGTGGCAGGGGGAGCTCTTCTGCCAAGACTTGAGGCTTTCTCCTGGAGGCAGTAGAGCCCCACTGAAGGAATTCAAGCAAGGAGGAGACATGATCAGATAGGCATTTTGGAAAGGTCTCTCCCCAGCAGACTGGACAGCATATTGCTGGGGGCTAAGTTCTGAGGTGGAACACCAGTTAGATTTCTGAAATCATCCAGATGAGAAAGGAAAAATGGGGTGTAGGGTAGAACATGCCTGAGGCTGAAAACTGACTCCATCAATTTCTAGCTGTGTGACCTTGAGGAAGTTAATCATCTTTCTGAGTTTTGTCTCTAGCAGTTCCTGGCATATAGTGGGAGCTCAGCCACTTGCTGAAAGAATGAATGTCAAGGACCCTTTGAAACACGTGGCCAGACTGAAAACAGAACACCACACTGAACCCACCAAGATGCTCCTGACACTTAAGTTGTGAGCCAGGGAGATTTATGACTCTCCAAATCGCAGGCATTACCTGCATATCATGACCAGTCATTTCCTCTTGCTCATCTCCCATTCACCCTTGGAATAGAGACCCAATGAGAAAGGGCATTTATTTCTAATTTTCTGAGGTCTTGAAGGTACGAGAGAGATCCTGGTTGAAAAGTAAGCCGCTGAGATGGAGAGGGCAAAGCTGGGGAGAAATTGACACGACAGTAGGAACCGGGCATTTAGAAATGGGGGCAAGGTTTTTGAAGTCTCCAGACCTCATTCGCCTGTACCTGGTGTCCTCACTAACAAAAGTGACTATTTCGCGACTCGTAGAGTTTGAGAAGCAAAGAGCAGCCAAGAGGGGGAACGCACCGCAGCTCTTCTAGGGCTACTGCATCTCTTCGGTTCTACCCAACCCGCGGCGTCGAGGCACCGCCCACCGAGCGGGTCCGAGTCTTTCCCGCCCACTTCGGCCGGCTGAGCTATGCGCGCCTGCAGCTCCCGAGAAGGCCGCCAGAGCGCACTGTTGGACAGCGTGCAGAGCCCCTAGGACGCGAGAGTCGCTAGATCCGGCAGCCGACTGGAGAACCCGGGACCAGGGAGAAGGACGGAGGTGGGGACGTGGGTTGGAGGGTGGGAGACCCTCAAGAGGTCCTGTGTCCCGCAAGAGCTTTGGTATAGTCTATCCAGGTCTCGAAATGCACTGGATTCAGCCTCTCCAGCTCGGTGTCTAGAACTCAGTGGAGGGGTACGTGCGAGCTCTGGCAGAGCACGCTCCACTACCCACCCAGGCCGCAGCGGGTTCCACGAGATCCGCACCCTGCTGCCCGGTGGTATTGGCCTGAGGATCGGAGTCGTGGGGCCTAGAGAGCAGAGGCTACCCGTTTTCCCTCTCGCTCCCTCCTTCCTCGGCCTGCGGGGAGCTGAGCCCACCTCCTAGAGCTCTTCTTCTGCGACCTATGCCCGCATCCACGGCCTTTCTCCTGCTAGCATCTTCACTTTATTACCTTCACTCACTCACGGGAGTTCAGTTCTGGGGAAGGGTTGGGCAAGTCAAGCAGATCAGAGGCTTGAGTGACCTCAAGACATCCAGGGGTTGGACATGGATGTTTGACCTAGACTCAGTGACCGGACAATCCCCAAAGGAGAAGGTCAAGCTCAGGGCGGGGTAAAGGGAAGCTTCGTGATGGGGGATGGGGAGGATGGGGAAACATTAAAAGCAATCAATCTTTTCCTGGGCACTGACTGTGAATGCAACGTCTTCCTGAACCTCTCTGATCTTTCGTGGGCTCAAGCCCAACTTGGGGAGAAATTTCATTTCCCTACAGAGTTAGAGGGATGCTATCTGGGGTGCTGCAGGGCACAGCGCCTCAGGATCTTGCCAGACACCCACCTCAGAGCTGACTCCCCTGCAGGACTCACATGCCCTGAGTTCTGAGGAAAGATAGGGAAAGACAGGATGAGCCTCAACACCTTCAGTGGTACCCTGGGACCCTAGGAACCAGGAAGGTTCTGCCAGAGTATCTCTGGACCCTTTCCCTGTGAGCTGTGGAAATCTCTATACTAGGGTGACAGGCCTTCAAGGGTGACACTGGGGCAGAATGGGAGTAGGGCAGAGTACTGCTCCCTGATGACTTCCGCTTGAAACTGGACCCCCTCATTCCACTCCCTCAATTCAGGAGAGGCTTTGAGATATTGGAAACTGGGAATGTGAGGCCAGAGAAAAAAGAAGGGTGAAAAAAGAAGGTTGGAAGCCTGGAAAAAGAGAAGGAGGTGACTTCTGGGTGTGATCTTCCACTTTCATTCCTGAAGCAGTCCTTCAAAAGCTACCCATCAGAATCAAACATCATGGCAAGCAACAGGGTCTGGGCAGAACCCCGGTTGAGGGCGGCACAAGCTGGGGTTGAGTCTACAAGAATCATCCTAGGTTGAGTTGCGCCCACTCTCTCCAGACAAGGTAAGACCCAGAAAAACCGCTGCGAGGACCTGCAGCCATCAGTGACTGCACTGCTGCATCCCAAACAGGCAGCTGAGGGCGGGAGCCAAGGAGACAGAGGGGGGCTGCCGGCGCCCGGGTGAAGCGAGCGCGTCAATGGGCCACAGGGGCCGGGGCGGCGGTCTAATGGATTCAGGCCTGCATGGCAGAGGCGCACCCGCCGGCCTGCCCGCGCTCTCAATAGCGGACAATGGAGTCCCGGGGTGACCTGAACAAAGAATTTGGAAGTAGTTAAACTGCAGAACACGTTCTGAGCCTGGGTGCCTCCTTTCAAAAGGAGCGCTGGAAGAAGAAAAGAAAGCACTGGGGGGTGAAGGGGGTGAGAAAATGCCCAGGGGAAAAGTTGGTAGGTCGCCCTAGTTGCCGCCAGCTACCAGACGCCAGGAATTCAATAGGAAATGGGGGAGGGGGGAAAGTGGCCCAGTCAGACAGACTGCAGGGAGAGGCAGAGAAAGTTCTCCACAGGATGGGTTCCAAATCAAGGCAGAGTCTTTGCTCTTAGGTAGCACCCTCCCCCCCCCAACACACACAGTCAAGCACCCTAGCTGATCTGACCAGGAAGACCAGGGGAAGCCTCTTTTGGACTTTGGATGCTAGAACAGGAACCAGTAGGTAGAGGGTGAGAGTGTGTCCGGGCCCTGCCCTGGTTCTCCACCAGATATTCTGAATACAGTATCTCTCTGGGTTCCTGTGTCTAGCCCTCCATAGCACTAGGTCCCTCTTTGGCCCCTCTAGCAGGCTCTGGACAGATCTCCTTGTCTTAACCTTTTCTCAGAGCTTGTATTTGTTTTTCTTTCCTCATCAGTTGAGAAAGTCTGGATTTAACATATTCCCCCCTCCCTCCCTGCATACTGCACCAAACAGTCACCTGGAGGGTGTGTGTTTGTTTGTTTCTGTGGAGCTGGGGATTGAACCCAGGGCCTTACAAGCACTCTACTCCTGAGCTATATCCCCAGCTCCAATCTAGAGTCTTCTAATAAAAATGTTCTTTCCCCCCACTTTAAGTTCAGGCCTCTAGCTATAGAAATTAAAGCAAATTATTATTTTTTTCTGCATTTGTCTGAACTTTGTAGTTTTTCCACAATGAGCACAGTCATAAAATGGGAAAAAAGAGAAGACATTTAGAAAAGCAGTCAATTATACTAGTATAAAACTAATTTAGAAGAGGAAGAACTGGAGAGATTGTGGAGACCAAAAGTAAATACAATGACAGAATAAATGCTTAGGACAGAAACCTGGAAGAGGAAGGAATCCTTGGCTGCCACCGGTGGCTTCTGGGAGGCAGTGGTTGAAATCCGAGAGAGCGCTCCGCGGCCAAGCGGCTCCATCCTTTGGTAGGCGCTTGGTTTGTAAGGGGTTAACAGCGTTGCTCATGAACTTGGCCTGTCTGGCTGGCCCCTGATGGATGATGAGACCCGCTGACAAGTTCAGCCAGAGGGACCTTCCCTGCTGTGGTGGTGGGAGAAACACACACAGGGAGAGAGGACCCCGGACAAGCTACGGGGGCGCGTGGGGAAGAAGGTGGTTTGGGGTGGGAGGATGGCTGTTCTGCCTGCCCTCTCGGTTTCTGCCTCCCCTTGACCTCTTGTCCCCTTTTCTGGAGCTTCCCGATATCATATTGGAGCACCAAAGTTTCCACGGGTTCTGCACTGTACGTCCCAGAATCCTCCAGAACCCCTGGCCCGCCCTTGCAGACAATGCAGAGCGGTGGGTACCCGGACGTCTGGATCCCGCCCTGGGGAGGCCGAGTTCAGCATTTGGACAGCGACTCCGGGGCGTTCTCAGACCAGTGAGTTTGCAGGTGCACGCCCTGGTTGGGGTGGGGGTGGGAGGACAGCCCTGGGGCTTGGAGAAGCAGAACCCAGGCTGGAAAGCAATCCCAGCTCCGAACAAGACACATTTCCGCAATTTGAAAGATCCCTTCTGAACTGGCATGGGGACCCCAGGACCGTCCAACCTATCATGGATAAAGACACAGTGAGAAAAGATGAAACGCCCCCTTTCCGCCTAGAACATAGACACCCCTCATCCCCTCAGCTCTCCATTCTTCCCAAAGCAGCCGGGATCCCTGAGCCTGGATCTGCCAGCAAGGCTTCCAACGCACTACTCGCCACCACCTCCCAGGTCGTTGGTGGCTATGGGTGAGCCCGGTGGTGCCCGGCGTGGGCAGCGGGGAGGGTTGAACGGCGCCGTCTCCCCTGGAAAGGCTAGGAGGCAAGCGGAGAGGCGGGAGGACTGGCCGGGGCGCAGGGCTGTGCACCCTCACAGCCCGCTTCGGCCCGCTCCATTCGGCGCTGATCGGGGTGAAGGGAGGGGGCGGGGGGGGGAGCCGCGCTGACGTCACTGCGGGCCGTGCCCGCCCGAGAAGGCGGTGCTGTGAGCCGCTCAGAGCCCGGAGAAGCGGCGCGCGGCCAGGAGCCCCCGAGCCAGTGCTTGGTGCCTGCCTCCCGCAGCTCTCTGCCATGTGCCTACCGGGGCAGGGGCGCTTGGAAGGCGACCAGAACTGGGCCTGAGCCTGGGGACTCGCCTGATCAGGGGAGACAGAGCCGCCGTCGCCGCAGCCGCCCCACCCCCGCCGTCGCCTCGTGGGGCCCTGGCCCCTTTCCGGGTCCGTAAGTGCCACTGTCCGCTGTGTCTCGGCAAGGCTGGGTAGAGAGGGCTAGGGCGCCAGGGCGGTGGCCTCCGCTAGGGAAGCCCAGGGAGCTGGGCTGGACTGGGAGAGGGGGCTGGGGCATCTCTGCCTGGTCCCCTTGGGTCACTCGCAGCTCCGGGCTTCCCTTTGCTGTCGGGCGGGATAAGGGGTTCGCTCTGACTATGTGTAGGAGTCAGGGATCTGTCATCTTTCAAAAGCCGTCAAGATCAAGGTCAAGGGTCCTGGGACAGTGGGAAGCTCCTAGAGATGAGGACTTTGGATGCGAAGAAAGGGGAAGGGCATGGGATGCGATGGAAGTGGTGGGACTGCAGACCGGTTCGGGAGAAGAGAGAATGCTTCTGAAGTGAAGTCCCAAGGAGTCCTCCCTCGCTTCCCCTCTTCCTTCTCATCTCTTTCCCTCCCCACAAAAAATAACCTAGAAAGTGGCTTCCTGAAAAAATATATTTTGAGAAAAATGCAACACCGGCACCCAATCTAGACAAGATTTATGATGTGTTTTTGTCTCTCTGAAATGGGACGTTGTTGGGGAATCCTTTCTGTTCTGCTCCCCACTCTGTGCTTCAGAACAGGCCTTTTGGATCTGTCGGTGGGCGGCTCTTCAGCCTCCTCCAGCTTAGCCCGTTTTGAGCTGGGGAAAAATGAGGGTGCCAGGGAGGTTGAGACTGTGGTGAGGGGCTTCTCTGGAAAAGGACTGGAACACAGTCCATGCTGACCCAAGCAGAACAGGGATGAAGCAGAAGCTGAGAGACGCTCTGAGGTCAGATCATAGGAGGAGTGCATGAATCCAGAAATGCACACTTAGATCCTTTGTGGCAAGGGAGAAATCCAGGTGCTGGGCTTGAAGGAGAGATGGCTTTTGAGCCCCCATATCCTGAAGAAGGTTAATTCTTAAACATGGAATAAAGGAGGATGGAGTTAAAGGGTCTGGCTTTCAACAAGGACAGAGGCCACAGGGTGGGTAGATTACTTGGGCACTGAGATGGAGGGTGTCATGCAGGGTCTGCCTCTGGAGCCTCCCTTTGAAATAGTGGTTGCTGGAGATCTCAGGGGACGGGTGGCTGCTGTGCCCAGGCCTTTTTAGAAGAGATGTTTCCAAGTTCCTGTTCAGCCTAGGGATTCCCAGAGCCCCAACCCCAGCTGTCTATATCTCAGCAGCTGAGGAGGTCACTACAGCCCAACTGGCCACCTGTACATGAGGGTGGGTATGGAAGCCCCAGGACCCTTGGGTGCCAGGCTCCATCTGAGCTGGATGGGTCTCTCAACTAGAAGACTTTCCAGCCTCCAAACAATAGGAAAATCAGCTGAATCAAAGTTTGGACCTGATAAAGGAACAACTGAGAGAGGGAGAAAGGGAGAAAGGGCACTTTGGACTTAACTTGGGTTGTAGCTGGAGATACTCTTTCCTTATTAAAATCCAGAGGGGCTCAGGAAAGGAGCATTAGTTCCAGGCTAAATGGCAGGCCAAGTGATTGCTTCTGTTTATTTCCATGGCTTCAGATTCCCAGCCTCTGGATCTAGTCAGGTCTGGTTGCTGGACAAAGTGTCTGTACAGGGTTGTTGGTGAGGATCTGAAGTGCTCCTTCTCCTTTCTCTTAATCACTTAACTTTCTGTGTTCTGAACTCCTGTAAGTTGTCAGGGCCTTGTGCTGAGCTGTATAACTATGGATACGAACCAGGAATTTGGGCCAAAACCAGCACAGAGTTCAAGCAGCCAGCACTCACCAGCATTTGTACACACAAACTGCATGCTCAGGCAAAGTACCAGTCACTTACCTTAGGCTGGCTGCTAGAGAGGTGTATGGGCCAAGTGTGGTAGGAGTGTTGTACAGGTTTTCTGAGTCAAAGGGTTACAGGGCACACATGTGGTTGCTGCAGGATTGGGCATTTCTGTAGATACAGACATTGGGGCTCAAGACCAAGGAACTGTCTGTCCCTCAGTGGAGGGAAAATATGAAAAATGAAAAAATGGAGTCTCTGGCCTTTGGTGAAGATATCTTGTTACCAAGGCTCCCTTTCTTGCTGGCTATTTGCTTTTTCTGGTAGCTGCATGTGCACCTGAAACTCAGGTCAGGATGTCACTGAGCAGACAGAGGAAATTCAAGGCAAAAGAAAGAGGCCCCGTGGGTGGCTCTCAGCACCAGTGCTCTGGCCTGGCTAGCTAGTGGCCACCCAGGCTCAGTGCATGCTCTTCCTGGACTTAGGTATTGGGCTGGGGCTATAGTCCGAGGCCAGGGGCTTGGCATGGGGAGAAGTACATGGAACCCAGACCCATCCTGAAGTGCAGTTGAAGGGGAGACCAGGGCCAATGTTGGTTGGCTTCTACCCACTTGGGCTTGGAATTGGCCTGCCCAGCTGCCTGCTGTCTTCAGCTGGCAATGCCAACCCAACACAATGTGCTTCTGCCCAGTATCCACCTGGATGGCTTCCCAGGCCCCTGTTAAGCTGTGCATGGATGCTGGCTGCTAGCCGCCAGCCCATGGAAAGTACACCTGCCCTGAACCACCAGAACATAGGCTACTCTTCTGTAGCCTATGACCTCGAGGCCTGGTCTCATTCTGGCCTCCTTCCTGAGAATAGGGCTAAGATACCTGGGTACTGGAAGGTGGAGGTAGAGGGGGTCACTGATTCCAGGACAGGTTCCACTTAAACAGAGCGTGGGAGCCAGCTGGCCTCCTTCACTCCCCATCAAGAGACTTGGTTTCCCAAAAAAGCCGCTGAGATGTGGCTCTAAGGACAGTGGCCTCCCACATCTGAACTGAATTCAAATTGAGCTTTTAATCTTTCTCCCAGAGCCCTAACCAGCCCTAGGCTTGCAGGCCGGGCCTCCGTGCCCGCTGTTACTGTGAGCCTCGCTGAGGAGCCATTTTGTGCAGCATCTTACTTAAATCACATTCCGAGGGGGCTCCTTCCTCTTTTCTCTTTCCCTCCAACCCCCCCCCCCGCCTCCTTTCCCTCTCTCTCAGGTGAACTGAGCTTCACCACCCCTCCCCGCCTCTGCAGCCCCACCCCAGGGTGGCCTAGAAGGACTAGGGCTCAGAAGGCCGCCCACACGTGTGTGAGCCGCGGGCGTGCACACACACACACACACACACATTTAGAAAGGAAGAGGGTGTGGATTCCTGGAGCTGTAGGAGGGGGGGGAATCAAGGGGCATCTCCCAATTATGGAAATCCTTTGATATTAACTATCTCAGGCCCAAATTCAGGAGGTTTTCTTCCTGAGCAGGGCATTTGGTTGGTCTCTCTGTTTCTCTATTGCTTCGGCTCTGTCTGGCCCTGGCTCGACTTCTGGAGAAAAGGAAGTGTCTGCGAAATGGGATTTGGAGGAAAGCATGTAAATGCTAGGCTGGGTTGGTTACTAGTTGGCTGGGATAGGAGCAGGATGCAGCCTGCCCTGGATTTAGGGTCAGGACGAAAATAGAACAAATCTGAAACAAGCAGTGAAGAAAGAGGTGTTTGACAAAATCTGGAACTTGACAAAATCCAGATGTGTCATTTTTTAAGAGAGAATACAGAAGAAAAGGGATGTTTAGAAAAATCATGAAATCCTTTCCAAACCACCCACTTTCAGCCTCTTCAAACCCATCATGCAAGGATTTGCCTGGCAGAAGAGTGGTCCAGCGTCCCATGTCCCATTAAAATAGATTTGTGTGGGCACCATAATCCAAGCCTGCTGTGCTCCTGGGGATACTGCTGCAGCAGGAGTCTCTGGGCTTCCCTGTATTAATTGCTGGAATCCAGGAATCCAGTTTATTCCACTGCTGAATATCTATCTCCCTAGCTCTTGGCCTTCAGATTTTCTGGGGTCATTTGAGAGCACAGGTGTTGCATTTTTCACATTTAATATTTTGCTCTTGGGAATGGCTGGCAGGTGGAGGTGAATCTGCAGGCCCAATGTGGAGGATAGCCACAGCAGCAGGGAGGAAGGGAGTGGTGGATGGGGTGAACAAGAAGGGTCACTCATAGGCCACTCACATCTGAAAGACTGCTATGGGGCCACCAGTTCTATTTCTAGGTTCAGTTCTGAGGTGGTTCTGGGAGATCCAAGGTGACACTCCTTTTGCTCTGTTGCTACACCTGTAGTGAGTGGGCCAGATGTGTGCTGAGAGCCAGAGAAGGATGGCAGAGGCATGCTTTATGTTTTTATTTTTCGTGGAATATGAATTTAATCAGAGCTAGGACATTGTCCAAGCGTGGTGCACATTCTGCACTACACACTTAGCCATACCTACTAATAGCGAGATTGGAGGGACTCAGCGGTTTGGTACTGAGGGCCAGGGCGAGGTCCGTGTGTAGCATGGCTCAGGGATTTTTGCGAGCCAGGTGCTATGGTGGGACACTGACCCCAAGACACCAGGACATTTAATCTCTCCTCTATCTCAGTCTCCATCGTGTGAGCTGATTCTACTGCTAAGTGTTGGGCAGGGGGGAGCGTAATAGATAAGTTAAAGGTGAAATGGCTCCGGCTGTCCAAAGCGCGCACTTCGTTGCCCTGGAAAGACCTTCACTACGCCCCACGAGGCGCATTCCTAAATCTCTTCACCCAAGCACACTTGGCTCCCTAATTTTGATGCCCTGTGTTGGCTGCCAGTTTCCTCAAGCTTTGGAAGAAGGCAGAAGTGCTTGGAAGAAAGGCCAGATAGTGCGCACCCAGGAGCGCAGCCCTAAAGCTTCTGAGAGCAGAGCGGGTGCTCCCCAGCCTCGGAGCGCGGAAGCCGTGAACGCCGAGGCCATTGTAAGGCAGGGTGGTGCCAAGCGCGGGAAGGGGGCTGGGATTTGAATGGGAGTCTGTGATTGGCCGATCCCTGGACTGACGTCACTTCCCCGCGGGGCGATTAGCCTGCGAGAGGAGGGCTGGCAGTCCAGTGCGCTGGGGGCGGTCAGGGCGCCCGAGGCTGCTGAAGCGCGCCTCGCGGGTGCCCTCGGTTCGCCCCCGGATGCCGTCTGAGCCAGCCGCGGGCGCCGGCGAGCGGACGCATGAAATGTGGACTCTGGGAGGAACCTGCCGCGAGCGCGAGGGAAGAAGGGAACTGGGCGGGGGTTGTCGGCCTCGGATGGGGAGTCAGTATGTCTGTGTGTCTGTCCGTCCCTTCTGGCTCTCCGCGTGCGCTCCGGGTTCCGGGAGCTGCTCCCGCTCAGGCCCCCGCGCCCGGGCGGAGGTGGCACGTGGGGCCCACAGCGCGGCAGTAGCGGTGGCGATGGGAGGCCCGTTTCTCTCTTTGGTTATCTAGCTGTATGAGTGCCACAGAGCCGTCATAAAGCTAGATAACCGAAAGTAGAAATGACTCTCACAACTTCTGCGTGAGATCGGCCGCCCGCCCGGCCGACCCAGCCCGCACGAGCCGGAGGATCCAAGAGGAGCCCAGAGCCAGCCCAGCGGACTCCAGCCCGACGGAGCGGCGGCGCCCCGACCAGGTATCCGACCTTGGCTCTCCAGGAACACTTTTCGTACCCTGGGGCAACTTGCCAGCTTTCTCCCCACTCCTTTTTCTCTGTCCCTAAGTCCCAGCCCCCAGCGCCAGAGCTGGAACCCCAAAGTGGAGCGGGCTGGGGGAAGGGAGGGGTCTGGGGTTGCAGAGGGGTCGCTGGCGGGGAAGGCGCCAGCCTTCGCCTTCACCCCATAAATCAGGCAGGAACAATCCGCGCCCGAAGCTTCGGACGGGGATTTTGGGATGCAAATGCAGTGAGAGAAGACAGCAGCCCGTAGGGGGTGGGGTGGGGGGAGTGAAGGGGTGGGCAGGGGGCTGCCCTGCTGCTAACAATGCGGCCTTTATCGAATTATTCGACGAGTCAGCCCCTGAGCACCATTAGCATACGGCTGGGGGGTTGCTGGAGCTTCGCCCCTCAGTGAGGTCAAGTTCTTGATAATTTGATCACTTTTCACCGGCTCTGGCAGCTGCCTTTGTGTGCAGTTGGGGGGTCTGTGTGCAGCGTGAAGCGAAGCAGAACTGGCGGGGAGTGCGCTCAATGGCAAGGGGCCGAGGCGAGGCGGGGGCCTCCCTCCCCAACCGACCGGCCCTGCCCTGCATACAAACCAAGCGCCCGCGGGTGGGCGGAGTGACCCAGCCTGGTCCCGCGCTACCTCTATGACAGCCTGGCAGAGCTGCTGCGGCTGGCACCTCCCTAACTTCCCCAAGTGGTTAAGGTGCAGGCAGGCTCTGTCCTGAGCCCCTCCTCCCTGCCCCAAGATGTGGCAACATAAGATGTATTACAATGTCTAGCAAATAAAAAAGCAATTGGGGGAAATCTGAATTCCGTTCCCATGGCAACCTAATGCTGTACACCGGCCACTCAGGCTCTGGCCCCTCTTAGCTAGGCACGTAGAGTGAGATGTGCCTGCTTGATGCATGGGGGTCCCTGCCCCACACAGCATTAGGGACCTATTGAGGGTCCTATCTACCTTCAGGTCATTCTCCTCCCTGACACTCTCCTCCCTTGACTCTTCCTGAAGCTTAGGCTCCTGCAGCTTGGGAAAACACCTGGGCTCCCCCACTAGTGCATGTAGACCCAGCTATGGACCCTTGCCAGGTTACAGAGAAGAAAGGATACAAAGCAGGATTGGTCTACTGGAGGGCTTGACAGTCTGGGTGTGTGAGCACTATGACAGACAAGCTGGGAGGGACTTGAGCCACTACTCAGACCTGACCTTCTACCTCCTTTCTCTTGTATACATGGGGAAACAGATCTGGGGGTCAGAGTAGACTCCTCCAGGGTCACACAGTTCACAAGTGCAAAGCTGGGCCAAAGGTTACCTTATTTCCATCTTGGCCCACTTCATTCCCCAGAACCTTTCCCTCAGTTATTTATAAGGTTGGTTTTCTCCTAGCCCCTACCCAGAACCTGCCCAGTTTCCTTATAATCATAGAAATCTTTTTCTAGTTTCCCCTTCTCGACTTTTTATTGAAAAAAAAAGTTTACATGTGTAAAATGTGAAAATTCAAACGGTTCAGAAAGGGAACCCCATTGACTCTGGGATGGGAACTGTGTGGCTGAGGTAGATGGTGGAGGGAAACTTTTCACTGCTGCTTTTAGAATTTCAAACTGGGTGTTTGTGCCAACTACTGCCAATAAAATAAAAATAAAAACAAAACAAAAGATAAGACAAGGAAAGTCAGTTGCTTTCCTACCTCTGTGGCCAGTTTTCCTCCTCAGAAATAATCACAGAGAAGGTTTTCATGAGCCCTGTTGTACTCCCATCCTCATTTTGAAAGGCCAATCTCTTTTTCTGGCTAGAGGATATCAAAGGGTGACTAGCATGTTTCAGTGTTTGGGGACCCACAAGGCCCTGGGCAGCATCCCTTGGGCAGGCCCTCCCTTCCCAGCACACCTGGGAGCCTATGCGCTGATGGTGACCTCATTTCGAAGGAAACCAGAGCAGCACTTCCCACCAGCTTGTCCTGAGCTCTAGGCCTGCATCTCTCATGGCCCAGGCTGGGGCTTGGGCAAACCCTAGATCCTGGAGCTTGGATCTTTCCCTCCTCTTATCTCTACTCCTTGCTATTTTGCAAGAACCAGTCCTTCAGAAGCTTGGGTGGCTTTGCAGCCTCACAACTGTGTCTACACAGTTCAGATGACTGTTTTTTAAAAAACCGGTTTTCCTGCTTTCTGGGCAGGCCTGAACCCCAGCTGGGGGTCCAATGGAGGAATCTGAGCCTGGGAGAATTCAGTGTTTTTTCCGCTTTCTACAAAAATCAGCTGAAGCAAACCTCCCATTTTAGGGAAAGGATAGGAACACCTGGGCGAGGAGGAATCCTAATCTAACAGATCCCACCGCAGACTTACCAAAAAAGGCCTTCAGAGAGGCCATTCCCCACCCTCCACCACCACCAATTTTGGACTGGGGTATGAATATTCACCCCTAATAGAGCAATTTTCAGATCCCCTCTGAATACTTGAAGCCCAAGGTACATACTCAAAATTGGCCTGCTGAAGCCAGGAGGGCCACCGGCCTCCTCAACCTTTCCTCACCTCCATGCCGGTGCTTCCTCTGGCCACTGGCTCCCCAAATTTGGAAATCACTTTTATCTCCGGTTTGCACTACTCCATCCGAAAAGGCTTTGGGGATCCTGAGAACGCAGAGTGAAACTACCGCTTGGAAGCCAGAATTGGTTGAGATCTCAAAGATGCTCATTATCCAACCCCTTCATTTTACACCTAGAAATATTGAGCTTTTCGAGAAGGCCCAGTGGCTTGACAAACGTCGCACAGTAGGCCACTGGCAGGGCAGGGATCAGGGCAGCCACCGCTGTAGGTGAAGCATCGAGGTCTTCCTCCTCCCTGGTCCATGAAGTCTCAACGCTGTAGGACCAGATGGGCCTCTGCTGCGGCCAATGGAAAGCTGGTATCAGTGAGGACCGCTGGAAAGGAGGTTGTGGCGACCAGAGGCCTGATCAAGACTGGTCAGGGAGTTCTCCACCACCGCAGTCCGACCTCCTGGGGAAAATAGGACCAGAAATGAGGAGGGAGCCAGGCCAGGAGGACTCCCAGGACCCAACCGCGACGCTGAAAAGCATGAAGGGTCGGAATTAGGCGCTCATTTAGCGAGCGTTACTAATCCGAAGTTACAGCGCTAATTCCCTGATCCGGCCGCTCCCACACGCAGCGCTGGGATTAGAGGCACGGCCGCCGCCCCGCCCCGCCCTCACACCTCCAAACGCGGGCCGGGGCCCTCGGGTCTGTGGGCTCTGGGCTAATCCGCTGCGCTGCGCTCGCCCGGCCCGAACGTGCGGCGGGCGGGCTCAGGCCCCTGGGGTGTGCCCCCAGGGCGCCCTGGTCCAGGACGGGAGGGGGGCGCCCAATCGTGAACCCAGGGTAGCCCTGGCGGCATTTATGCGCCCTCCAGGGCCCAGGGGAGGCGATGCGGTCAAGAAAACCGCTGGGATTTCTCCAACCCGGGTATGCGCACCCCGAGCAGCAGCCCTTTGGAGGCCGCGGCGCCATTTTAATAGCCTTCCTTTCCCCCTTGGCTTCTACCGCGCGCGTGTGTGGTGGGGTGTCTCTATCCCCCATCCCATCCTGACTTAAGCGTCCCCCCACCCCACCCCCACACACTCGTCAGCCAAGATATAGTGACCAATCAGCTCTGGCCTAGGGTGGGATGCGCGTCACCATGGCGACGGCCAGGGCGCCCTGGCAGTGCTACCCATCTCAGAGGGCGAGTCTACATTGCACCTGCTAGGGTGTGAAGGGAAGGTGGGGCCAGGTGGATTGCAGTAAATCTTTGGCACCTCAACCCCCTCCAACGCATTCTGCCTAGGGTCAGTCAGTGGGGTCAAATGGGGGGAAATGACTGGTGAGGACAGGGCCGTAGAAAGGATGGGTTTGTTCTGGAGCGGCTTTTCCATAAGTTTTTCTTTCTCTGAGGATGAGTTCTTCTTAGTCTTTCTCATGTTGGTCGGAGACCCATCTTGGTCTATCTGTCGCCTTCGTCTATATCTCTTTTCCTAAAAGACCGCTGTTCAGGAGTCCCCAGAATCTTCCCCCAAAGTGCCCTACTTAAGTCTTGTAATTTTGGGTAAGTCACTTCCTTTAAGTCTTATGCAGAAGATGGGTTGCTGAGGAGGCTCATCCATGGAAAGCATCAAGTATACAGTGGATGCTCTATCATTGTGAGAGATCCTTCTTTCTGGATAGGGAGGAGAAGATCTGTGGGGGCAGGACTCAAAATCTCGAGATTTTTTTTTTCTTTTTTCTTTTTTTTCTATCCAGGACAGTCAAGTTTGGGTGTCTTGCAGCTTCCTAGAGCCAGCTTTTCATTTCTCCTCCAGACAGCTGGGAATCAGAGAGGAGGGGAGGGTTGTTAAAAATAGAGCCAGGGTGGGGGCTGTGGCTGGAACAAAACCTTGGTCAGTGGCTCTGAGAATGGGCTGCTGCAGCTCCTATAGTGCTGGCTCCTTCCTTCCAGCCTGGTCCGGCTTAAGCACCACTTTAAGTGGTCAGGGCATTCACTGGCCAGCCCCTCACCGCAATTGAGCTGCAGGGGTTTGAAAAGAGGGCCAGGGCCTCAATGACAGGACCTTGGGCCAGGCTAATTGGTTTTGGTTCAAGGGGATACTGAATTTGTGAAAAGCTCCAAACCGCCTTTCCCACGCCAGAGCCAGGCCACGGCTTTAAGGAAAAGGTTTGGAAGAGCTTGGGGCCGGCGAGAAAGCTGGGAACCAGGTGCTTTGGGCTGATGATGCTGCTCTACTGGCCAAGACACCTTTCTACTTGGAGAGTAGAGAGGTATGAGGCACCTTACAGGTTGGCAAATTCTGGACATTTGTTACTAACCTCACACATGTGCCTATGCCAAGAAAAGAGCCCTCTCCTCTTAGCTTTGGAGCACCTTAATTGTGGAAGAGTCTCTTTTTCATCCAGAAAAAGAAAAAGAAAAAAAAAAAAAACAGAAAGGGCAAAGTTAATATTTATAGTTCCTCAAATCCATCCTGAGTTAGGTAGTGCAGTTGATCCCAGGAAAACTCACCTCTGGCCTGTAATCCCATCTCCTCGGAAGGCTGAGGCATGAGGCTCACAAGTTTGAGGACAACCTCAGCAACTTAGGGAGACCCTATCTCAAAATAAAAAAATAAAAGGGCTGGGGATGCAGCTCAGTGGTAAAATACTCCCGGGTTCTAGCCCCAGTACCCAGTATGGGGCAAGGAGGAAAAGAACAAAACAAACAAAAGAAAACTTGATTTTGTCTTTTGAAATGTCCTTAAATTGCCCCAAGCATGAGCAGACATGGATGTGATACTTGGTATTTTTGTTTTTAATAAATGGTCAAACATTTCTTTACAGCCTCAAAACTCAAGCATTGATTGTATTAGGATTTAAATCTATTATTCTAGATTGTTTTAATGTAAATGCTTTATGGCACAAGTATTGAGGTACAAGAGATTGTTTGAACCAAACAATTATGCAGTAATGTAAATAATATACCAATTCTTGTGTGTATGTATATAGTCTATGTACAGAATTATGGACTTATATTAATAAAGTGGGGAAAGCTATAAAAATAAACCTTATTTATTTTTGCAGTGCTGGGGATCCAATCCAGGACCTATCACATTTTACGCAAGTTCTCTACCACTGAGCTGTATCCCTAGCCCCAGCCTCACTTAAATTGACGTCACATCGACTGAGACCTTGTGTTTCATGGTCCATTGTGTTGAGGGAATAATTCCAATGTAACCACCAGCTATAGAAACTGCCTACCTTTTTTTATTATCTTTCAGATTTTTCCCTTTTTGCCCCCTTGAAGCATATAAGTAGGAAAAAGGTACTTGGAAGAGATACACAACTTTTTGTGTCCAATTTTCTATTTTTATTTCAATTTTTAATTGCCCAGAGCCTAATTTCTTTGGGCCTTCGCTGATTTGCACATTCAGGACTCCTATGTAAATATGCACGTGGCATGTATGCATGCCTGGCCTCCTTATCACCAAGCCTGCTCTTTTGGTGTTTAAATACACACAATCCACATCAACACACAATCATGGGCTTACTATCATGGGCTTTTGTATTCCTTCTTCCCTAGAATCGGGTTAATTTTCCCTTCGCTAATTCTCAGACCCATTAAATTCCCCCTCCCTGCCCCCCACAAAAAATTGCAAACTCTACTACAGACCAGTGGTCTCACCCCACTTCTCCAGCATCAGCTCTCCAGGCGGGGTGCTGGAGTGAAGGTTCCTATTAGGCAGACTTCATTAATGTTACCAAATATACCCCGGCACATTTACTCCTCTACTATGAAGTATTATCATAAATAATTAAAATTAAACTGCACTTGTCAAAATAAATGAACAAAGTAGAGTTAGTGATGTCTTTGCTTTGAATTGCTTGCTATTGGGTTTGCTTTATTCACTAATTTGAAGGAAAGAAGAGAGAAGGAAAGAACAGACTGCTGTAAAGGGCAAAGGAAGATGTGAAGAGAGAAGGGGGGGAGTAAGAGAGAGAGAGGGAGGGAGAGAAAGAGAGAGAGCCCTCACTCATTTGCCTTTGGGTTTCCAGTCATTAGGGCACTCTGGGAGGATGGAATGCAGCCTCAAACGTCAGCTCATAATGAATATTGAGGTGTGGATGTGGAAGGAGGGATTTCTTTGTTTACTGAGGAATGGCCATGGGAATGGGGGAGAGGATTGCCTTTGGGGATTAAGGAGTGGGCTTTGTTTTTATGAAGGGCCTTACTTCTTTTCTGAAGTTTTCTTCAGCTAATTGATTCAATTCAGACGTTCCTCCTCCCCACTCAGCTAGCCAAGGCAGTGTTGTGAGATGTGCACAGCTCTATTTCCCCATCTGCTCTGGCCCCCTTCTCCACTGTGACCCTTGAAAAGGGTGTGAGCCTTCACATCAAGGAGATCACAGGCTATGGAGAGATCAGTCGGGGCCAACACCTTTGTATATAGATATGTGTGATGTACAAACCCATATTCATACTCAGTACATACATACAGTATTCTTAGAGGTACAGTTTCATCTAGAAATAGACTACAGGTGTACAGTTCTATGGGTTCTGACAAATGGATTTACATCCATGTTACCAACATCTAAGATAGCATTTCCTTCTCTCCAGAAACTTCTCTCCTGCTTCTTCCCAGTCAGCCTCTGTCTGCCCCCCCTTCTTATGTCTCTTATTGGAGTTTAGTTTTACTTACCTAGAGGTTCAAAAAATGGAATGTATGCCAGCACTTTTAAAACAATTTTATGTCAAGTCTGGAGGGAACCAGACCTTGGACGATTAGCTGAGCCCCGTGTCCAGGAGCACTGGACTTGGGTTAAACACTCTCCCCAAGATGGGCCCAGAAGTCGAACCTGTAATTAGGTTTTGGGGGAGGGGAGCTGGTTGGGCTGGGCTTCCTGCCGGAGAACCCTGTTCTCACCCAGGTCTGCTAATGAGCAGGGGACAGGTGAGCCTCACACATTCCAACTTGGCTGCCTTCAGCGGCATCCAGGAGCTGGTGGTGAGCTATTAATGGAAGGTGCCGGCTTTGTGCTAATTAGAACTTCCTTTCTTCTTCCATCTGTGCAGGCACTGGAGCCCCTCACTGGTCAGCTTCACTCCCCTTCCCCAGCTTGCAACCTACTTTTTGTCCCCCCCCATGAGTTAGTGGGTGCTGTGAACAGAACTGCTCTCTTCTGACTCTGGTCAAACCTTGGTACTGTGTGTGTTGCAGAAATGTATAGGTGGCATTTCTTGGGCTTTCTCTCTGGATGGAGTAGAGTTGGATTACAAGTTGGAAGGAAGTTTGGACAGGATGGCCACCCTCTGGGTAGGATGATCTTAAACCAACGTGGAATTGTTTAGTAAAAGACCTCTCTCCCCTCTGCTTTCTGGAGAATGTGGCTTCTGCAGACCTTTGTCCCCACTGTCACTCCCCTTCCTGATGTCTCCCATCCCATCTCACCCTACAGCTTCCATCTTTGCTTTCTTAGGCTGCTATTGGGGGTTGTGAACCTAGCCGTCTTCTGAAAAGCCTATAGGTATATTTTTATTTTGCTTTTTATTAATTTCACCTCAGGTCCAATGGACATAATCATTTTAAATGGAGGCTATCTCTTATAGAGATGTCATTGGAAAAAAAGAAATATTAACGTCACATTAACGTCATTTACAGAAAAAGCACCTTTCAGAATGGAGCCTGGGAGAGCTACAGCTTCTTGCCTGATGTGCAGGGAAATAGAGAGGGGCGTTTCCTTAAATGCTCTTTTTAGTTTTGAATCCCCCCAGGTCTCCCTTAGGGTTGTGTATAAAAATATCAAACCCTTCCTGCCCATGCATCTCATCTCATTCTCTCCTGCTTGGATAATCCTTATAATAATAATACAGGTCACCCATTTCTTTGATTGTATAGACTGGAATTTTAAAAATCAGGAGTGGATTGTTGGCCAGGGTGGGGCTTCTCTGGGTTCCTAAGGTTCTGGATCTATGCTGAAGAGGAATGGAACTCAGGAGGATTGTAGAAATTCCCTGATCATGGGGAGGGAAGGAGGACTGGCTTGCTGGTGTGATTCTTTTCTGCCACTGGGAGTGACAATTCCTGATTTGAGGCACTAGGGTGGAAGATGCAGTATCACCCAGGAACTAATTAATAAGCTAAATTCACATTCTTCAACCCAGAAGGGCAGCAGTTGGGGGTCGGGGAGGAATGCCCACACCTATAAGGCAGGGCTGTTTCACATGCTCATCCTTTACAACTCAGTGTGTCCTTTAAAAGTCACATTTTTGCTTCTCTTGCTGAAAGAGGGATTGGTATCTCCAAGAATCAAGTGAGAATTAAGTAAAATATACAAATAAAATCCCCAGCATACAGTGGGCATTGATCAAATGATAGCTCAGATGGCAAGGGGTGCACATAGTGTCAGGACCTGAAATTCAAAACTCCACCCACTGCAGGGAGGCAGAGTGAAAGCCCCAATAAATGTCCAAAGATGTCACAGAGGCTACAGCTGCTTACCTCTCCCAGCGCTGGACATTTCTGCTGGGTGCCATAATAAAAAGAATCAGGACCTCGAGAAGCAAGCACCCAGTAGAGGTGGGTAGGGACGGGTATAAAGTTCTGAGCTTGTCTGACTGGCCAGGGAACCTATAAGTGTCTTTAGAGATTTGAAGGGACCAAGATCTGAACTGACTGACTTAGAGTGCTGGGGCTGAGATGGCCGCCAGGAGGCCCACGTTAGTTCTGCACAGGAGTTACGAAATTATTAACAGTGTCCTTCCGGGAAAAGGCCTGGGGTCCCTGATCTGGCTGTTCCTTGTCTCAGGATTCTCAAGTGGTGGCGATGGGAAAAGCAAGGGTTATTCTGGTATGGTCGCGGGCAGGCTCTCAGCGATGCTCTGTGTCCCTGGAGCATGTAGGTGTCCTACCTTACATTCCTCCATTTCCGAAGCGCCATCTGCGAGCGAGCAGAGGGTCCCTTCTGTCCGCGGGCGGGTCAAAGCGGCACACGTGCACACTCTGAGCGCAGACGGAACCTGCGTTTGGTACCCACCCTGGTTTCCCTCCCCTGTCCTGGGCGGATATAGTTGAGGCGCGGAAAGCACGCGGAAGTCTCCCTGGGTGCTCGTGACTTGGAGGACACATGTGTCCCCACCGTCAATCCATCGCCACCAGACCACGAGGGCACCTCCAAATGGACCCAGGCGCGCTTCTGGGTGGGCGTGGGAGGCGCCTGATGTCTCTGCTCTGTTTTACAGTTACTCGCCTGCAGGTGCCTCCTGCCCCCGCGCGGTTCCCGCCTGCGCTCGGCTCACTCTTAGCCGGCACGAATTCGCCGTCAGCACCCGCTCGTAGGAGGGCGCGCGGGCGAGGAGAGGTGAGTGGCCGGAGCCAGGGTGTGGGAGGAGCAGCTGGCTGCCTGCACCGCCGTTCTGCCTTGCGGTGTCTCCAACAGCCGGCCTGCGAGTTGGGACGTTGGGAGATCCCAGGATCATGTTGGCAGAGCGACTGTGTTTTCACCTGGATCGACTCTCCTCTTCCCTAGGCCCAGAAGATCCAAGGTCTTCCCCCAAGGCAACCTGTGAAATGGCTTTTAATAACACACCTGCTGGCTTTTGAGCACGGCGCACAGCACACAGTAGGCACCAAGTGCAATCTGATGTTTCTGGCCTCTGAGGCGGCTTCTCCGACTTCTCCGGCTTCTCAGTCGCCAGAGCCTCGGCTGGGAACAGTGCGGCTGCCTACGCCCGGCTGCCCCGGGGTCGGCTGGCCTCTGAATGGCCAGGACCGACGCCTTTCGCACTCTCGGGGCCGCAGAAAAGAGAGTGTCAGGCACCAACTCGGAAGCCGCACCCGCTGTGGCCAGAGTCTAAGTAAAGAATCCATTCTAAGCATTCACACCTCGATCACCCGAGAGAACTCCTTGGGGCTGCGGCCTTTGGAACCAGAAGCACCGACAGCTGTGTGGGTCTAGGTAGGCCGCAGCGCCCTGCCCGCTGCGGACCGCAAAACAAACGCCCGGGGCTCACTGGCCCTCGGCTACGTCCCTCGCGGTGCGCTGCAGTTCGCCAGGCGCACGGCGGGCCCGGGAGGCCATTTTGAGAACTAGTAGCGGCCGCAAGATGGCTGCGTGGGCACGAGGTGGGTCGCGGCTCTGCCGGGCCCGCAGAGCCCTCCTCGCGTTGCCCAGCCGCGGCCCTCGGAGGCGGCACGGGGCGAGAGAGCCTGGCGGGGCAGGGCCCTTGTCGCTCTTAGTCGGGCAGAGCCTCCGGTTAATAATTAACCCGGAGGCCTCGAGAGCGAACGCTCGCTGTCCTCTCTCTCACCTCCCTCACGGACTCTCCGTCGCCGCTTCCCTGTCCCGCGTTTGCATCCTCGCGTCAGCGGTGCTTGTCAGGGCTGCTTGGGCAGGAGGCTAGGACACCAGGCCACCTTACCCCGCCACAGTGCACCGCCTGGGAACAGCCTTCCCAGCAGCCAAGGGTCCCGAGCGGCGCACCATGCCAGAGGGGCTCGCTACGAAAGAGGGCTGTTTTGGATAGAGTCTGAAGCTGCGAGCGCTTCGGGCATTATTCCCGGATGAATTATATATGTAAGGACAATGTCCGCATTTTCTTGAAACTAAAAGTTCGGAAATGGCAAGCCTGCTGTGGCTGCCCTCCGCGCTTCTGGTGATGATGGAGACAAGGAGAGCAAAATGTTTGTGAGGGGGTAGCTGGTGCTGGGGACCTGCCTGGAGACCCCATTTTCACTGTCCTGAGTGGGCTGTGGGTGAAAAGCGGATGAAGGTGGTGGGGCTGCTGCTGTGGTGCAGCGTCTTTGAACTGGCGACCTCCAAACCTCAGCCCAGGGTCAGTTTGGTTCTTCTGCCTCCTGTGCCTGCATTCCACCTGGGAGAATAATTTAAGTACAATAACTGTCTTTTTTAAAAAAGATATTTTAATTGTAGATGGGCACAATTTTTTATTTATTTTTATGTCGTGCTGAGGATCAAACCCAGTGCCTCATACATGCTATGCAAGCGCTCTACCACGGAGCTACAACCCCAGCCCACAATGACTGGCTTTTGAGCCACCCCACTTGACCCATGGATGCTCTACAGCAGGTCCCACACATGTGCAATCTGTGCAGACTGACCAAGAAACTTCAAAATTAGTTTTGTCTTTATTGAGTTCTGACTTCCAGAGGCTTTAACCTCAGCCTCTGCACATGCATGCATACACAAAAATGCAGGGATTTATCACCCTGTGATGTCATCTTTCAAACAAGCATCAAGCCTCTCCTGAATCCAAGTCCACTCAACCATACCTCACACATGAGGGCTCTCCTCTTACCATCCCACAATCTTGTAGCTTGAAGTCCTGACCTAAAGTAAATTTAGTGATTGAAATTGTGTTTGTTCTGAGCTTCCTGGCAGCCAAGACAAAGAATACATGATGGTTTATAGTCTCGCTCAGAAAAAGAAGTTCATCGGGAATTTACAGAGGTGAACATCTTTCCTGCATAATATTTACATAAAATTAAAAGCTCCACAATTATGTAGGTCACCTGTACGTGTCACAGATGGGGAACCAGACCCAGAGAGGTTGAATGACTTTCCCCAAGGTCATGAATTAGCTAGAGCAAGAACTAGGACCAGAGATCCTGACTCCCAGTCCAGTCCCCATTCTCTCCTGACCATGCTTTAGTGGGCTTCTCAACAGGGAGATCATTTAACCATGGCACAGTGAAGGTGACCACTCTCATCTCTACTATAAATTCCTTAGACGACCTGGAAGCTGTCTTGATCTTTTTTTTTTTTTTTTTTTCCCCTCCAGTTCCTAACGCTGGTCTGGGATTCTCATTGTGGGTATTTGTAAATATTTGATAAATGAGTGAAGCTAAACCTCTCTTCCTGAGATGAGGATGAAGGTAGAGCTAAAGGCCTTACTTCAGTTTTCTGGGGCGAGGGGTCTTTGTTTTTTGAATTTTGGATTCCTGAGCCTATCAATTTCCTAGATGTTTGTCTGTCTCTCTTTCTTTGGCAAATGGTGTGAGCCAGTAGTGTAGTTCCCCTTTGGACTATGATTCTGACTCCTGACTGCTCTATCATGTTATTGGACCTCACAGAAAAGGACCATTTGTCTCAGGGGACCAGCTTTTCAGTGAGACCTACAAATCCTTTAGGTGAACCAAAGATGATTTCCCCATTGCATTAGTACAGTTGCCATGAGAGCTGACAGATCCATTCTTTTGTCCCCCTTGGGTGGAGAGCCAGCCTCATTTCTGTACCTATCCAAGTTTGATTCCCAGGGCTTAAATACAAATCATAGAATGTGGCTCATATTAGTAAATTTCTGTGGCTCCAAAAAGGTAGCATTTGAACACCCTGATTATTGTAGGTACTAAATAGATTTAATGGCTCTGTGACAGACTAAATTCTTTGGATACCAGCACAAGAAAGATTCACTTCTGGGAGTGGGGAGGGGCACCCCTGTTTCTATAAAAGCTCCAACAGATCCTGGCCAAATTCTGAGTCCTCTTTGAACAGGGTCTGCATGGGAAAAGTGGAGTGGTGGAGAGCAGGGTCCAGTTTGCAGCCAAAGCTCCAACTGTGGGAGGAAAACAGGGTTCAGCTCCCTAGATTAGTTACTGTCTACAAGGATTAAAGGCTCCAAATAATGGCTGGCTTCTCCCCTCCTCTGTGCCAAGGGAAGACATGTAAATACAGCCGCACGCCAGCTTAGTCAGTAGATGTGTATAAATCGAATTTAGCAAATCAGATCATGGTTTAAATGCACTATTTAAAGCAGTCCTGCAGTGAAGCCTTTTACAAAGGGAATAATCATTTTGTGATGCTAATCATCAGCCTCCAATTTATCTCCTTTGTAAGTTCAGATGTTGGTGCACTGGGTGTTCTGAAATTGGGGCGCTCTTGTGCAGGGCTCCAGTGATGGCTGTCTGCCTTCTTTTTCAGATCTCTCATTTTAAATGGGTGCATGTCTTGTTTCTCACTGGGGGCCTCAGGATCCTTGTCAGCCTGATAGTTTTCATCCATCTCACTCATCTTTTCTAAGATTTTCACCCTTCCTGGGGTATGATACGAGCCCTACTGTTTCTGGGAAGTTCCCCTCTGATCAGGACCTTCTTTTGTTTCCTTGAGCTTCTGGTACCTCTGGTGCTGATCATATACTCTCAGAAATGACTAGATGATACTTAACACCCCCTGAATTTAGAAGATTTATTAAATGCATGCCTCCACTTGCTGAATAGGCAATGTCTAGATAATTCTCCCCATTCACAGAAAAAAACTGAGGCCTGGATGTTAAAGTGACTTTTCCCACAAGTTAAAATCAGGACTCAAAGGAGAACCTGTCTCCTGATTGCTATAAAAGTGTTTTATATGCTGAGCTGTAGTCCTTTTTTCTGAAGAGAAAATATAATCAGAGACCATCTGGGTGGGAGAGAAAGAATAAACGGAAAGAGATGGATCAGAGTGGAATAAAGGAAGTGGGCAGGAAGCTGGGGGGCTGCAAGGAGCCTGACCTTGCTTAGCTCACAGGCCCTGATATAGTGTCTTTGTCAATGCTGCCACTATTGACGTGTTCCTCAGTAATTATGACTGTGTGTTGGCATGGCGACTCAGAGTAAGAAGACTAGAGACACTGGGTAAATGCACGACTTGTTCTTGCCTTCTAAAGCAGAGAGGAGCTTTTGTGGATAGTTCCACCAGACCCCAGTGCTGGAACGTGGGTATTTACAGGCCATGGAAGCCAGGTGGCCCTGAGCAGAGATGACACAAACAGAGGTCCTCAATAAGACTTGGGTTCAATGCAGAGTTCTCCCAGAGCCTCCCTCCTGTTTCTTTCTGTTGTCTTTGTCCCTCAGCCTTGCAATGTCAAGTATATCCATTTCTACTCCTCCTTTCTGTTTTTTTTTTTAATTTTTATTTTTTATCCCCAGCCTTTTTCAATGTTTTATTTAGACAGGGCCTTGCTGAGTTGCTGAGACTGGCTTTGAATTTGTGATCCTCCTGCCTTAGTCTCCCAAGCCTCTGGGATTACAGGTGGCACCACTGTACCCGGCTTTTGGGTTATTTCACTTAAGTTTATGTTGCGGTATCCCTGAATCTGATTGATCATAAAATTATGTGTCATAGGCAATGGCTGTGCATTTAGAGGCTGAAAGGAAAGGCTGATGGACCCAGTGTCAGGGATGGAGTCTAGGGCTTCCCTTTCTATCCTGGTTCCATTTCCATAGATACTTGGGCCAAGGCCTCATCTGAAAATGGGAGAGGTTGCTGGAGAGAGAGCAGTGCTATCCATTTGACGCCCATCACATATGTGCTGTTGATCTCATGAAATGTAGTCATGCAACTTACTGAAATGATAATATTGGGTTAAGTAAGATATATTATTAAAATTACCCATTTCAGCTGGTTATACCCATTCAGGCATGGTTATAATTCTAGCTATAGGGAAGCTGAGGCGGGAGCACAAGTTTTAGCCTGGGCAACTTACCAAGACCTTGTCTCTTAGCAAGGTCTATGGATGTGGTTCAGTGATACTGCACCCCTGTATTTAATTTCCATTATGGGTTGGGGGCTTACATATTTCTTCATTTTCATTTCCCCACCCCCTCCATATGCTGGAGATCACACTCAGGGCCTCACATATGTTGGGAAGGTGTTCTGTCACTAACCTATATCTCAGCCCTCTCTTACCATTTAATGAAGGTTCTAGAACATTTAAAGTCATATACCTCTGTCCACAGAGAGGTCTGTGCATAAAGGGCCATGGAAAAGCCAGGGTGGTGGCAGGTAAAAAGCCTTAGGCCTCAGGGGCCTTTTGGAGTGCCTAGAACAGCCTTTTTTTTTTTTTTTAAGCAACACACATTTATTTTTATTCATTTATTTTGTATTTATGCACTTTAATATATCATACATAGATGGAATATAATTTCTCATTTTTTGGAGTGTACAGGTTGCTGACTCATTGGTCATGTAGTCTCATATATACATATACAGTAATAATGTCTGTTTCATTCTACTATCTTTCCTATCCCCACTTCCCCTTCCCTTCCCTCTCATCACTTCCCTCTACCTAATCTAAGGTAATGCTGTTCTTCCCTAGTGCCCCCCCCCTTATTGTGAATTAGCATCTGCATATTAAAGAAAACGTTCAGCCTTTGGTTTTGTGGGATTGGCTTATTTCACTTAGCATGATATTCTCCAACCATTTACTGGCAAATGCCATAATTTCACTTTCTTTAAGGCTGAGTAATATTCCATTGAGTATATATACCATATTTTATTTATCCATTCATTTATTGAGATTTTTTCCATAGTCTAGCTATTGTGAACTGAGCTGCTATAAACATTGATGTGGCTGCATCACTATAGTATTCTGATTTTAAGTTCTTTGGGTATAAACCAAGGAGTGGGATAGGTGGGTCAAATGGTGGTTCCATTCCCAGAGTTCTGAGGAATCTCCATACTGCTTTCCATAGTGGTTGCACCAATTTGCAGTCCCACTAGCAATGTATGAGTGTACCCTTTTCACCACATCCTTGACAACATTTATTGTTACCTGTATTATTGATAATTGCCATTCTGACAGGAGTGAGATGCAATCTTAGTTTTGATTTGCATTTTTTAATTGCTAGAGCTATTGAACACTTTTTCATATATTTGTTGATCAATTGTATTGTATTTCTTCTTTTGTGGTATATCTGTTCAGTATCTTAGCCCATTTATTGATTGGATTATTTGTTTATTTGGTGTTAAGTTTTTTGAGTTCTTTATATATCCTAGAGACTAATGCTTTATCGGAGATACATATGGTAAATATTTTCTCCCAATCTGTAGGCTCTCTCCTCATGTTATTGTTTCCTTTGCTGAGAAGAAACTTTTTAATTTGAATCCATTCCATTTATTTTATTTTTTTAAGTATTTATTTTTTAGTTGTAGTTGGACACAATACCTTTATTTTATTTATTTATTCTAATATGGTACTGAGGATGGAACTCAGGGCCTCGCACGTGCTAGGTGAGTACTCTACTGTTGAGCCACAACCCCAGCCCCTCCATCCCATTTATTGATTCTTGATTTTATTTCTTACACTTTAGGAGTCATGTTAAGGAAATCAGATTTTAGGCCGACATGGTGAAGATTTGGGCCTATTTTTTTCTTCTATTTGGTGCAGGGTCTCTGTTCTAGTGCCTAAGTCTTTGATCTACTTTGAGTTGATTTTTGTGCAGGGTGAGAGATAGAGGTTTCATTTCATTTTGCTACATATGGATTTCCAGTTTTGCCAGCACCGTTTGTTGAATAGGGTATCTTTTCTCCAGTGAATGTTTTTGGCACCCTTGTCTAGTATGAGATAACATTATTTATGTGGGTTTGTCTCTGTGTCTTCTATTCTGTACCATTAGTCTACAAGTCTATTTTGGTGTCAATACCATGCTGTTTTTGTTACTATAGCTCTGTAGTATAGTTTAAGGTCTGGTATTGTGATGCCACCTGTTTCACTTTTCTTGCTAAGGATTGCTTTAGCTATTCTGGGTCTCTTATTTTTCCAAATAAATTTCTTGATTGCTTTTTTCTATTTATATGAAGAATGTCATTGGGATTATTATTATTATTATTTTTTTTTGTGTGGTGCTGGGGATTGAACCCAGGGCCTTGTGCATGCAAGGCAAGCACTCTACCAACTGAACTATGTCCCCAGCCCAAGTCATTGGGATTTTAATAAGAATTGCATTAAATCTGTATAATGCTTTTGTTAGTATGGCCATTTTGACAAAATTAATTCTACCTATCCAGGAGCATGGGAGATCTTTCCATCTTCTGAGGTTTCCTTCAATTTCTTTCTTTAGTGTTCTGTAGTTTTCATTGTAGAGGTCTTTTACCTCTTTTTATTCCCAGGTGATTGTTTTTTTGAGACTATTGTGAATGAAGTAGTTTTCCTAATTTCTCTTTCAGTGGATTCATTGCTGATGTATAGGAATGCATTTGATTTATGGATGTTGATTTTATATTCTGCTACTTTACCAAATTCATTTATTAGTTCTAGAAGTTTTCTGGTAGAATTTTTTGGATCTTCTAGATATAGAATCATGTCATTAGCAAATAGTGATAGTTTGAGTTCTTCTTTACCTATTTGTATTCCTTTAACTTTTTTCTTTTGTCTAATTGCTCTGGCTAGAGTTTCAAGGATGATGTTGAATAGAAGTGGTGAAAGAGGACACCCTTGTTCCAGTTTTTAGCGGGAATGCTTTCAACTTTTCTCCAATTAGGATGATGCTGGCCTTGGTTTAGCTTTTATAATGTTGAGGTATGTTCCTACTATCCCTAGTTTTTCTATTGTTTTGAACATAGAGGTGTGCTGTATTTTGTCAAATGTTTTTTCTGCATCTTTTGAGATGATCATATGATTCTTGTTTTTAAGTCTATTAATATGATGAATTACATTTATTGATTTCCATATGTTGAACCAGCCCTGCATCCCTGGGATGAGTCCCACTTGATCATGGTGCACTATCTTTTAAATATGTTTTTGTATGCTATTTGTCAGAATTTTATTGAGAATTTTTGTATCTATGTTCATCAGGGATGTTGGTCTGAAGTTTTCTTTCCTTGATGTGTCTTTGTCTGGTTTTGGTATCAGGGTGATATTAGCCTCATAGAATGAGTTTGGAAGGGTTCCCTCCTTTTCTATTTCATGGAATACTTTGAGGAGTATTGGTATTAATTCTTCTTTAAAAGTCTTGTGGAACTTGGCTGAGAATTCATCTGGTCCTGGGCTTTTCTTGGTTGATAGGCTTTTGACAGCTTTCTAAATGGGGATTACCCCCTAGTCCTCGGAGGCAGAAGTTATGGCCTGAATCTGCAGGCAACAGTGTGTTTTTCAGCATTTAGGGTAGGGGTTAAAGAGCCAGTGAGTAACCCCCAGAAAAGCCTTTGAATGAAGGCTTAGCTATGCCCCAATGGGGTTTGAATGGGCGCAGTAATAGGTGATAAAATGGCTCCTCCACAAACCTAACATTAATTTTATAGGCACCCAGATGTGCAGGAACTCCAGGGAAGTGCATCCAGGTTCATGACAAACCCCCTTTCAGCCAGCAGGTTTCCTTTGGCTGGAGGGTTCCTGGCTGGCTCTCTCCTGGCTGCCCCTCCTCCCTCAGCTTCTGCTGTTCAGTGTGAACTGGAGCTTCTGGGATGCACCTTGGCTTAGAGCCAGAATCTTCTTGGAGAGGCCTCCTGTCCTGGCTCCCTGCCAGGCCTCAGGTTTTCAGAGAGATTTTTCTGGGGAGACACTGGGCAGAGGGGCCTCGCTCAGCCTTCAGAACCAAAGCACTCCAGGCTGTGGGGCCGGTCTTGCCTCCAGCCTCCTGCCCCACCCAGAAGTTCATTTCCTGCCTGGGACACCCTGGACTGGGTTAAGGGTCTTTTAGCTCCAGTAATTCATGAATCTTTGAAAAGCAGGCTCCTTACAAGAGGTGAGGAATTGGCAGCCAGGAGAGCAGGATGAGTCATGATGATGGTTATAGGGTCTCTTTCCTGAGAACCTTTGCTCTGTGCTAACACTTTGCATACGTGTCTTCTTTGAGACTTGGCTCTTGGGGAGAAGAAAAGGTTGTAAATATAATCTAGGTTCTGTACTTTTCTAAGCCAGTGTCATTTGGGTGTTTTGCATGGGTTATGTCTCAAAAGCTATAGTTCTTAGGTAGGAGGGCATTTTAGGTCTCAATGGTTCCTTATTTCCCAGAAGCTTTGGGAAGCAGCATAAGTTCACTCGGTTGCTAGAAAGTGCCTCTACAGTATCTCTTACTTCAGGGTGGCAGTATATCTAGAGAATCCAGATGGGAAAGCTCAGTGCTGCGTTCCAGGGAGCCTTGGCAAGGTATTGGAGGGGTAGGAAGCATTCCACCCAGTCCTGACCCATCTCCTCATCGTCAGTGTGCACCCTAGCCTTGTTGCACCTTACTTTGTAAAATATGGGGAGGCCCAAGTCTGCCAGCCTGTCTATGATGCCAATGGAGTAGGGCTTCTCAGGGGGAGCTTGGCCTTTATTTTCTGCAATGCTCTGCCCCCTGAGGTAGCACCCACTGTCCTCTGGAGGAGGAAAAGTGGTCCCTGTCCCATCTTGTCTTGTACTTCAGCAGAGAATGCCAGGCCTCTTTTCATTTGCCCAGTTTGGCAGCACAGTACCTGCTGTCTCTCTGGGTCAGGAGAGGTGGCCAGTGCTCTGAAGGTACATCATTTCTTTGACAACTGCTGGGGAGAGGGAAAGTAAAAAAGGGAATTTGAAGTTTACAGCTACCCTTGCCCTTTGAGCTTACATATTCCTGTATCCCATTTTAGTCCACTCTTTTCTGTTGTTGAGTCACGGACTCAGAGATCACAGGAGTGTGAAGCAGAGGTAGTGTGGTTCAAAGGACGACAGGCTCTGGGGTCTCTCTGGCCTATCTGAGAACCCATGGGCACACTACTTCTCCTTTCTGAGCCAGTTTGAGCAAACTTAGGGATAGTAATACTTACCTTGTAGCACTCAAGAAATATCACTTTGGGTTAGGAATCTGGCTCAGTGGCAGAACATTTGCCTAGAATAGTTAAGACCCTGGGTTTGATCTCTAGCACTGCCCCTAAAATGAAAGAACCACCAGTTTGAATTCTCTATCTTACTGGTGTGTCATAGAGTAAAGGCCCTGGAGGTGAGTGGGCAAGGGACCCAGCTCAGCTGTCTGTCACTTGACACTAAGTCATGGTGTTTACTGACCCTTGATAAACTCTGGTACAGGTAGAAGCCTTGACCTGCTCTCTACTCTCTAGGAACAGAGAAACTAGTGGGATGCATAGATTCAGGGGTAGATTGTGATTCAGGCCCTAGGAGTTAAGGTGGAGGCATCAGTTTGACTCCCTAAATCTACTAAGATCGTCCACATTGTCAAGAGAGCGGGACAGAGGATCTCCACTGGGAGGAAAACTCCCTGACCAGAGTTCAGACGTCTGACCAGGTTCAGACATCAGGGTAGAGGGCCAGGGAGGACTGCTGGACTGCTTCTGAGATTTAGGTGCAGAATATCAGGTCAGATGGTTGAGACTGAGAATGACAAGGTAGGGAGCCAACTAAGGGAATCAGTCACCATGTGCAAGATGGGTGGGCATGGAGGATGCCAGGCCCTAAGCCACTCAAGTCAGCTGGAGCTGAGTAGGCACACCCACCTTAGGCCTGTCACCTCATGGCCCTTGGCCTGGACAGTAGGTCCAGACTGGGCCAGAGAGCCATTTCCCAGTTTGCAAGAGAACCATGGAGCTTAAGAATTGGAAGTCTTCCCATGCCACATTGTATTTTTTCTACCACACTCATTTATTCATTCAACGTTTATTGACTGCACATTATGTGTCAGGCAAAGCCTTGGGGACACAGAGGAGGAAACCACAGTCCCTGGTCCAGCACTTTAGCTGTAATATAGAATTTCATATATTCATCCAGAACAGGAAAGCTGGGTTAGCAGGCACTGGGGGTGTGACAGTTATCATCAGTTTGTGGACTTCTTGCCTTCCCTGCCCCTCTTTATGCCTCAAGAGCCTGGGAGAACAGGGTCAGAGGCCATTTCATGCTCTTCCCATTGTGATCTTACACTGTCGCTTAGCTTCAGCTAAAACTTTAATTCTCTAGATCTTGCCAATTCTATATACTTTCCCTTTCTTCATTTAAAAACTTTTTCCCCCTGGGGATTAAACCCAGGACCTCACACATGCTTGGTAAGCACCTTACCACTGAACTATATCTCTGCCCAACTTTGAGCTTAAGAATCAGAATATCAGTAATCTAATGAGATTTATGTGTGAGACAGGTAGAAAACATCTAAAATACAATCACATAATAAATCACCTTTGGATGGATTCATACACTGAAGGTTTCTCCTCCTTAGAAGAAATCAGATGCTGTTTGGAAAACCAAGACTAGAATTTTACCCCAGTTCTATTCAGGCTGGACTCTGGTACAATTCTTTGTAAGCAGGCCTGCACATAAGTTGGCAATAGTAGGCCCCCAGCTGCCTTCGGCCACACAACTGGAGTTTTAGAGTTTTCCATGTAGTCCGTGGGTTGGGGCGCAGTCCTGCAAATGAATCCACCAGTTCTAAAGCCCCAACGTTGGGTCTGCCATTTTATTACTTGCCTTACAGGAGCAGGAAGGGTAAATGGGTTTGTTACCATTACTATTACTACCACTACTACTATTAGTAGTACTATAACTACTACTTTGATGGTTTCATTGTTGAGGTTGATGTGTGTGTGTTAGTAAGATAAAACACTTGGACATCATTACATAGCATTGGTTAAGGCATCACTTCTGGCAACATGGAAAGTGGTTCCAGACCTTTGAAAGGAACCATAGATTTTTAGCCAAAAAGAGAATCTGAGGGAATTGTCCTTCCCTCAGCTTCATTATGGACCGATCAGCTTCTATCCGTGGGCAAGATGAACATACATGGAACAGACTGTAAGCAGGTGAGAAGCAAGTAGGAAGACATAGTAGTCTGGACTCTGCTTCTGAAACCTTTGACCTTTTCTTCTCTGGGAAACCCCACAGAGTCTAGTGAGGGTGACTTCCAGAAAGACAATATATATTCTTGGATTCTGTGACAATGAGCAGTGAAACAAATGAGTGTCCAGAAGCTGGCTACGAGTGAGCCTTCCCTACACAAGGTAGCTTAGCTCTCTTCTACTTCCCTTGCTGAGACCTCCTGCCCATGGTTCACTGAATGAATGACACGTGCACACAGATTGGCTTTAGATTTAACTGTGGCAACCAGTTGACAGCATGTGCTTCAGTCACGAGGCAGTGGTGCATAGACTCCTGAGCTAGAGGAGCCAGTGCAAGATTGTCCTTCTCCCTATTCTCTTCTCCCTCTCATGTGCCCTCTCTCTTTTCCAGATTCAGAAGACAGAGAAAAGAGAAGGAGGAGCACTATGGCAAGAGTCCAAAGGTGGGTCACCTTTGGACCACAAGTGTGTGTTCATAGTTCTTTCTAGTAGCATTTCTGATTCTCTGTGCAATGTATTGATGTGGCTACCGATGGATAGTCCAAGCCAGATTTGGGTCTTGGATTACTGTTATTTTTTTCTTCTTTTGGAAGAAAAAAACTTAGTTTGGGGAGGACATTATAAAATGAAAACTGGGCTTGGTGACAGGCCTTTAGTCCCAGCTACTCTGGAGGCTGAGTCAAGAGGATCACTTGAGCCCAGGAGTTGAGGTTAGCCTGGGAAACATAGCATAGGAAGTTGCTGGAGTGTTGGCAACCCTATCTCAAAATAATAACAACAAGCAAATTTTAAAAACAAAAAGAGCAATTACCCTGCTTCTTAGAACCAGTTTCCTATTAGGTTGACCCATATGAATTTTTTGTTGTTGTTGTTCAAAAACATTTAAGTATTAATTGTTTCATGTAGTTAAACCTAGTACATTTCTATTACTCTGGGAAGGTGCCCATTTTAAGGGGTCCCTGAGATTTTAATCATTTGTGTTCATCTTCATCCTTCAATATCATTCTCTGAATTATTTTAACAGTAGAAGGAATTATGGCAACCTGTGGGTTGTACTGCAAGAAACAGTTACCCCAGCAAGGGTCCACATTGCCTCAACTTCATGACATGTCATCTTGTGACACAAGACAATTAAGATGATGTTTGAGTACCCTTTTTTTCTTTATTAAAAAAAAAATCTGGCTAGCTCAGCCAACCTTACCCTGACTAAGGACTGAGACCAATTCCAAACTTTTTTTGTCTTTGTATTTGCTTCCATCTGGCATTCTTCCTGAATGGGATATTACTTCACTTCCTACACCAGCAGCCGTCCTGGGGATGGTGTGGTGTGCTGCCATGCAGTGCTGTAAGGGGAGGAAGTTGCTGGAGTGTTGGCAACAGCCACACCATAACCTTTTAGCCACCTCAGGGTGACTATAAGGTTGACCCATATGAAATTTCTGCCCAGTGTGGGGAAGCCAGCAGTGTGAGCTTTATACTGATTGCACTTGTAGTCCCACATTCATTACACTATCATCAGTCTATATGTCTGGGACTGCTAGTGTGTGTGTGTGTGTGTGTGTGTGTGTGTGTGTGTGTGTGTGAGAGAGAGAGAGAGAGAGAGAAAGAGAGAGAGAGAGAGAGAGAGAGAGAGAGAGAGAGAGAGAATAAGGCTGTGAGTATCTCTTTATGGCAGCTCAGTAAAACAAGGAGCTGGAGAGCGGTGTTGGTAATAAGCAAGACATTTCAAAGCCCCAACTCTCCCCCTTGGGGGGCCATCATGATGTGTTTGCCTTTCCCAGGGAGGGGGCCGTACATATACATATATGTATATGTATGGGGGTTTTGCCATGCTTCTCATTATATGGGGCTGCATTCAAGTGGCTGGCCAGGTGTATGAGAAGCTGCCTGACTGGGTGAGCCCCATCTGCCGTGAGCTCACAGACTTGCCTTCCTGCCCGCCTTTCGTCCATGGGGAGCCTGTCCCTTCACAGCTCACGTCTCCTTTCTAATTTATTAGCTGGGAAGGAGGAGAAAATGAAACGTTGCCTGAAGACAATGGCCTAGACAGCAGGTCCCACCCTGCACAGCCGCCAACACCTCTCCCCCTAACCCTGTCTCCTCCTCTGCAGTTGGGTCTGCGCTTTATTCTGCTAAGCCTGAAATAAGAAAAAAAAAAAAAAAAAGAATTTCAAAGTATTCTATAAAAACTATTCCAGCCCTTGGTCATGCAGAGGTAGCTGTAGACTGTTGAAGATAGGAGAGGCCAGTAGGACAAAGATTTGAGCCAGAGTTTGTATCAAGTGGCCAATAAATATGAGTTCCCTCATGGACTCTGGGCCCCCCATCTCTTGAGTCCCAGGACTTCTCCCCAGCTCCCAGTCAGGCAGGGGAGGGGAAAGGGGCCCAAGGCAGCTGCAGGGGCTGTGTTAGTAAACACTTTCCTGGGTTCCCATTTTCTTCACCCCCCCACCCTTCTCCACTCCCTGATGCCCCTTACACAATCCCACCCCCCAGCATCCCCCTTTCTGTGGTCTGCACAATGAGCTCATTGTCCTGGGTGTGATTTGAATAAGGGATCTGCGGGCCTGTTCCCAGCATTGTCCAAGGGGCTGGGAAAAACCCCAGCGCAGGCAGGAGGACCAGACCAGACAGAGACAGATGCCTAAATTAGCAACAAAGCTTTGTGCAGGTCCCCCGGACAAGGGCTTGCCTTGTTTGCGTGGACTCGAGGGTGTGGAGCTGGCCGGCTGCTCACATGTCTCCCCATGTTAATTAGTTTTGCATGCATGTCTGAGAAGGTGCCAGGGGAGATGTGTTTGCCTTTCCCGGGGAGGGGGCCCTGTTTGTAGCTGGCCAGCAGGCTGGGGGCTGTGGAGCTGAGCAAAGCTGGGCCTACCTGGGGAGCCAGACTCTGAGATTGGTTTGAGAATCTCAGATCCCCCATCTTCTTGCTCTGTTTTTCTGCCCTTGGGGTAGGGGCTGACTTTATTCCCTGAGCCCCCTCCCATCCTACCCCTGCACATCTGAAAGTTGGTCAGCTCTGACTATAGGGAACTCACTGGCTTCCACCCAGACCCTGGCCAGTGCCTATCCATCTGGCGGTCTGTCTCTCGCGACACAGGGCCCCTCGGGACAGGACAGCAGAAGCGGCCAGTCTGGGCTCTCCTCTGTACCCGAGCCAGATGGCCAGTCTGCTTATCGCATTACGACCTCCCATGTCCCCAGACCCATGCCACCCGTGGTGGGCCAGGATCTTGTTTGGGATATGATGGAGAAGGCTGCCTTTAAGCTTTTGGAGAGGTCTGGCCTGAAAGGAAAGGGGTCTGGTACACAGGGCATAAGGTGTGGCCTTACCACTCTGTGACCTCAGGCAGACCACATCCCCAAACCTCTGAATCTCAGTTTTTCCATTGGTGAGATGATTGAGTTGAACTTCAGGAATCTCTTGGTTCCCTCCTGGCCCAAAAAGTCTGTGATGGTGGTGATTCTTTCAAACCTGTGTTTGATTTATCGCTCTCTGATTTACATGGTGAAGGAGGGACAGTGAATTCTGGCTGGAGGTGATAGTGAATATTGCGGAAAGGATTTCATTCCTCTAGTGTGGGCCTGTGTTTTCAGAGTAGATGGAGGATCAGGAGCAGACAAGGCTTATCTTCAGGTTCTTACAAACCCTCCTCTGCAGCATGAGCCCTTCTTGTCCTGCCCTTATGCTACAGTGGTGAGAAACAAGCTCTTGCCCAGCTGAAGGGAGCTGAAGGCAGTGGCCACACAGGAGAAGCTAAAGGGAGAGCAGCTGCTGACCAGGGCCCTGGGTGTGTCCCAGTCGCCCCCTGCAGGCCCTGGGATGGGGGACAGGGATGCCTGCCAAAGCTGAGCTGAGCCAGACCTCCCAGACAACTTCCCGGCTATTGCATTCAAAGTCTCTCTACCTCTACAGCCCCTTACCTCTACAGGGAGTGAGGGGCAGGGGTGGAACATTGTTCTTCTTGTTCAGGTGCAAGGACTCAGGATTCAGTGGCCAGGGCATTTGATTCCTAACTCTTTGCTGGTCTTTCCCTGCTACTCAGCCCTGCTGGCCTTGCCCTCTTGTTCACACAGCCTCTAGATTAATTGGAAGCCTAAGCCTGGGATTACTTACAGTCCAAAATGTTGTATGCCAAAGCTTCCAGTCATTTTGTTGTTGTTGTTGTTGTTGTTGTTGTTGTTAATGGGAATTGAACCCAAGGCGCTTTACTACTGAGCTTCATCCCCAGGGTAACTCCTACAGACAGAAGGGAACTTAATTTATTCTCTGTGTGTGCTTTATTTATTTTATAATACTAGGGAACGCAGAGGCTTGTACATGTGAGGCAAGCATCTACTACTGAGCTACATACTCCCTGCTTTATTTTGGTATAGGATCTCACTAAATTGCCCAAACTATCAAACTTGTGATCCTCCTGCTCATAGCTGGGATTACAGGTGTGTGCCCCCGTGCCTGGCTACTATGTATGTGTTTTAAATGAGTTAAAGTACCTCTGATTCTGAAAATGTTGGAATCTTAGAGAAAAGCTTCAAAAGCTGGGTTTTCTCTCCTGTGCCTTTGTCAACCTCCCCCATCTCTGGTCTTCCCTTCCCTACCTTCTCAGATGTGGTGGGATATACTTTGCTCTAGAGCCAGCAGCTGGCTAGAGGAACCCACAGGAAGTTTCAAGATTAACTGTAGGTAGTCACTGGGCCAGCAGGGGAGGCAGGCCCCAGGACTTCTCTGTGGTGGGTAGTACCCTCCCCTCATTGCTCCATCCAGTTGTCCACAAGCAGCGCATTCACTCCTCTCCACCTGGCCATCTCTCCCCTCTCTGCCTCTCCCCATCTTTCTTCTTTGGGTTCTGGGGGCCTCTTTCTTTGCCCTATTACCTCTCTCCCTGGGTTGCTCCTCACTCAAGCTGGGTATTTGGCAATGAAGTCTAAAGCTTGATGAAGAGCAGAGAGGTTAGATATAATGAGAGAAATGACCACAGTAGGGGTGGGGGAGAAGAGGCAGGGCCTTAGAGGATCTGTCTCCTGTCCTCCCTGCCCCCGACCAAGGTCTTAGCTGCCTCAGCTGTAGCTCTGAGCTCCTTAATCTGGTGATCAGTGCAGTGCTGGGGGGCGGGCTGGCAGAGGCTTTAGGAGGTAACAGGGGATCTTAGGAGTCGCACTCTGCTAATGGAGCGTCACTGAGTATCACACAAAGCCTGGGAATCACATTCCAAGCGCGGCTCTCCCTTCCAGAAACAGCAGCCCCAGCTGGGCTAGACCCAGCATGGGTGGTGCCTGGTAGAGGGCTGGGACTCAGGCCCTGCTTGCAGTTGGGCGTCACCTTGCTCTTTGTTCCTCAGGAGGAAAGTTTCCAAGATTAAGGCTTTCCAGCCCTTTCTGCATGGCTGAGGTTTTATTGATTGGTAGCTGCCCCCAACCTTACTCAAGTGCTCAAATCCACTGGCTGCCAATCCCAGCTAGAAGTCATTTGTACTTTGCAGGTATTCTTCCCCAGGTCAGCTAGAAAAATGCTGTCAAGGTGATCAGGGGATGGAGATTTGTTCTAGAACTAAGTGAGACTGCTGAATAGTATGCCTTCCTTATTAGATGGAGCTATCCTTAGAGAACCCAAGGAGTTCCGAAATTGAGGCTAGGGTGCCGAATGAAAGCCCACATGATTCTAAGGCTTATCCCAGCAAGATGATGGTAGCTCAGGCCCAAAACTTTGGCTGGGGAGGAAGAGGTGCTGTGGGCAAGGCCCAACCCAGAATTACTGTGCAGTAGATGTCTCAGAGCCTCTATACTCTCATCTGAAAAATGGGAATTGTTTTTACCTATGGAGTTGCTGTGAGGAGTGTCAGATACATGGATACAACTAAATAGGGTTAATATTACTTCACTCTTTCCCTGAGGTATAGGGCAGATATGAAGGAGGTGAATTTCTCAAGGTCATTTAGTATATCTGTGGTTTGGGAGTAGGGTGGGGACAGTAGTTATATTCAGAATATTTAATCTCTGGTACAGCCTGGTCACCAACTAGTCAGAATGGCAGCTGGTCCAAACTATCAGCTCAGAGAGGAGGGCACAGCTGGGCTGAAATAAGTTCATTTGTCTTTGTGTCTTTCTGCTCCATCATGTGTCTGTTCATCAGCAAGTATACAGATATCCCTGGAGGGCCGTTCCTGACTAGGTCACAGAATGTGGGATCCAGGGATCTCCTCTGCATTCTGAGCAGGTCAGACCTTCCTGGCACGGGGTACCCTGCCTGACTTGGTAGAGGGCAGTGAATCAAGGTCCTTTCCAACTCCAGGCTCCATGATGGCTGCAGAGCTGCCACCAGTTTCTGTGGGGGTAAGTTTTTTCTGGAGCTCTTGCCTCCTCATGTCTTTTCTTAAAAACATTGTGGGTCGGAATTCAGAGTGCATCTGGACCACTTCCCCATGCCTCTGTTTCTTCCTTAGCCAAGGGAGGTCAGTGGTTTCTGTGTCTGGCTGCAGAGTGTAAGCATGTGACATTAGGGGTAGTGTACAGCCCTCTTTTGTGACTGAAGAAATCTTTTGACCTCAGGCAGCATCTGCCCCAACCCCAGGCCATCCCTAGATATGTGTACTTTGCCAACAGTGGCTGCTTCTACTTGGTCTTTCTCTTTGCCTTATGGGGTAAAATCTCTGCCTTTGAGGGCCTAAGGTGGGTGAGTAAGGAAACAAGAGCATAGAAAGACATTGCCCCACGTGGCTGGAAGTCAGAGACTTGAGCTCCGGCCCACCTTCCTACTGAGTGGTCTTGGGCAAGCTACCTCTCTTTCTGAACCTGGAAAAGGAACATTGGATAAGATGGTATCTGAGGTCCTTGAACCGCTGCATATTATATTTCGGAGTTCTTCCTAGGTTTTCTACTTTGTTACCTGCCAGTAACCCTCCCGTCGTGGCCCTGCCCAGCTCACAGGGAACTCAGCCTGCATTATCTCCTTCAAGCTGCACTGGGATGGAGGAGGCACCTTTACCCAGAGGCTACAAAAATGAAAGCCCACCTCACTGCTGGCAAGTGCCATGAGACTAACATGTGATCTGCCTTGAAACAAGGCTTTGGCCAGAAAGCATGTCTCAGCTAGATGTGTTCTCATTCTCAGCCTCGAATTGGAATGTCTTTGCCTTCTCTTCTGGTTCTACATGCTTTGAATAGTGTTTGCCTGAGTGACCCTCCAGGTATGTTTGCATTATCCTTGGGACTTTCCCTGGGTCAGGGCCTTCAGACTCAGAAGCCCCAAACCTTGTGAAGTAATCTGTAGGGACAATACTACTTTTTGGTCCCCAGTACCCCCAGCCAGATGGCTCTGCCACCAGTACAGCTCAGTGTGCTCATGGAGTAAGGTGGATGTGGGCTCAGGATTCTTGGATACTGGGATGACCCTGGGCCAGGAATTCAACCTCTCTAAGACTCTGTTTCCTTAGTTCTAAAAAAGATAATCACATCTTTCTCATAAAGTTGCAGCAAGACAGAACTAACACAGAGAAAGTACCTTGAAATAACAGGATTGTTCTCCCTTATCTCCTAAGCCTAACTGAATTCAGAGGTCACAGACACAAACCCAGGACTTTTCTGACCTCCTCCTGCCTTCCATCTTCAGGACTGCTCTGCTGGGGAGGTCCTGAAACGACCCTGGAAGAACTCCTCCCCTGCCCACCACCCTCCTTCCCCAGGGAGCAGAAATACCTAGTTTCAGCCCTAATAATACCTGAATGAGATTTATAGGACACCTTCGTCCCCAGAGTTCTCACATACTATTTCTCTTATCTTTAGATTGTCCTGTGAAGTAAAGTGATGGTACAGCCTCTTTTCAGTTTTTATGGAAATGGAGACAGAGAGGAATGGTGACTCTTGCCAAGGTCGCAGGATTGGAATATGGAGCCAAACTGCCTCAGGTCATAGAAGATCATCAGAAGGAGAAAATCTGAGCAGGAAGAGAAGAGTCAGCTACCTCCTTAGGCTGTAAAAGTTGGAGGCAAGAATGGAGGAATCCCAGGCAATCCTGCTTGCCTGGGACTTGGCAAGAGACCTGGGGAATATGACCCAACCCTTTTATGGGGTCTTTGCTTTTGACCTATTGGCCTAGTATGTCCTCTACCATTTCTGCCCTTATCACATCCTATCAGGCCTGTTCACCCTGAAACATTCTGGCCAGGCCTCTGGCAAATGGAAGCTCTATACCATCTGCATTTTCACCCCAAAGGACTGGAGGCAGTGTGCTGAGAAGTTGCCAAAGCAGAGGCTCCAGCCTTCTAGGAGTTAATGACTCCTTCTCCCCAGCTGTCCTCCCTTTGGTGCTCCTCTTCCTCCCTCCTACGGGCTGGGCCTGGACCTGGGAGCCATGCTGCTGTGCTGTTGCCAAGGGAGCCCAGAGGCAGATCTGAGCTATGCAGGGAAAAGGCCCAGCCTGTCAAAGTGTCTGAGATGAACCGCCGCTGTCCCTGTGCAGCTGGGCTCAGACTTGTCTCGGCTCTTGTCTGTGCCTGAGAATGGCAAAGCCCAGTGAGGTTCAAGGGCAAACTCGCTATTCATTAGTCAGGGGTTCTTGACGTCCTGTCTCTCCAGGGATGGGTTCCCCCCTTCCTCTCTCTCTCTCCCTCCTCTGATACATTCCTGGGTGCCTTTGGAGAGGACTACACACCCTCCTCTTACCCAACCCCCTCTCCATAGGCCCCTGAATAAACTCCCCTCAAGGAGACCAGGCAGGATAGAGACAATGGCTTCAGGAAATCATTCAGGCGGGACCCCAGCCACTCTGGCCTGCCTTCCACTCCCACAGCCCCTGTAGGCACACTGTGCTGTGACTCTGGCCACTTTGGGCCACCAGCCTGCATAGGCCTGGATGGGAAGAGACTACTGGGCACTGCCCTAAGGACAACATTCAGTGCAATGCCATTCTCACTGGGCTCCAGGTATACATTTATCTCCCTGGCTGGCTGCTATATTTCTGTAACATTGTGTGTCTATTTAAAGACACTCTTCAATGCTGTTTTTAGGAAGTGTATTTTCTAAAATGTAGCAGTATCAAAAAATAAAAGGCAGTGGTGCAGGCCTGTAATTCCAGCAACTCAGGAAGCTGAGGCAGGAGGATTGCAAGTTCAAGGCCAGCATCGGCAACTTAAGAAGACCCCTTCTCAAAAAATTAAAAAGAGGGCTTTCATGCACAAGGCCCTGGGTTCAATCCCCAGCACCAAAAAATAATAATAATAATAATTAAAAGGGCTTGGGGGTGTATCTCAGCACTCCTGGATCTAATCTTCAGTACTGGGGGAAAAAATATAAAAGGCACATATACTTGAACACAAATATATTGCACTATTAGGAATTTACCTTATGGGTATATTTGTAAAACTTCCCAAAGAGGTATGTACAAGGGTGTTCATGGGATCATTTCTTCTTTACAGTGTAAAGAAATAGAAATAACCAATGGGTCCTTTCATACAGTGGAGTACTATGCAGTTGTAAAAGTCCATGTGGTAAGATCTCTATCGACAGGCCCATATGGAATGTTGGCTAGTATATATTATAGGGTAAATAGAATAAACTGCAGAATAGGCAATAGAATATGATCTTATTTGTGTACATTTAAAAATCAGAGGCCAGCTGGGTGTGGTGGTGCACACCTGTAATCCCAGCAGCTCAGGAGGCTGAGGCAGGGGGATTGAGAATTCAAAGCCAGCCTCAGCAACTTAGTGAAGCCCTAAGCAACTCAGTAAGACTCTATCTCTAAACAAAATACAAAAATAGGTTGGGGATGTGGCTCAGTGGTTAAGTGACCCTGGGTCCAACCCAGTACCAAAAAAAAAAAAAAAAAAAAAAAATCAGGCCAAGCACAGTGGTGCTTGCCTATAAATTCCAGAAACTCCAGACGTTGAGGCAGGAGGATTAATAGTTGGAGGCCAGCCTTAGCAATTTAGTCAGGCTCTAAGCAACTTATTGAGACCTTGTCTAAAAATAAAAAGATCTGGGGATGAAGCTCAATGATAAAGCACCCTTGGGTTTAATCCCAATAATAATAATAATAAACTAAACCCTACAAAAAACAAAAACAAATCATAAATATGCTTATATATGAGTGGTTTCTGACAATATGTATTAGATAACCACCTTTGGGAAGTGGGGATACAGGGATGCATTCTTCTGTACAATAATATTTTCTTTTCATGTTTGTAAAATACTTTTCTTGAAAAATATAGGGACTATTTAATAGGCTTAACTTCTATCAACAAACTTGGAATAGGAACTTAAGACGATAGTGGTGATGTTGCAGGAAAAAATATTCCAGAATCACTGGCAACATTAGCTACTATACTTTTATATTTTTTACTATACTTTTCTAATGATCCCTTCAGCATGGCTCTATTAATCATAAAATCTAGTAAGTGCCAGGGTGTTTCTCTTGGTCTTGTTTAGGTGTGGGTATCATGTTTTCAATTTACCCCGTGGGAAAGGTTGGTTGATTTGCCCAAAATCCTGGGCAGGTAGGGGTAGGAGGTCAGGAATCTGATGGGGGCTCAGGAAGGGTGGTGTAGGCTCTCAGCCATTGCCCCTCCATCCTCAGGAGACTGACCCCTAGGGTGCCACCCCAGGGTGGCACCACAAGGACCTCAGTGAGTGGAAGATGTCTCCATCCTACTGCAGCCCAAAGGAGGATAGACCAACTGGGGCTGGCAGCAAATGGATGGGATTCTGAAAGGTACCATATGCAAAAACAGCATGTGTCCTGAGAGAAAAGCACCCTTTGTATTGCCCACCCCAGCATCAATCACCCCTGCTTCACCTCCCCTCCCCCAGCCAAAGAGTAAATTGCCGGGAAAGTGTTGCCTGTGACAGGGCACAGGAGTTCCCAAAGCCAGAAACATTGGTGTCCTGCCACAGGTCGGGACACAGCAGCTCACATAGCACTCTTCACTGGGCCCTGGATAGCCTGGAGGAGGTGCTGGGGAGGTGCAGTCCTAGAGGGGCTTGGGAAACCTATGGGAGTCTAGGTAGTCCCAGATCAGCTGCCAGCAAGCAGAGTGAGGAGAAAGGAAACATTAAGAGCAACTGCTGTGGGCTAGGTTGTCAGGTGCCAGGTCACTGTGCTTTGGCCCAATGAGTTCTCTTTAATTTTATGGGCTGTGGGTGCCATTAGTATACTCATTTTACAGATGAAGACACTAAGGATCAGAAAAGTTATGGTCCTTAGTCACACAGCTAAAAATTGCCAGAAATGAGATTCAAAATCGAGACTAAATGACTCTAAACTATACTCCTAACCCCAAAGAAATCCTGTTTAATTGGGTCACTTAAAAAAGGTCCCCAAAGCTGTATTTTCTCCTGGCCAGTATCCACTTGTAAAGATATCAACCTTTGCCTGCAAGGCCACCTCAAATACTCCCTTGCCTGGGGTCTTCCTCAATTCCACCTAATGCCATCTCTCTTCTTGGGGTGTGCTAAGCCTTGGAGACTGGGCACTGGGGCAGGTTCCAGACCCTCATTCAGATTGGGGCTGTTGGTTAATATTGCTCTTAAGTGCTGCTGCTGCCCAGTCTCCTGGCTCCTGCTCTTCTATAGTCCTGTAGACTTTGCTTTTTCCTTGAGGTCCTTGACCTAAAGGAGCCTCGTAGGAAGGTGAGGAGGCTCCCAGGATGGCCCCACTGCTTCTCAGAGGCTGGTCCAATGATAAGAGGGAGTGTGTGTGTGTGTGTGGGGGGGGGGGGGGTTCTTAGAAACGGATACTGGAAAGCAGAGACGGTCCCCACGTGCTTGAGTTTCTAGGACTCCAAGATCATTGGGTCCATCTGAATTGTCCTGAGGGAGAACTAGGGCAAATTATGGGAAAGAAGCCTCTTCCTGTCCTGTGAACCCTCTGGCTTTCTTGCACCAATCCATGGAGAATAAAGTTTCTTTGCAAAGCCTCCCATGTCTCTGGTGAGTTTTCCTGGGTGGATATTAGTGAAGAAAGATTCAGCTGCTACAAAGATAACTCATGGTGTCTGGAGGTGTGGTGGGACCCTGGGAAGGATGGAACAAAAAGCTTCACTAGGCCTTGGAAAATCTGTCTACAAGTAGGGTCACCTCAGTAAGAAGATGAAGTCCATGGCCTACCTTGCTTTGAGGGTAGAATTTATAGGTGCCCTGGTTCTGGATTGGAGAGTAGTCCCCAAGCTCCTTCTAAACCTCCACTAGTGTCTTCTCATTTAATTTTAACAATGATTGCAGAAGACAATTTCATTTTAAGACTAGGAAACAGAAGCTCAGAGAGGCTAAGAAATATACCAAGTCACACAGCTGGAAAATGGTGAATTTGGGTCCTAGTTCTCATCTCTATGACCAGAATGGGATGTAAAGGGTCATGAATTTCCTGACAGCCCCTGACAAAATTTTTTAATGTATGTGCAAAGTTGCAATCATGCTTTCATCACAGCATTCGTTCTCACAAGGCCCTTGGACCCCAGACAATAATTGACATTTTCTTGTGCTGGGCACTACATGCTTGCTTCTGTCTTAAATCATAGTTAATCCTCACACCTTAATAAAAAAAAAAAAAAAAGTAGGCACTATCCTCATTCCTACCTACGCAATGGAGAGATGAAGTCCAATAAGCATTCTAAGGTGGTCTGTTTGGGTGTGGATGCAGCCAGGATGCCAACACAGGTAGTCTGTCGGTGCAAATACCAGGCACTTAATCACTGTGCATACCACCTTCCTAAAGGACGGTTAGTATCAGCCTGGCCCTGCCCTTAGACCCCGGGTGAAATGCCTCTCATCTCCCGGCAGCAGCCCTGGCCGGTAGGCAGTTTGGTTAGGGCGGAATCACTGACTGGCAGGTGGCGCTGCCCAGGGCGTCCGGCTCCCCCCGCGAGGCAGCAGGCTGGAGCCCCAGGGCACCGGGGAGAGCCAGGACCCCGGGCGGGAGAGAGAGGACTGGGGGGCACGCGGCACAAAGAGCTTTTTATTCAAATTTGTTTAGAGTTTCGCGAATTTGCATGAAAAATGTGTGAGAAAAGCCAGCTCTGGTGACCTCATCCGCACCTGCCATTAACGTTCAATTAGCGGCTGAATAGCGGCTGCCGACGCGACGTGCAGAGAATCCGGCCTGCCCTGGGCAGCTAGGGCGGCGGGACTGGCCGGGGATAGGAAGAGAGGGAGGGACCAAGGAGGGGCGCAGGGCCTCGGCCTACTCCCTTGGGCTAGAGATCCGGGCCTCATCCGCACCCCAACTCTCGCAGGGGACTGCGGACCCCAGGACCCTCCACTCCAATGCAGTTGGGTCGCTCTCTGGCTGGGGATTCTCGGCTCTCTCCTGGCGCAGAGGAGGATGGGCTTGCCTCCTCCCCGAGACGGAAGGTGAACTGACTAGCCCCGTCCCAACTCGGACGGGCTTCCTCGCCACCTTCCGGACAAAGTGTCAAGTACAAGTTCAAGTTCAGGGCCAGGCCCGTGGGCGGGGGATGGGGGTAGGGGGCGCGGAGCCTTCCCTGGCTGCCTTTGTTCTCCGGGATAATCGCTCCCACGTCCCCTCCCCGGCGGGGCCAGGCAGATACCCCCGCCCCGCCCCACCGCGCCCTGCAGGAGCCGCCTCCTCCCGCCGGCTCGGCGCCTGTCCCCTAGTCCCGGCGACCCCGCTCAGGGCCACCGAAGGGTCTGGGGGCTCAGGGCGGGGGGAGGCGCGATCCGAGCCCGTGGGAGCCTCCCCAACCTCGTAGTCCCAGCAGCAAACTGCATCTGGTCGGATGGATGCCCGCGTATAGGTAAGAACCCTCGGCGGGGTTCGCCTGCACCCCCTGTTGCCCCGCCCCCCGTCCTGGCCTCTGCGCCCCGGACCCAGCAGAGTGGAGTGTGCTGCGAAGCGACTGGAAGATTGGGCCTCCGGGCTGGGCCTCCGGGGGGCGCGCTGAAACTCCAGAACTCTGGGGGCTTGAGAAGGTGGGTACAGCCGGTAAGGGTGCCCAGTGAAGGCCCGGGGAGATCACCGGCCTTTTCCAAGGGCATCTGGCTAGCCTCTTGGTCTCCACTTCTGTTTCTCCTGGCTCTGGCGCTTCCTAGCTTTTTCTCAGATTTTAGCAGGAGGGTACCCTAGTTAGAGACTAGCTGAAGTTCAAGAAGGGTTGGAGGGATGTGTGTGGCACAGCTATTAGGGAATCCGCTGTGCCCTCTCCACCTGCCACTACCCTCTCACCTAAATTAAGGTGCGAGGCAAAATGGTGGTGATTGCAGGGTGGAGGGTGGGCTGTGACCTAGTAGCAGTGTAGGGAGTGGGGTGAGTTTTATTGTAGGACCTCCTGCTGTTTCTACTTGTCTGGTTCCTGGATTCTGTACCAGTGTGAGCTTGTACTCCACCTAAGCCAGCACACTGCCAAGCTGAAAGGGCACAGAGGGCTGCTGAGTGGCCCAAACTTGTTCTCTCTTCAGGTGCCTGATTTGAGGTCGTGTGTGTACTAGTGCTTTACAGACGTTCGAACACCCATGATACCTGGTTTCTGAATTCCATGCAACTATACTGCTCCCTTTCTGTGTTCCTTCTCTGTGTCTTCCCCTGATTTCTCACTAAGGGGATTTTACCTACACCGAAGTTCCTTCCCATAAGAATATACTCCTCTTGGGCTGGGGATGTGGCTCAAGCGGTAACGTGCTTGCCTGGCATACGCAGGGCACTGGGTTCGATCCTCAGCACCACATAAAATACAAATAAAGATGTTGTGTCTGCCGAAAACTGGACAATAAATATTTTTTTTTTTAAAAAAAGAATACACTCCTCTTGATCAAACTTTGGCCCTGAAAGTAACTTCTCCAGGAGGCTGCTCAGATTTTCCTCACAACTCTCCCTCTCTTGACACTTCATCAGAGAGTCACCTGCACTGCCAAGTGCTTAGTAGATATTCAGTAAGTGAAATGATTTCTGGATGAATGATTAAAAAGTCACAACAGAGCTGGGGTTGTGGCTCAGCAGTAGAGCGCTCACCTAGCACATGTGAGACCCTGGGTTCGATCCTCAGTACCACATAAAAATAAATAAAATGAAGATATTGTGTCCAACTACAACTAAAAAATAAATATTTTAAAAAATCTTCTTTTTAAAAAAGGCAGATACAACATAAACTTAACCACTGGGGCTTGGATTTGTTTGGCTTTTACTTTGATTTAAGCATAAAGAGAGCAACTCTCATGAGCTCCTTTCCTCTGTTCCATTATATATATGAGGCCTCATTCACAAGCAGGAACCAATGAGAGAAGGCTGGTTTTCTGTGCTCTGTTTTTTAAAAAAGGAGAAACATTTTATGCAAATAGGAAGAAGAAGAAGAAGGAGAAGGAGAAGGAGAAGAAGAAGAGAAGAAGAAGAGGAGGAGGAGGAGGAGGAGGAGAAGAAGGAGGAGGAGAAGGAGAAGGAGAAGAAAGAAGAAAGAAGAAAGAAGAAAGAAGCAGCAGCCACCTGCAGCAGAAGGGAGCTGCTCAGCTTCTGCACCACTCTGCTCTCTAGAGGGCCTGGCACAACTGAAGTGTCATGAGCTTTATGGGACCTAGGATCAGCCTGCAAAGCCTCAGTGGGGCACCAGGAAGTTGATTGAAAATGGAGGCTGTGACCTACCTAGTACACATCTTTAAGCTCCTAATGATGCAATACTGACATACTGATGGTGGAGGAGCCTAGCAAAATGCTTACATCTTTTTAAAAATGGAATCTAAATGTTTTCAGTAAAATCATCCACAGAGACTGTTCCAGATCCTTCCTCTTAGGAACATTGGGTCTGAGCTCTTACCTGATCCTCCCTGGGTGGTTTTTCATCTAAGGTCCCCCAATTTATGAATAGGTAAAATAAGGGCATTTAAGGCACCCATGGTTTGCAAAGGGTGGGTGGTACAAATAGTAATCTACAGTAGACTGGGAGAAAAAAGATTATTATTTATATGTATTAAGTCCAGAATTCCTCCCAATTAAAGACCCAATTAAATTGGGTCTTGTTATTGGGCCCTTTTTAAAAGGGGTTGTATAACTTGCCTGCAGTCTTACATTTAAAGAAAAGTGCAGGTGGGTTTTGAACTGGTTTAGACTCTGTGCCTGACTGTACTGCCAACATTCTAGCGTTGTTTCTAAATTATTTATTGAATGCTCACTTCCCTCAAGCCATATTTTTTCCTGACTCTGTCCCTTCAAAACATGTAATTTACCAGATCTGTATTTCTTCTTCTCTAAAATGGGCTTGCAAAGTGGTCTTATGATTTCTTGTGGGGGTTAAATAAGATTCTGTGGTTGGTATGGTACCTGAGACATTGTAAATGTATCCACAAATGACAGCCATTAATATTGATAGAAATCACCTTTAATGACAATGTTATTGTCACTTGGCATTTTCAAAAAACAATACTCCCCCCCTCAGAAAAGAAGAAAAATATGACACCAATCAGTCTCTGTGTGCTTTAAGCATGCTGTAAGGAGGGAGGAAAAGAGGAAAAGGTGAAATTCAGATTACAGAATGGCAGCAGCTCCATTTTGGGGGCAGATAACTCAAACCCCAGGAGGTCATGTGGATGCCCAGTGTCTTAAATACAAACCCTGGAAATCTTATCCCTCCTGTGCTCTAAGTACTTTGGGACAGGTTGGGGCGGTACAGTTGAAAGAATGGCCCTATGAATAATTGAGATAATTGGAGACCAAGATAGCAGACTCTTAAGGAAAGAAATATGAAGTATGTTCTTATTGTCTTTATTAGCCATAATTCTGATCAATGCCTTTTTTTTTTTTTTTTTTTTTTTGGAAACCCAGGGGTATTTTACCACTGAGTTACATTTCCTTGGTCCCAGTTCTTTTTTCTATTCTTTTTTTAAAGACTGTCTCGGGCTGGGAATATAGCTCAGTTGGTAGAGTGCTTGTCTTAAATGCACAAGGCTCTGTGTTCAATACACAGCACCACAAAAGGAAAAAAAAAAAAAAAAGACAGTGTCTCACTAAGTTGCTAAGACTAGCCTCAAACTTGTGATCCTCCTGCTTCAGCTTCACTGGGATTACAAGTGTGCATCAGCACACCCAGCTGACCATTAAGTCTTGATGAAAATTAAATTAAGACTAGACCCTGCTACCAAAGCAGATCTCAATGAAATGCTCCCACCTTCTTTCATTGAATTAATATTTATTTGTTCAGTGCTTATTCTCTGCCAGGCACTGTTTTAGGCATTAGGGATGTAGCAGAGAACAAAATAGGGGGCGGGGGGGGGGGAAACCCTGCCTTCAAGGAGCTCATGTGTGCATGTGTGTGCATGTGTGCACGTGCGCCTGTGGCAGAAGCCAGAACACATCAAGAATTCTTTGCTGCACAGACCTACCAACCTCTGAGCAGGATCTCTCCTGGGTGGGATGGGTCAGTGAGATTTCCCTCACTCTCTCATTCTTTAAAGCCAAGGACGCACAGCCATCTTTCTGCAGATATTATTAAGGACAGGTAGAGGGACTCTACTCCTTTCCCCATCAGAAAATAAGTAAGGGGGGCTGGTGCTGACATTCAGTGGTAGAGTATTTGCCTAGCAGGTGTGATGCCTTGGGTTCTGCCCCAGAATCACGAAGATTGAGGGAGAAAAAATTAGGAAATATGTAATGGATGAAACAGATTCCTCCGACACAGTACCCATCTAGCAGTCAGTAAGAAGGTTTTCTGTCCTTTCCCATCCTTTCCTGATAGGATTCTGGGATCCAGGGAAGGTTGAAATCCTAGCAGTGGTACAGGGACAGAAATAGGTGATGTTCTGTAAAGAAAATCAAGAGGACTGGGAAGGGATGAGGCTGTATCCAGAGGTCTGGGCAAATCATATTAACAGCTAACCTGTGCCAGGCATGCTTTTAAGTGCTTTACATGTATCAGCTGTTAATCCTCACCAGGACCCTCTGAGAGCAGTGCCATTATTAATCTGTTTTAGAGATGAGGAAATTGAAGCACAGAGACTAAGTAAAGTGGTCCAAGATCACATAGCTAGTAAATGGCAAATCTAGTTCAAATTTGCCCATTCTCTGGGGGTGCCCTCTGTGGTAAGTAATTTCTGTCATGTTTCCCTACCCACCCCCCATTTGGGAACTACTGATATTCCCAAGTCAGAAGCCATGGAAGTTGTCTTAGTTGACCTCTTCTTTCTTCTGGTCTGTGCCTTGCACAGAAGTAGGCAATCAGAGACAGCGACATTCAGTTGAATGTTTTCACCTCTGGGTACCAAATCAGGTCCCTGTATTTGCCCACAAAACTCCTGAAAAATGCTGTATCCTCTTTGGAATCAAATCGAGAAAAATACTAGCTCTGCTTTCTTAGGTTGGGGGAATCTTGAAGCACTCTCCATCCATTCGCTATGCTCCTGTTTTCTGTCAGTTGAAGAAGGTGACAGTGGTAACCAGGAATACTGACCAGCGTGAGGCAGGAGATACAGGAGATGCTGTGTGTGACGGTGCTTTGTAAAGGGTGAGTCTGGTGAGAGATCATGCTTACCTGTCTCAGCAGTAATCCCTGCCTTTTGGTCTTGGGCCAGAGAAAGCTCAGTCCTCTTACCGCAAACTGAGAGAGAGAAAGAGCCAAAGAGCAAGAGAGTGAGAAGGATTGAAGGGAAAGAGGCAAGCAGGATTGCTTCTGTCCTACCCTATGGAGGGGTTTGCTGCAGTGAGGAGGGAGCTGGGGTGGCCCCAGGAAGGGCCAACAAACACCAAGCATGGGAAGTCAGGATGGGTGTCTTCCAGTCTAGTGCCTTCTGGTTAGAATTTGACTGCAATAGCACTGGCTTTACAACACTCACCGGGATGATAATAAAGAGGGCTAATAAGATGTTTCTGTTTTATTTTTTTTCCTGGTGCAGATAGATCTATCAGCAATCATCTGAAATATGTGGCATTGGTGATATGATAGCTGGTGTGATAAAAACCCTTTAGGATTCCTACCCCAACCCACTCCAAAATCAAATCAAATTATTCATGGATGAAAGGGTTCTGAACCTGGTGGATCTAAGGTAGGAATTAGGTGCATTGGGCCTGATCTGCAGAGCCACTCTTGCCCAGGGCTCCTTTGGCCTGCAGGTCTCAAGTCAACTCCCTAGAGAGCCTAAGCTAGGGAAACCCCGGTTCAGTGAAACTTTGCCAGAGGAAAATACACAAATCAGAAACCTGGAGTGCCCACTCACTTAAAATACACTTCCCCAAACGACTTTGTCAGAAAAAGAAAGCAAGGGTTGGAGTATAGCTCATTGGCAAAGCATTTGCCTAGCATATACAGGAACCTGAGGTGGATCCCCAGTACTGGGGTAAAAAAGGCAAAACTTAATAGGGGCGCTGGTAGTCCATCAGAGGAGTTGGGGGGGCAAATACTACATTTCCCCAGGAGTCACATTAATTATATTTTTATAGTTTATTCTAAACCTGTAATGCAAAGAAAATCAATCGCGAGTGTTAATAGTGACGATCCTCCTGATCACAATTCAACTTTTACGGGTGCCTTGAAAGTATTGACTATGGAAAAGAAAAACTGCTTTACGATGTTGCGTCTTTAGTCTTTCCTCTTCACTCCCCCATCATTTATTCCAATTCACCACTTCCTATCTAAATTTAGGGCCATCCTGCGGAGAGGGACAGCCTTCTTGAATCCGGGGCAGGAGAGGAAGCGTGCTGTAAACTCCAGCCTAGTGATGTGCTTCACTTCCAGCGCTCGGTAGTCCCGGCTCCGCGCCTTTTGGGCGTAGGGACCAGAGCTATCCGATTTCGCAGTCCTCAACCGCGCAGCGATTCACTCAAGGCAGTCTGTGCAGAGAGGCTAGGAGCACCGGCTTGGCAACGCGGCCGGGCTCAGGAGGCGTCTCGGACCCTCTCTGCCAGGCAGTCCTGCAACCCCCTACTCCCAGCATCTGTTTGGAGCAGGCTGTAACCAGAGAGAACGCGTCATCCTTGAACTTAACTCGGCCCGGCTGGAGACTCTAGGGAAAGCCTAGCTTGTCTTGTGGCCCCTCTTCTTAATCGTGGCATCCAGCTAGACTAGCCTGCCCTGCCCTGCCCTGTAGAAGGCTGGTTGGTGGTAGTGTAGTCCGGGGTTGGGGCACAGGGAGGCCTCCGCCCTCCTCCCCGCCGAGCCAGAGTGTTACTACTTTCACATCCGGGATATCGGATTTCCCCGAGGATCAGGATTATTATATCTCTATAATTTCTTCTAGCCCCAAGGTTCCAAGAAAGTCTATAATGAACGCCAATATCTACAATCGCCTGGTCATTTTGTATCGAATGGGAGAGCCATCAGGGTTTTGGTGGTGGAAAATGAAAAAACTGTCTCGTGGTGGGTGACATCTGCTTCTTGTTTCCTATCATTCTGAAAGAATTTTCCCCCCATGGAGAACCGAACTTGTTTGAAACACATTTCTCCTGATTCTGAGGACTAGAGATAAATTATCTTGATAGGTATTTTCTAAACTACTAAACAACAACAAAAAAGGCAATCCGAGCAGGCCCCAAGAGTGCGCGCTGCCACCGGTGCCTTAGACCTCCGACATTAAGTACACAAAGAGCCTGAGCTACCTGGGGTGTGTCAAATACAGATTGCCACGCAAAGTCACGGCTCCCAACTGCTGCTCCACGTCCCTAAGCGCAGAAGATCCTGTCTTCTGTTCCCCCAGGCCGGCGCCCGCTATGCTCTCTCCAAGTGTGACATGGCGAGGCTACCGCTCGAGAGCAAATGATGGGAATTCTTAGGGATTCTGGAGTCGCTCTAGGGGCGAGATCGGGTTTGTCCCACGACCTTGGCGCCAGGAAACTGTAGAATGAGACAGACCCCAATTTTCTCCACTTGGAGTTGAAACAAAACCTGAAAGCCCGAGGTTGTCTGCACCGCCAGAGGTGGCGCCTTGGCGGCGGGGGCTGCTAGAGCCGCGTGCCCGCGCGGTTGCCAGGCCTGGGTTCAGTTTCTTGCCTAGTTAGTTACTTAGCTGGCTAGCTAATAGCCAGCTTACAGGCAACATTTATATAGATGCAGAGCCTGGTCGGACGCGTTCCAGTGTCCGCCAGATCGAGAGCTGCAGGACTGGGCTCCTGGGAGGAGGAAGGATGGGAAATTCCTGGTAATTGGAGGGGAGATTTTCCCAGGGCGCCTCTCCTTAGAGTGGCCTTGGCTTCCGAAGAGGAACAAAGGGCTAAGGTGCCGACGCGCTATGCGCCCTCAGGGCCGGGCGCGCCCTGCATTTATGCCCCCTCCCCGCGCTGTGGCGGCCGCGGGCTTTGTGAGCTGGGGCAGAGCTGCACCTGCCCGGCTTTAAGTACCTTGGCTAGGCAGCGCGGGCGGCTGTTCTAATCGCCATCTCCAAAGTACCTGCTCATGAATAAACACCAGCCCTATTTATCAGGTACTTAGCGCTCATTGTGAAGGGGAAATTGGCCCTTTTCTGAAAGTGGCTATCCTCAACCCATCTGCACAGTGCTGGATGCAGAATTTTCCCCACCCTGAAGCGCGCGCGCGTGCGCGCGTGTTCTCTCTCTCTCTCTCTCTCTCTCTCTCTCTCTCTCTCTCTCTCTCTCTCTCTCTCTCTCCACGAGGCCCCTCTAGACTAAGATAAACTCGCTTTTCTTCCGTAAGTGTGTGATTGAGCTGCAACAATAGGCGGAGAGGAGGAGGCCGCTGGGTCAATAGCCTGCATTTCTCCCATTGATAAGAAAAGTCAGCTTGGGGAAGACAGGACCTTTGGAAAGACTTGTCCTGCCGTTCTAGCCACAAGGGCCTTGTGGACACACTTGCGCATACCTGAGGACATGCTGTCCCGTGGTTTCTTAAACATTGGACAAAATATTGAAAGCAGTGGTCTAAGGTGTCCGTGGTGCCTGTCAACCTCGGCCAGGTGTGCCCCAACTGCACCATTGTCTCCCTACTTTCTCCAGCTGGGCCCCCTGGTCCTGGCTCTTAAGTCTTGGACATTTGGGAGGAGAATATATAGATCCCGCTAGCTCAATTTGCAAACTCCTAGGCCAGTATACAAGGAAAAGTGGGTCTTTTGGGAACCCGGATGGGCCGAAGAGCAGCTTTCTTCTGACACAGCTAAGATTTCCCAGTGCAGGGAACTGAGGGAGTGGCCTGCTCCACCCACACAACCCAGGCAGCCCCAGGGAAGATATAAAAGTGTGATAAATATGTATTAATTTGTAAATCCCCACAAAGGCAAGGCAGTAACCTTTAAATGCTTTGGGGAGGGTGAAGGCATGCTTCTTTTCCATTCATACATTCCTTCCAACATATGTGCTTTCTGTGTACACGAGCACACGTTCCCAGAACTCTCCCCTGGGTGGAATTCGTCCTTAAACACAGTCGATTTTCTGGACCTGTGTACTGCCACAAACAGCTCTGAAAATGAAAGTGTTTGGTAAGTGTGGAGATTTAGCTAATCCAACGTTTAAAAATGGCTTTGTCTTCATTCAGCTTTCCCGATTTCATTCTGTGTTTTACAAACGGAAGCACAGAGCCATTACTGAAAGCCTGGCTCTGCCGCCAAGACCTTGCGTGGCTCATGAAGGTGTCCACTCAGGGTTCAGGGATCCAAGATGTTCACAGAATCCCTGTATATGAGGGATTTCCTAGCACATTCCCTTTACACCGAGCGCAGGCGTTCCCTGCTCATCCAACCTCCAGACTCTTGCCAAACACTGGGAAAGACCCTTGGGTCCTGCGTGGTGGAAGCGGTTGTGTCCTACGGAGTTTAGGGACTGACTTCCTTTGCGAGGCACACGCCCGGCCTGGCGAGAGCACCAGAACCCGAGATTGCTGGAGGCCGGCTGGCGGTGGAAACTGGGGCTGCGGTTAGCAGCAGAAACAGGAGAGTCCTCGGAGTCCCCAGCCCCTCCCAGTTTCCTCCGTGGTGCAGGCGTCTGGCTAGTGGAGATCCTCTTTAGCCCTGGCAGTGCCATCAAACCGAGGAAAACAAAATCAGCCTTCTGAAATTTATCCCAAATACAGCCACTTATTTTGGGAAATTCTAGAAAAAAATCTTGTTTCTCTTTATGATTAACGGGAGGTCGTTGAGAGGGTAAGCCAATTGCATGAGGGCAGAGACAAGGGATGGTGAATTTGACCTCTGGAGATGGGCTGAAAAACAGGATGGCCCAATATTTCCTTGTCGCTGCCTTTTCTGACACAAATCGCCTTCCTATACCCAGCGGTTTCTGTGATGGGACTACACAGGCATTCTGCCTTGAGGATCCTAGGTCGGCTGGAACCGCTGTTAGCGGCTCGTTTTGTCCCCGGAGTATGCCTGGCGCCTTTCCAGCCCCAGAAGGAGACCAGAGGCCAGGGCCACCAGGCGCCATCGGGAGGACCTAGTCGAGGGGTTTCCTTTAGCGGGGAGGGCCTCCCACGATCTCCTTCTCCACCTGTGCCACCTTCTTACCTAGGCCCAGGGACTGAGCTTTCCCATCTGAAGCTTTGCTAATTTTATTTAGAGAAAGTTCTGGAATTAGAATTAGTCGTTCTTGTATGGTTTGCGTTGCTTGTTTAATGGTGTGGGTGCTTGGGTTTCCTCAGGAAATCTCTGAATTTGGGAAAGGGCTTGAGAGAGTTGCCCCGGGACTAGCCACCAAGAGGCGACTGGAACATGGTAGTAGCAATAAGGACTTCAACCCGACTCCTTTACTCTTTTCAGCCATGCTCTTGGTTCACATCTCTGCTGTCCCTGGTGGGGGGGGGGCAGGCAACCTGGCTCCCCGCAAGGGCTAGGGAGGAGCAGAATTCAATGGAAGCAGAGCAGGCTGGGGTCCTCCACCCCCATGGTGGAACAAGATCTGAGGCCCAGGACAGCCGTTTGAGAAATACTGGGGCTGGCTGGAGGCCCACGGACTGGACTCAGGGCTCGGGGAGGGCGTGACCTCCCTACATCATGCCGTTAGTGTTCAAATCGCCACCCCACTGGTTCTTCTGGATGAATGCGTGCGGTTACTCCGTCCCTATGACGGGAATACGTGGTGCTGGCAGGCCTGGAGCTGGGAAGCCGGAGGAAAGCCTACGGAGTCCAACCTAGAAAAACTTACAGAAGAGCTAGACTCAAGCTGGCTTGGGGATTGGGAAGAGAGCTGCGTGTGTATAGGGCCAAGAATGGATTATTGGGAGTGCTTGAAGACTGAGATCCGTCTAGTAGAAGTTGTGGCCCCTGGACGAGTCACCTGTGGTGGCTTTGTTTCTGACTCTTGGAGCAGGGTAGGGATCTTTAGTTCTTGTACCATCTCGCCTACTGAAACTCTGTGGTTCCTTGAAACGACCTGGACTATTGCCTCCATTTTTAGTCTCTGGCCTTTGGTCCCCCAAGCTCCCACTTTGTCCCCACAATGCCAAGTTACCACTTAGCGCAAATGAGTGTCTAGGCCAGGAGGATCTCCTTTGCACGCTTTCACCTGCAGCGCAGGGGTCGTGCTGCGACTCTCCCGCCTGGAGAGACGGTGGCGGTGGCCTCTGCTGACCCCAGTGCTCTGAAGCACGGTCTTCTAGGACTCGCGGTTCCTCACTTTCTCTGCCTGGGATGGGTGGGAGGTAGGTTCTTGAAATTTCTGGGGGGTGTCCCCTGGATTTCTTTGGCTGCGGATCATGGAAGAGAAGGCTGAGCCCATTAGGCTCAGGTTAGCCAGCAGCTAACGGCCGACTCTGGGCGTGCAGGTCCTGTCCCTGGTGCCCGCCATACGCCTTCGGGGTAGGCTTTCTTTCTGCGGGAGGAGGTAAAGGGGGTTGTTCCTAGAGGTCGTGAGGGGAAAGGGACCGCGGAGCCTGGACTTGTGGTTCCCATGATCCTTCTGTTCGGTTTACTTTCGAGGTTACTGTTCCAGTCTGGTGCGCGGGTCCTTGGCTTCTCCCACAGCTGAGCGGAGAAACCCAGGGGTCGGGGACAGGTTTTACTGTGCGGGATTCTCAGGGTCAAGTCCGAGGGTCACGTGCATTCATTTGGCCTCCTCCCGACCCGACTGTTACGGATCAGCCGGCAGAGGGCGCCTTGAGCCGGAGAGGCGGGCGTTTGAACGCCTCTCCTGGGCCCCTGGCGCCACACTGTGGGGCTCAAAGGCTTAGAGCCACACCTGACACTACTGTGTCCCAAAGTCACACAGTCGAGGGAACAAAGCCACGGAAGAGCGCGGCCTAAGGTGGGTGGGAGGGTCGGCGTCGCCACCCTACAACAGGACCTGGAAGGACGAGGGACTAGAGAGAGAGAGAGAGAGAGAGAGAGAGAGAGAGAGAACCCAAAAAACTCCTCAGGTCTTGCAACAGTTAGAAACAGGGCTGATTCAAGGAAAACTGGGAAAGGGCCAAGTTCTAGCTTTCTTCTGATCTTGTTTCCTCTGCTATAAAACACTGCAGTGGGACCAGGTTTGGGTTTCTGAGGTCACCTCTGAAGGGATGAATGCATGTGTGTTCATGTCTAGGAAGAATATGGCCTCCTGAGAAGGGACACATCTCCATTTATGAGTGCCCACAAAGGGCTCTGTGAATGCCTGAAAAAGGGTGTGGGGTGCTGTGTGTACTCGGCCATGAATGGATGCCTGCGTCTGCAAATTGTGTGAAGATGTATTTGTGAATGTTTGAGAAAGGGTGTATAAGGAGGTGTGTGTGAAACAGTGAAGGGATATGTGTGTCTGTGAATGGTGTGCCTGTGTGTAAAGGGTTAGCTAAATCATGAATAATTGCACCTTCAAAAGAAAAGTGTGCACACCCATGCACACACACACCCTACCACTTACTGAAACCCCTCTACTCCTTTAGATGAGCCCTTGAGCTCATTCTCATTCTGGGGCCCCACAGAAAGGAGGAGTAAAAGAGAGAGAGAACGCGCCCAGGGGTGCAGGCTGCAGGGTGTGGCCCTGCCCCAATGCCCAGCAGGCTTTAAGGGCTGCAATTAGGCAAAGCTTCTGTGCAGCAGAGGGAGGGAGGGAGAAGGAGGAGGAGGATTACTGCAAATTCATTTCTATTTTCCAGCCCACTAAGCCTGCAGTGTGTCCCTGGTGTTAGCATGAGAATGGGCCAGGGCTCTGTGAACCCCCCCGACCTACTGACCCCTCTCCCCCCACGTGAATAGCGGGACTTGCAGCCTCCGCAGCCTCTCCAACCAGTGCCTGCAAAGCCACGACTCCTAATCAGGGTAATTTAATATATTTTAAGCCCCCGGCGGCTTTATTTTCCCTCCTTTTCGAGTTTGTTTTAGGCATTCACAGCTCTCACCCCATCATTAGACGGCCTTATTTGACGGATGGAAGGAGCTGCTATGAGACCACAGCCCTTTGTGTCCCCCACATAAGCTGGGCTTCCCCGTAATTAGAATGGTATTCCCAGCCATTGAGGCCTTTCATGAGGTGGAACAAAAACTCCCCGAGATGAATATCCCCCAACTCTCAGCCCCCTGGCCGGAAAAGGGACTGTGAGTTAAAGGGACTCTTTGGGAAAGGCAGTCTGTGACCAAGGACGGCTGAGGTCCTGCCAGGGTGAGGAATGTTGAGGTCAATGGGAGCGGATACCAGACAAAGGCTGGTCCAGGTTGCTGGTAAACACAAGTCACCTATATATACTTCCCCGGGTGCTAAGCCAGCCTCAGGACCTGCCTGGGCTCAGCCATTGTGGTCAAAGGACCTGCATCTACACATGAAGTTGGGGACATGGAATCAGGCTGGAGTGTGCATGTGAACACACAGAGTCATTCAGATGCTCACTCAGACATGACTTTGCATTTAAACACACAAACACATATCACACATAGTCACGGGCCTGAAATTACATTGTAAACACACACACACATGCACACTCAACCACAAGATCACAGAACCAGACTGGGAAATACTTGTAAATGTATACACATGCTACACACACACTGTCACCCAGACATAGAACCAGATTGCAGTTGGTCTTTGTATCTGTGTATACACACATACACAGGCCACACACACATGGGGATTTGCTTATATAAACACACACATACTGCTGCATACTTATATATGTGAACACAACTTAAGGGTCAGTTCATCCTGGTTCCATGGGTACAGGGCTTTCACCAGCTTGTGCACAGGTGATGGCATCCCTCCTCCTTTAGGGTACACACTTCCTTCTGGCCTCATTTCTGGGTCCATGCTTAGCCTGTGTTGAAATATAGAGATTGACATACACACACATATGGAATTGTGCACATGCCCTGGCTCACCTTGACACATAAAAACTCAGGAAAATACAATGGAATTAATATGCTATTACATTTCTGGGGCAGACACTTATGACCAGAAATACAGGAGGACTTAAGGATGAGCCCCCCTCCATCCTGATCTTGTACTGTGAACTAAACCCCCAGGTGGACTGGACTTTCCTCTGGGTTTCAAGTGTGTCTGCCATGCCCTTTGGGAAAAGGAAATCTCTCTTTTCTGGATTTTCTACTTGGTCTGGGCTCCAAGGACAGAAGGCAGGCATTTGACTGTCTGGGACAGTCAGTAATCTTTCTCAGGGCAAAGGAAAAGCTCCAAGGGTGCTACTCTGGTCTGGGAGTCTGCAGAAGGAAAAATTGAGCCTCTTAACTGGCACCCAGGGGAAGCAGTCCCATGAGAAACAGTGAGTGTCCCATTTCTATAAGAATTCAAATAGGGGTAGGAGATCACCAGTTAGGGATGTTGTGGGAGGATTTTTTTTTTTTTTTTTTTAATACTAAGGATTGAACCCAGGGGTGTGTTACTACTGACCTACATCATTCCCAACCATTTTTATTTTGAGACAGTTGTTCAGGTTGGTCTCAAATTTATGACCCTCCTGCCTCAGCCTCCTGAATCCCTGGGATTACAGGCATATGCCTCAGCTCCTGGCTTATGGAGGGGATTTATTTATACAATTCAGCTCCTTCTCTGTGTCAGACTCTGTGCTCAGGGCTCGGAACACAGTTGTGAGTAACATACAAGCCTGTCTTTGAAGAAACCTAGAGTCTTAAAAGGGGAAAACAGACATGCACAACATACAGGCCTGGCACAGGGTACAGGGATGAGGCTGGGGCTGAGCGGAAAGTCACAAAATGGGCTGTCACGAGCCATCTGTGGGCTGTGTGTGGACTATGTTGCACATTGTACTTAATGAGGGGATAAGTCTGGCGTTGGGAACCTCCCATGTCACCTTCAGAGGGATTGATCGCCTGATACAGGTGAACTTCCCTCTCAAGCTCTGCCAAAGATCCCATACAGAACTTGAGATGGGTGTGACTTGAGAAGATGCCAATCAACCTGCTGACTACTAGACATCATGAAGCAAGACTACACCCTGGAAATCTTATGCCTGCCTTTGATGTACCCTCACATAAACCGCCAGAACCATCTTTTCTTTGTCTAGTTCCAGCACCCATGTGGACTAGATCTATCAGGGCTTCACTTTTGTAAATATATTTCTGGCCATTTGTGTTTTGTTATTCACTAATTATTTGAGGTTTTATAAGTTTTATGGTGGCTTACATCCTCCTGGGAAGGAAGAAGAATGCCCCAGTGAGACACTGGTCATCTCCCCTATTAATGGGACTCTAGTTTCCACAATGAAATACTGGTATCAGGGATTGGAGAAGAATATCTAACATTTGTGCCACCTTTGAATTCCTCCTATTAGATAAATGATGGATTGGCTTCTCTCCAAGCCTATCTCCGTCTAAGATTCTTGAACTCCTGGCCTCTGTCTATGGCTTTCCCACTGTGGCACAACTTTCCAAGGGTGTAAGGGGGTGGCACTCTAACGTGCCTTTATTACAATACTATGGCCCACACCAAAGCTATGCCCAAGTTCATGTTGAGAGTGGTGGCTGGGGCCCATTCAGATCTCCAGGAACTAATGAGAGACTCTTAGAGAGAGGAGAGAAAGGGTATCAGAAAGAAGTAGGTCTCTTGTGGTTCTTGGCTTCTTAGTAGTGAACAGTAGTGACCAGCAGTCCACCAGATCTCTTTGGGTACTGGGGACTGAACCCTGGGTGCTTAACCACTGAACATCCCCAGCCCTTTATATATTTTTCATTTTGAGATATGGTCTCACAAGTTGCTAAAGCTTTCCTTGAACTTGTGATCCTCCTGCCTCAACCTCCTCAGTTGCTGGGACTACAGGTGTGTGCCACTGCACTGGGCCCAGGAAGTACAGTTTTGAAGGAATAGAGAGGACTCTCAAACTGGTAGTGATTTTCATGCTTTTTAAAAACTTCAACCGCCCCTTGGGTATGTGAGAACCCCATCCTACTTTCTCTGTATATAGTGGTGCTATATGCAAACACATATCCAGGAAAACCCCAAACATCTCTCTCTAGGTGAGATATTTATGTGTTTCTCTTTCTACAAAAAAAAATTACTTGGGGTTAATCATAGAACAAAGGATATTTTGAAACCACTTCTGATAACTTTGTTTGTTTTAAATGCAGTGTTGCTTGGTGAATATAATTGTTGGGGGCCTGGGATCTGGAGATGACCTAGATCCAAAGCCTTCTTTTTTGTGTGACCTTGGGCACATCACTTTGGGCATGGATGTCTTCTTCGTCTTCTTTCTTTCTTTCTTTTTCTTTTCTTTCTTTTTTTTTTTTTTTTTTTTTTTAGCTTTTTAGGTGAACACAATATCTTTATTTTACATTTATGTGGTGCTGAGAATCCAACCCAGTGCCTCATGCATGCTAGCCGAGCCCTCTACCACTGAGCCACAACTCCAGCTCCTGGCCTGGATGTCTTAAACTGTAAAGTGGGATAGTAACAGCACCACTTACAGTAGGGTTGTTATGAGGGTTAAGTGCATCCATAGGTAAAAGAGCTCAACAATGCCTTGCATGTTAAGTGCTCAATCAGTAGTAGCCATGGTGATTCATATTACAATGTTCAGTAAGTATTTGTTGGGCAAATAAGACCATTTTTCATTTTGGTTGCATTCAGGACAAAGTTGTAGGAAAATTAGATCTTCCTGACAAGCTTCTCTAGGGTAACTTTGGTAGGATGTGGGGATGGAGTCTGGGTGGCTCAGGATAGTCTGAAGGTCTCCTTTAAAAAAATCAAACTTTCGTGGGGTTAGGGTTTCAGTGGTAGAGCGTTTTCCTATCGCATGAGCGGCCCAGGGTTCTGTCCCCAGCCCTGGAAAAATAAATGACTTCCTGAGCTGGTGCGGACTCAGGTTGTTACGGCGGCCGCCAGCAGGGGGATCCCAAGTCGCCATAGAGAAGGCTTCTTCCCGCGACAGGAAGGGAATTAAATCCGACAAAAATCCGACAGATTTCTGTGTGCAGTACACATACCAGGCGCTGGGGGCGCCGTAACGTCAGGATGGCGTGGAAATCGAGGGTGCGGGTCCGCAGTGAACCAATGCAGGGTGGGCCAGACTCTCTGAGCGTGAGGGCCCCTTTGCTGCTGCGCTGCCTAGGTTTGGGTCTTGGAGGAGCCTGGGCTGCTGATAGTTCAGAACCAAGGACGATCCCCAGGTCAGGTTCTGGAGTTGACGGTGACCTGCTCTGGAAGAGTGCCACTGAGAGCTCTGCTTCTTCGCTGCGCCCCGGCACCCTGCTCAGAGCAGGCTCCTAGTGCTACTCACCTAGCGAAGTAAATAAAATTGTCTCCCCAGAAGACTCCTGCGGAGGCGTGAGCACGAGGGACCCACTCACCCCATTGGAGGTGGAAAAAGCATCCACCTTCCTCTCTTAACCCACCCCTGCACAGACCCAGGAAGAGGCAAATTTCCAGCCCCATTTTGGTCCAGAACTGGGGTGCCACGTGGGATCTGGCCTCGAAGGCGGTGACATTTCTGATTCAGCTTCCAGCCACGCCGAGTTTTCTTGTCCACTACCCTGCGGTGGTGGGTGGGCAACTGAGAAAAGAGCTTATTCAGGAACCCAAGCCTGTATATGTGTGCGTGGGCACGCCGCTACGTACTCGTGTAATAATCGTTTTCATAGATATTTTTAAATACCAAAGCTCCCGACAGTCCACAATTGAGGCTAATTAAAAACTAGTGTTTCTTGGCTTTAAAAGTGCCAGAATAAAAAAAGACGTTGTCCTCAACAAACATTGGAGACATTTTTCCCTAACCCCAGAGCAGACAGGTTTGTCCTGCCAGGGAGGGTGCGGCTGGACTGCGAGATCAGGAGACGGTGGGACCAGCCCGCATCTCGTCTGCTCCAGCACGGGTGAGGGGTCCAGGCGGTCCTGCCCCCGGCTTTTGCCCCAGCAAGTTCAGGAACCTGACTGCTGTGCTCCCAGACACTCCTAGAGCAGGCGGATTGGACTTCTTGAAACCATAGGGGCCAAAGGGCCAGAGGGGTGCGGGCTTCTTAAAAGAGGCTGTCGGTAAATCCCGGGGGAACGTCTGTCAGGCCGGAGAGATGGGGGAGGGGGAATGATGGATTTTTGTTTCATTTAATCATCTTGTTCTTCTGAGGAGTCTGATCCTCCCGGATTTACCAATGTGGAAGCCAAAGTCTTGATGATGGGGAAATGGACACTCTTGTTTCTGGGGCAGCTGGCTGGAAACTTTCTGTTGTTCCTTAGACCCCCAAACAAATGCTGCGGTCCAGGGAGGGAGGAGAGGTGCCTAAAGTAACCAGCTAAGAATAAAGTCGTTTTCACCTGGGGTCTTGGTTTGAGGAACCAAAATGGGATCATGAACAGGGCCAGGTTGAATTTCAGTCCTCACTTTTCCCATCTGTAAAACAGATTTTTCCATTTTACTGATTGGAAAATATTTCTTCAGTTCTCAATGGGAGGTTGCGGGGGGTCCAGCGAGATACCAGGATATAGGCTGATTGGGGGAGAGGAAGTCTCCCTAGTTCTGGGAGGTCTCCTTAGGTATTCCCTTCAGCAAGAGAGCAGCCACATTTTAAAACAAGGGCCACTTGTCAGGGACTGATCCAAGGTTTACTTTTCATTTCAGTAGCCCCAGGAAAGAACTACATTTTCCCTATTTCATAGGCAGAGAAACTGAGACTGAGAGCAACAAAGTGAAAAGTGACTTACCCAAGGTCATCCAGTGAGTGAGGAAAAGAAGAAAGAGCTAGGGTTTAAGGAGAATTAAAATTCCAAATAGAATAAAGGTCTAGCCTTGTCTTCACACCAAGAAACCTGCTCCCAGGCACTCCTTCACATCTGTATCCACCTCATTGTCCCTTAAGGGTGGGGTGATTCTAATATTGAGATCAGACCTGTTTCAGGGACCCAGCAGGGGGGCTGCTAGAAGGTGAAGGCTCCCATGAAAGGGAAGGAGCAGGGACTAGACTGGTGCTGATGCCCACGTGGAGCTAAAAAGTGGTGGAGAAGGCAAAGGTCTGGTTCGCGGCAAGGTTTAGTACTATGGAGCTGGTCATGGTCTAGGATGGGCTCCTGCTATGATTTTCAAGTGTTCCTAACTAAAGCCAGGGTCTAACTCTCTGCTCTCTTTTCCCTCTCCACAGGAAAGCTGAAAGAAAGTTCTTCTTTGGGGACTGGAAACCCGGAGGTTATTTCTGAGAGAGAAATCTGGGCCCCTCTCATCTTCCCTGACTCTGCTGACCGTACCTTCAGAACCCTGAGAAGGCATCACAAGGTCTCTTCAGTCAGCAGATTCCCACTGATGCCACCCAACTCCAGGAAAAGGAATCCTGCTGAGTCCCAGATTAACACACACACACACACACACACACACACACACACACACACACACACACCAATCAAGGGAAACTAGATTAGGTTAGCGATGCTGCACAGGGAGGCCAGGAAGAAAGTGCTGGGCTCTTCCCACCCATCCCAGAGAAGATCTGCCATGGAGGGAGGACATCGGATCTGGAATGATTCACACCATCCAACTCTCAGTGAAAGAAGCCTCATAGTTCTCCAGAGCTTTGTCAACAGAGACACCACGCCCAGCAGGCGCCTGGGGCTGCTGCGTAGAAATGCCCGGGGATTAGACTTGAACAGTTCCCTTCCCCCAATTCGTGGCAGAATCAGCTTCGTTTTTAATTCTCTAAAATCGGGAGAATTAAAACTCCAGCATCTGGAGTGAAGGAGGCTATGTTTAGAGACCTTGCTCTTGGGCAGCGTCTCCCACCAGTGGCCCTAAAGTTCATAGGTGTCTGGCTCCTCAGTGCGCACCGCGGTCTTTGGGGGCTGCGCGGCAGCTTTATCTCCAGTATAGAGGGTAGCAAACAAAGGTTTTCAAAGGAATATTTCCAAAAGAAGGAGTCTAGGGCTCCTTTCCCAAGCAACCAGCCCTTGCGGGGGTGCTGGGCGAGGTATGAACCCCTAGTTTGGCTGAGCCAGTTCTTGGTGCCGAGGGGCAGGGCTCTCTTAGAGGCGGGGCAAGAGCTGTCCATCTAGTGGTGCTGAATTTCAGAGGGGTGTTTGCTCAGCCCCACATCTCAGATCAGCCTTTCTGCCTATGAGACAGCTTCTTATGGAAGAAAAGTAGTTCAAGTCATCATCATCTTGTCCCCAAACCTCAATAACCACCTAAGTGGTTGTCATTTCCAGTCGCGCTTCTCAATCCATTCTCCACTCAGTATCCAATCTTTTCTTTTTTTCTTCCAACGCTGGGGACTGTCCACCCGGGACCTTGCACATGCTAAGCAAGCATTCTACCACTTGAACTACGTCCCCAGCCCTAGTGTGATCTTTTCAAGAGGCAAATCTGATCACACTTAGAGTCCTTCTATGGATTCCTGTATGGTTCATAATGAAGTTTAAATTCTTTTTACAGCCAAGAGACCCTCTCTTCCTCTCAATGATCTAGTACCTATCTACTTCTCCCACCTTAAACACCTATCAGAATGGAATGGATTTTTTAAAAAAAATCTATTTGGAAGACAGCTGCTAAAGTTTGCTGAGGGAGTAGAGGTAGGTGTGAAAGAAATAGTGGAGTCTAGGATGAGCTCCTGGAGGGATGGGTGATCACACTTATTTATCTCTTCACCTCCATGCCATCCTGCCTCCGAAACCATACCAGGGTGAAGACAACAGAAAGCTTCTGGAGTTGAAAATCATTATTGAACAGAACTGAGGAGGCTGTTCAGGTCCCTCATATACCTTGGGTTCATTTTAATTATCCTCCCTGTTCTAGCTGAGGAAACAGGCCCAGAGACGTGAAATAAGTGGTCCCAAATTCACACCGCTGAAAAGTGGCAGATATTGGCAGTAACTCTAAGTCTTTATTTTGTTCGAGAGAAAGAGGCAACCCTGTGGATTTCATCTTCAGCAGAGTCATTACAATACTGGCTCTGAAGCCACTGTGCCTGCTTTTAAATCCCAGCTCTGCCTGCCGCTTATTGACTTAGCTTCTTTGAGCCTCAGTTTCCTCAGCTGATAAAGGTGATGGACAATAATAGTGCACCCTGCCCACAACTACTCTGACGACTAAATCAGAGGATGCATATAAAAATGCTTAACACCATAGCCATTCTTATTATTTCCATAGGTCTGAGCCCCTCTCTTGACTATGACAGACAAATCCAAAAGGTAGAGAGGAAATCTGGGGCTGAGAATTTTCTGCCCCATCATCAGTGCTGGAAGAAAGAGGGCAGAGGACTGAGGAGGGGCCGCGTGACTGCCTGGGTTGGTGAGCAATTTACTGGAGGAGCTCATTTGGTGACTCTGATTCCAAGTTAATTAAAGATGGCCACTAGGGGTCATTGCCATGGTGACAATTAGGCTGGAAAGGAGCCCCATTAAGGTGCGGTTTTAACGAGGCCAGTCATTTTTTTTAACCTAAGATCTAGAAAGAGGGATTTTTTTTTTTTCCAGGTTGCTTCCTTTTCTCCCTTTACTGTATTTCAGATCCATTTCCGGATAGTCTCTGTTTAAGAAGACAGAGGAGGATTCCTGGGTTTAATTCCTCTGAAGAATTAGCAAGGCAACAGGTTTCTTCTCTGTGGCATTATTTCTGCATCTGAAAGGAGGCTTAGTGGGCAGAGGATTTGAGAAGGAGGGTGGAGGCAATGAGACCAGAGCAGGAGGTGAGGAAGGGGTGGGTCTTGTTCAAAACAGAACCAGAGGCTTTTTCTGGAATTTAGAAATGTTGCTTTTTTTTTTCATCCTGTTTCCTAAACTGAGTGGGGTGAAGGGAATTTCATGGGAGGAAAGGGAGATGTGTGTGCCTGGAGTCTGTTTTTTCTGAGTTGGGGGAAGGAAGGGAGAAGACTCAAGGCCTCTCCTAATTCACAGCACTTTAAAACATCTATATTTTTCTTATTTCCATAGTAATAAATGCTTGTTGGGAAAAAAATAGAAATTTTGGAAAAATTCAAAAAGAAAATATCCCCTGCAGTCAGACATAATGATCGTTAACATTTTCAGTGTGATAAACTGATCAGTCAACTGGATTGAGAGAGGGGAAAGGGGGATGTACAGCTTCTCATTTATGCCCTTTTCTACTGTTTGCATTTTTATCAGGAGAATGTCAAATAAAACCCAGTTAAAATAGCACCTAATGCAGCATCTTTCTATATATTGAGATATATTATACATTTTTCTCTATAAAAATAGAGCTCATATTGTATCTGAATTTTGAAACATGAATTTATCATTTCAAGATAACAAGATATCTTGAGTGCCTTAACAGGATGTTACCATTTCTTCCTGACTTTTTTTTTTTTTTAAAGCACACTGTAAAATATTCAAACTGAACAAAGACTAGATAGGAAAGGCAAGTTCCCTAGTTGAGTCCCCCCTCTCCATGTTCCCCACCACAGAGGCAACCATTAATGTCAGTTTCTTTTGTATCTGTTCAGATATTCTATGTGGGTACAAGTACATGGGGTTTTCCCACATATCTGTCTTGTGCAACACAGTTAGTGCACAATTCACCCTGTACTATAGTGGATTTTACAATTTTATAGAATATTTTGGAGTTGGTCCCATATAAGTGTGTATAGAGCTGTCTACTCCTTTTTTAATGCCTGGCAGACTGCAGCAGCTGGAAGTCTTTGGTATGAACAAGAGATAGTCCTAGCCCTTAAAGGGTTCACAGGAGTATATATTCTTTTATAACTGATATTGGATATAAAGATCAGTATAGAGAAGCATTTGGCACATGGTTATGGATAAATGGATAATTAGGAGATATAGGGAGAAGAATTGGAGAAGTGAACAGGGACCACCATGAATGGTTTGATGGCCTTGCTAAGGGGTGGAACCTCCTTTATTCAGGGATAGGGTTCTCCTGATGACCCATTACATGGAGGCCAGCACAATCAGATACACTTTCATGGAAAAGTACCTCTGGTCACCCATAGAGAATCAGAGACTACAAACTAGGTATAGGAGACTTTAATGTTGTCCCCATATATAGTGTCTTTCCTTTGCTGATGCTCCTGGCAGAAGGGGCCATACACCCCAACCCTGGTGAATTCAGGCATGGCCATGTGACTTGTGTTGGTCAATGAAATGTGAGTGGAAGAGATACATGACATTTTCTAGCAGAAGCCTTAGGGACAGTTAGTTTGAGGTGTACCATATTCTCATTTCTGTTCACCAGAAATTATGTGAAGTATGGGTCAATATGGAACTCCGGCAGCCTCATCCCTGAGTGACTCTGATGAGCAGAGGCACCTTGCCAATCTACACAGCTGCATCAACACAAGTGAGAACTGAATGCTGCTGCTTTAAGCCACTGAGATTTGAGGAACTGTCACGTAGTAAAACACAGACTATCCTGACTGAGACACAAGGCGACTGGACTAGATAATTCTCCAGTCCTTTCCAGATGTGCATGACAGGTGTGATTCTTCCCAGCTGGTGTTTCTGTGGCTTGGATCTGAGGACCCACTCCCAGTTTACCCAGGGGAGACTCAACCTCAACTCTTATGGAGACCAAAATTCAGCCATTCTGCTACCTCTTTGAGGCCCAAGAACGTTTCTCAGAGGAGGAGAGAAATCTGCAGCAGGAAGAATTCTGTAGCTGCTGCTGTCCCCTCTAAGATCAGCTTCTGGGGGCCTACAAAGGATCAGAAACATGAATAGCCCAGGGCATGAAGAGGAATGTCTATTCTTGCCCCCCAGGGTTTCCTTTTTTTGAAGGGAAATTGAGACTTCAGTGCTGTGTAACCCAAACCACTCAGCCTATTGTACCTAACAGGTGGCTGCCACTGCCTTCCCTGGAAGGCCATCCCCGGACCCCATAGCATCAAGGTTCAGTGTTGTCACCAAAGACCCAGGTCCTCCATTTCCACCCTTCACGTTAGCTTTATCCTTTAGAGTATTTCCCTCATGATCACAAAATGACTTCTAGTGGCCATCAGGGCCATACCATTGTTTCTGTGTTCACACCAAAGAGTGAAGATCACAGAAAATGCTCCACTCAATCCATGAATCCATGATCACAGACAGGGAAACACCATCGGCCCTCTGGCTCAGGTCGGTCATTCTCAATCCCATCAGGTGTAAATATTGCTATCCTAACAAACATGGTAGAAAACAGAATCCACTTACACACGTAATTGCAAAAATACCAACACAGTGCCCAAACTATAAAGGAAAAACAAGGCTGGGTGTGGTGGCATGTGGGAAGCTGAGGCAGGGGCATAACTTGAACCCAACAGAGTTAGTCAACCTGGGCAGCGCAGCAACATACTAACTTGAAAACAAATAAAAAAGCAAAAGGGAAATGCATAACATAACAATAAAATAAAATAACATACATTTCAAGATATTCTAGAAGACAGAATGAAATCATCAACTGCTTCAAAAATCTTGAATCATAAATGTGACAGTAATGGACACAGACACAGGCCTGTGTGAAGTCTGTTCCTTGAGCCTTAGCAAATGTCCAGAGGTCTAGACCAAAACCTTCCCTCCACTACCCTGGCCAGGATGTGCAGCCATAGGCAGGCCTGGGACTAAAAAGCCTAATTCCTGGGACTAAAACGCCATGGTGGCTGTGACACGTGATGTTGAAATGGTAACTCTTGGGAAGATACTATCCAGGAGAAAATGTGAGCACAGTAGTGTTGTGCTGTAGTACATATTCGGATTATTGCAGACTTACAAAACTCTTCCTATTAATATGTAAAGCAAGGTTAGATTCTAGGGTAAGACTTTTCACCTACATTTCTGTCCAGTGGAATATTTGTGATAGTGGGGATCAAACCCAGGGGTGCTCCACCACTGAGCTACAGTCTCCAGCCCTTTTTACTTTTATTTTGAGGCAGGGTTTCCCTAAGTTGTCAGGCTGACCTCAAACTTGTGATCCTCCTACCTCAGTCTCCCAAGTCACTGAGATTACCGGCCCTGTGGAACATTGGATTCAGGTCAAAGTTTCATTATATGTGACTCTCAGGAATTCTAGCCTCCACTTGTGTTCATCAAATATTCACAGCGCCCCATCCTTATGGCAACCAAAATATCTCCCACAAAAATTTAAAGGCCCCTAAGGGATTTCTGCTCCTCTCAAAATCCCTTGCTCTGGTCCAATCAGGAGTGCTTTGTTGGGTCTGGGGTGTGGGACTGACTGAACAAAACCAGAGTTCTGTTAGGAAGGAGGCAGGAGTGGAGGAAGGGAGGTTACCAACAGCATCCACACCAGGCCTTAAGCTCAACGATTTCTTAGAGGGTTCGTGGTTCCCTTAGGATCCCTTTTTGAGATTGAAACTCACAGAAGGGCTCTAAAGAAGACTTTTCTTAGCTTTGTTTATGAGTGTGTGTGTGTGTGTGTGTGTGAGCGCACGTGTGTCATTGTGCTTATTGGTATGGACAGTACTCATGTCCCTCAGCCTGAAAGAGGAAGCCAAGCCGAGATGGACTGGGCTCGTCCCGCATCTCCCCCAGAGAGGACACTGACCCTCAGGCCTGTCTAGCTCTTTTCATCAGGCAAAACTGCTTCCCCAGCACCAGCCTCCTGTTGGGCTACTCATCGTTTCATTATTAATTTATATACTATAGGTATTCCTCTTTTATTTCTATTGTAGACATTTTCTCCCATCTGTCACTTTTCTTATAACTTAATACAAAGGGTTTTTATTTTGTTTTGTTTTGTTTTTTTGTGTTTTTTTTTTTTTTGCTTCAATAAGTTTTTAATTTTTATGTAATCTACTCTGGGGATCCATATTCCTTTGTGCACAGCAGGACCATGGGGCTGGATGAGCTGGTGATTCTCCGCATTGATGAGAATGAGGCCTGATGCAACAAGGGAACTGGGAGATGGAAAGGCCAGCCCACAGGCCTGCAATAAAGTCTGTTCCTTAAGCCTTAGCAAATGTCCAGAGGTCTAGACCAAAACCTTCCCTCCACTACCCTGGCCAGGAGCTGCAGCCATATGGAGGCTTGGGACTGGAGAGCCTAATTCCTGCCATCTAGAGCCCAGAACTAGTGACATATCTCTGAGGAAGGCTAAGGAGATCCTCTCCTGGCTTTGAGATTCAGGTATAAAGGGTAGAGGCAGGAAGGTAGAGGCCACCAAGATCTGGGAGGCAGAGGAGACAGGGTGAGTCTCAGTGTTACAACTGACTGGCCTTTTCTGGGCGCAGCTTCCTCCTCTCTCCAGGCAGGGGTTGGCCATCATGGAGTCAAGTTTCCCTTTCATTGCTGGTACCTCACCAATGACTCTCCACAGCTCTCTCCCTTGAAAGAGCCAGAAAGAATGAGACCTGCTCTCATTTTGCCCCTGCTCAGACTCCCCACTTGGAGCGGGAGGGACCCCAGAAACTTGCTCCTGGTACAGGATGTGATTCTAAGCCTCCCTGCAGTCTAACTTTGGTCCTGGGAGTATGAATGGGAGGCAGATCCTAGCACCCTTCTTTGGGCATTCCTGCTCCCAACACATCAAACCTACACTCACATCGAATATAGTTTACTTTATGAATTATGTAGCAATTGGATGGTGGGCCCAAATTTCACTCTGTAGACATTTAATTAAACACTTGTTCACTTGGAATTTTTAGTCTCTTTAAAAAAAATCAGAAAGCCATATTTTTGTCCCAGGAAAGATCATAAATTGGGCCCTGTGCCCATATCCACTGTTGGAGACCCCTCCCCTGCGCTGACCTAAACTGGCCCAAATTCCCTCCATCTCTCCCCTAGCATTAATGCCCAGTTCTGAAGGTTTCAAGGTCTCAGTCTCTTTCTCCCCAAGAAATCCTACTCAGCACACAATTAAGTGATCTTAATTACAAAGTCTTTACAATTTTTGTTTTCCATAACTGGGGATTTTTTTTCTTTTTTTTTTAGAGAGACAGGTCTTGCTAAATTGTCCAGGGCCTTGAACTTGCAATCCTCCCACCTCAATCTACAGTAGCTGGGATTATAAGAGTGTGCTTGCTACCACACCCCACTATGATTTTTTAATTTAATAATTTTTGCTTAGATAATTTTCAGACAGGTGACTTATTCATTTGCATGGCTCACAATTCAAAATGCAGCTAGGTTCTCTGCATCTTCATGAGACACTGTCTCAAAAAATTAAAAGGACTGGGGATGTAATGCTCAGTGGTAAAGCACTCCTGTGTTCAATCCTCAGCACCAAAATAAATAAATATGTAAACAAATATATAAATAAATAGCAATAAAATAAATAAAATTCAAAGTGAAAAAAAAATGTATTCATGTGAGTTTCTCTTCCTTAGCCCTGTGCTCAGCCACGTTTCATTCCCTGGGAAATTAATTTTCCTCATTTTTGCGTATTTTCCAGATCCAGTCTGTGATAATTCACAACTATGGGCATAGTACTCTTTATTTGGGGGCTTCCCCCGATTTTTTAAAAACACAATGACATCACACAATACTTTTCTGAGCGCACATCGGGTCAGGCCTTTGTGTGGCTTCCTGAGGTTCGCACCCAAGAGTCCATCGTCTTTAGACCTGCATCCAAAGCCCTCTGTGGCTCACCTCCTCCTCATTCTCTCTAGCGTCCCGTTCTCCTCCATGCTGTTACACACCTGTGTTCTGAGGGTCTGCCCTGCCACTTACGCGGTGCTAGAGGACGAGGGGTTCTGGAACCCTCTGGCCAGCACTGTGCCCAGGAGCTTCGGAAGGGCAGGCAGGGGTCGCTTTGCCACAGCGGCACCTGGTGGTGATCCTCGGAAGTGCAGCGGGATGGAATCTTCAGGCGAGGGGCGGGATTGGCCACAAGGTGATCCCACCTTTGCGTACTTGGACTGCGGTGGAGTGGGGAGACCCACCCATTCCGTGATAATGACTTTGGGCGCTCTGTAGAGTGTCTTTCCGCGTGCGTGTGCGTCAATCTCCCTCCACTCCCCTGCCTGGGGTATACCCTAAGCAGATTTTTGGCACCACCATGCTGTAAGACAAAATTACCAACGGTAATAATCATGAAACGCATAACAATAAAATTTGGCAGGCAGCCAGAATATTATTCTATTGAATTTTGTACATAAACTCATGCCATTTTGAAAATTAATATAATAAAATGAATTATTATAGACGAAAAAAAGTGGACAAACACATTTAAATTACATTATTTTAAAAGGGAGGGGGCATAGATTTATGTATTGGTCTGTCCCAGCATTGACTAACATGTTAGAATTTAATAAAGATTAAAAAAAATAACAATTTGAAAGAAACTTCAATTTTAAACATATTGGTTAAATTCAGTAAAATATTTCCTACATGATCTAAAAATTTGTACTTTCCAAAGAAAATTATTCTAGCCTCACAATCTAACTCTCCATAACTTGTTTTAAATTTTGAGATGTGTGTGGGGGGAGGAGCTGGGGATTGAATTCAGACTCTCACATATACTCTACCATCTAGGTAGACCCCCAAACCCTGTTTTAATTATTTTAATGTTGTGCTGGGGATTGAACCCCAGATTCAACATGCTGGGTATGTATGAGTTCTACCACTGAGCTGCATTCCCACTCCCACTGTTTAAAACTTTACCACGAATAAAATGAAGTGATTCCAGTTCTGTTTCTGTAACTACCTGAAATGACTCAGTAAATTCCAAACATCACAACCTGTGTGGGGCATTATTATAGTAGGGGCCAGGAGTTCTTGGAATTCACTTCTGTGTTGAGCCAAAAGTTAATTATAGGATGGTTAACAACAATATGCTTATTTGAAGCCAACATATTTACTATGAAAAATCAACAGGTTAACATACACACAGTGTTAATGACACACATGTGTGTATCTCATGTAAATGAGACATATAGAATAGGCAAAAACAGAAAACGAAAGTAGAATGCAGGTTACCAGGAACTAGGAGAGGGTGAATGGAGAGTTGTGGTTTAACAGATTCAGTTTCTGTTTAGGATAATAATAATAATAATAATAATAAAAGTTCTGTTTACAGCTAGTAGGGATGGCTACAAAATATTCTAGTCAGCTTTGTGTTGCTGTGACCAAAAAACTGATAAGAACAACTTAAAAGAGGAAAAATGTATTTTGGCTCATAGTTTTAGAGGTTCAGTCAACCCACTCCGTAGCTCTGGACCCAATGTGAGGCCAAACATCGTGGTAGAAAGGTGTGGTGGAGGAAAGCAGCTCAGGACATGGCAACCAGGAAGCAGAGAGAGAATGGTGCTTACCAGGGACAAAATATAAACCCCAAAGGCACACTCCCAGTGACCTACCTCTTTCGGTCTCGCCCTACCTGCCTGTGGTTAACACAGTTAATCATATGAGCTTTTGGAGGATACTTTGTGTCCAAACCATAACACATAACAGTAATATTCCTGAATTATACAGTTAAAAATGATTCATATAGGGGTTAGGGTATAGTTCAGTTGTAGAGCACATTTTAAATCAAACCAAGGACACTCTACCACTGAGCCACATTTTTCATTTGGAGACAGGGTTTCTCTAAGTTGCTTAGGACCTTGCTAAATTGCTGAGGCTGGCCTCTTTCTTCTTGACTGAGCTTCCTGAGTTGCTAGGATTACAGGTATGTGCCTAGATGGGTCACCTGGATGGGTGACACCTGGATGGGTCTAAAGTTTATTTGTGCTCTTTTCTATGTGTGTCTGTTTTGTAAGGTGTTTATCTTTGGGTTTCCAATATGTGTGTCCGAGTGTCTGTGTTCTTTGTGTGTACATTTGTTGGTCTATGGCATGTGCTGTGAAGATTAAATGAGATAATAATGGGTGTCAGGTACCCGTCATAGTGCCTAGGACAAGGGTCCAGCAAGCAAGCGTTATCAGCTGTGCTTTTTAGTATATATGCTTGTCTTGTGTCTCTGTGGATTTACTGGTGGATGGTGTCTTAAGAGTTTCTATGTGCATATTTCTAGGGGGTGTGTATAGTAGGTATGTAGTGACAATCTCTACCCCCGCTCCATCTTTCTGGCCTGATGGGGAAGGGCACACCCCAGCTTGGCTTGCCCAACAGCCACAACCAAAATGTTGTCTGAGGTCATCTTTCTGGTGAATCCCAGTCTTCCAAAAGCCCCAGCTGGCCGTTTACTTGCTTACCCATAGATCTCAAATTGGGCTTTTGGGAATAGATAGCATATAACCCCTGGCAGGACCAAGACCTCTTGGGGACACCTTGATCCATGCTGTTACACAGAGCTGGGAGCATGAATCCTTAGAGGACATAGTCTGGGAGCCATGTGCAGCAAATTCTGAACTGGCTTCTGGAGACCCAACCCATGCCTCTCACTAGCTGGTGAACTGAGGCTCATCCCTCACCTCTCTGGGCCTCAATTCTACTTTCAAAGTGGACACAGTGACTCCCGTTGGAATCCCTTTGGCCTTCCCTCCCTGTGAGCTCACCCTGAGCAGTCTTCAATGCAAATCGCTTCCAAGGCCAACAAGGTGAACCTGTAGAAGTTGTTCTGTATTAAGAGCCATGGACGAATGGGTAGGCGTTTTAGTCAGCTTCTCATTGCTACAACCAAAAGACTTCACAAGAACAATTTTAAGGAGAAAAAGTTTATTTGGGGGAATCTCAGTTTCAGAGGTCTCAGTTCATAGATGCATGACTCCATTCCTCAGGCCTGAGGTGAGGCAGAACATCATGGCTGAAGGGTGTGGCAGTGGGAAACAACTGGGGACATGGCCACCAAAAAGCAGAGAGAGAGAGAAAGAGAGAAAGTAACAAGGCTCAGCTCACAAAATATAAACCCCAAAGCCACACCCCGGATGACCCATCTCCTCCAGCCCTACCTACCTGCCTACAGTCAGCACTCAGTTAATCCCTATCTGGGAATTAATTTACTGATTAGGTTAAGGCTCTTATAACCAAATCATTTCACCTTTAAATCTTGCATTGTCTCACACGTGAGCTTCTGGGGAACATATCACATCTAAACCATAACAGTAGGGGCAGAGTGGGGGCTGGGAATCCCGCAGCCTGTCAGGTGGGAACAGACATGGTTCACAACCAGGAGGAGGCCCTTAGACTCACTTTCCTTTCCAGCTCTGGGGTTCCCAAGGAGAGGTGCGGTGGGTGGCCAGGAAATCTCCATTTCCTGAACAAAGGTCAGCTCCTCTTGCCACTGATGCTCTTTTGGAAGCCTTGGCTTTGGCCAACAGGGAAGAAAAGCTCCTTCTCTTGGGTGGGGGTGGGGGTGGGCACTGGCCCAGGCTGCCTGAACACAGACTCCAGTGTTCAGTTCTGGGGGGTATTCAGATGCCCAGGGCCTGGCAGGCTCTGCCAGCTGCCTGGAGAAGGGGGCATTGTCCTGTCCCCACTCAGGCTAATGGGGCCTTCCCTCTGTCACTTCTGGGGGCCTGGCTGACTCTTTGCTCCCAGGGTGGGCTGGGACCCAGAAGTGCCTACAGCCAGACACTACAACCCAGCTCTGTGGGAAGAGGGGCAGGTGTGGGCTTGGGGGATGGGCTGGGAAGCCTGATGCTTATTCAAGCCTTTGGCCAGGGGAAGTTTTGGATTCAGAATTACTCTCTGAGCTACAAAAAGGGGCTGTGTGTGTGTGTGTGTGTGTGTGTGTGTGCATATATACAAATAGTACAGACACGGAGCCTCTCAGATTCTTTGGGGATCTCAGTTCCCATCTGTGTGGTCTTGCAGATTTCCAAACAGCAAGAAGCCACAGAGCTCTTGCTAAGGGAGCCCCTGAGTACACTGATGAACTCAGGAAACCCACTTCCTAGCGAAGGAGACTCTGAAGAACTGACAGGAAGTTTGCGTGGGTGCTGGTCCCACAGTGGAAATGAGCTTTGCAAAGAGTTTGGCCTTCTGTCAGGAAGTAACCAAAGCCATCAAGAATGCCATTTCTGTCCTTTTCCCCATTAATATAGGAGGTCCAGCAATGTGTCCACACTAGAACTCAGAACAGAAGGCATTTGTGGAAAAACTGGTAAAATTCAATTGAGCCTGGCTGGACACCGTGATGTGCACTACTTCAGTGACTGAGGTAGGAGGATGGCTTGAGCCCAGGAGTTTGAGGCCAGCCTTGGCAACAGAGCAAGACCCCATCTCAAACAGTGACAACAAAACAAAACACATAAGCCTGGGCTTTAGTTCATAGTATTGCATCAATATTAACTGATTAGTTGTGACGAACCGTGGTTATAAGGTGTCTCTATTAGGGGAAATGGGAACTCTCTGTACCATTGACAACTTTTCTGCAAGTGTAACATTATTAAAGAAGAAGCAGGAGGAGAATGGAGAAAAAGCCCTTATTGCCCTGTCTCTTTAACCCCAACATATATTGTCTGTTATCAAAAAAAAAAAAAAAAAAATTTAAGATACAGATGGACACAACATCTTTATTCATTTATTTAAATCTATGTGGTGCTGAGGATCGAACCCAGTGCCTCACACGTGCCAGGTGAGCACTCTACCTCTGAGCCACAACCTCAGCCCCTGGCTGTCTCTTATTAAGATTGCTAGAAGCCTTGACTCGAGACTGCTTTAGACAGGATTTAGAATGAATTCCCCATTCAAATTGGGCTCAAGAAACATAGTTGCCATTTAGAAAGCAGATCATGTCAGGGACTTCATCCTTTTCATCTCATGTGATAACCTGCCCCATCTGACAAACTCGTGTTTTTAAATTTTGGAGATAGGGTCTTGCTCTATTACACAGGCTGGCCTGCAACTTCTGGGCTCAAGTGATCCTCCTGCCTCAGCCTCCTGAGTAGCTGAGATTACAGGTGTGCCACGGTGCCCAGCTCTACAAAATCATTTTAGAGATAAAGAAACATCTGTGGGGTTATGAACCTGGCTGAGGCCACAGAGCCAGGGTGACAGAGCCCAGACTCGCTGACTCCAGAGCTGGAGAAATTTGGGGGTGCTTTCTTGGGGTGAGATTTGTATCTGGTCAATCAGTGGGCTAAAGAAATGGGTCTGTGGATGTGCTGGCAAGTGGGGGTGATCTCGAGAGGGGCTTTTTCTCAGCCTGTGGGAACTGCATTCTGTTCACAAACCAGCAGCCACTGCGGGGTGGGGGTGAAGTAGCACCATCCTTCACCCAGGCCTGAAGGCCTTTCTTAAACCCGCCCTGTCAGTCACACCAGTCCCTGCTGCTGTCCTAGAGAGTAAGAAAGCAGCATTCTTGTCCCCCGCCCCCCATTGGGGCTCTTCTGGTACTCCTCCGGCCCCCTGGACACAAGAGGGTGTTCCCTCAGCTTTCATTAAGTCCAGGCCCAGCTGCCCAGGCTGTGGGTGGCTGGGGCCCAGCTGGCCCCCTGTGATGGGGCGGTGGGGGACATTGGGAGGACGCCTGGGTGGGCAGCCAGTGAGAGCTGGCTTCCTGAGGCCTCCCCGGGTGCTGAGCAGCGTGGCCACTTCCGAAGGCCCCTTTGTTCACCCCTTTATCCAGAAGAGTGGCTGCAATTGTGCAGGGTACAAAGCCCCCTCCGGCCCTGACTTCCCACCTTGCCTGTGGCCTGGCTGGGAGAGGGTTTCCCAGGCTCCTGGGACAGTAGCCTCCCGCCCCCTCCTAGGCAGCTGGGGACACAGACCCTCTACTTCTGAGCCCAAGGTCTATTCATCCAGCCCACACCAGCTCCCCCCGAAACCGCCATCCCTGGCTCGATCATTCATACAGGCCACGGGCTCACTGCTCCTCCAATGCCATCCCTGGACACATGCTGCAAGCAGTTCCCAGGCTCAGTGCTAGGGAGATTCTAGCCAGGTGCACATAACATTTCTGGGGGGTTGCTGATAGGCAGGCCACCTGGGAGTGGTGGGGCCACCCCGCAGCAGTTGGAAAGGGGAGCAGGCTGTGGAGTGGGCCAGAAGGCATGTCTGCAGGGTCCTTGTGCCTAATATGAGCATGCAGAAGTTGCCCAGGGCCAGAGATGGGACAGAGGGAAGGAGACAAGAGGAAGAAAGAAGATCTTTACTCCTCCTCTTCTATATGCCTTTAAGCAATGTGTGCCAGGCCCTGGGCCCACGTTGCTGCATTCAGTCTCACCCAGTCCCACCTCCTCATAGGCACGTGGGGCTGAAAGAAGTCAAGCAGCTTTCTCAAGTTCTCCCAGCTCTTAAGTGGAATTCTAGGTAGTGGATCTCTGACCCCTAAGCCTGTGCTCTTGACCATTCTGTAGGAAAGAGGCAGAAGATACCAACCAGAGGTGAAGTACGTGGCCGAGGCTGCAGAGGCTGCTCTGGGGCTGGCTGGCTCCTATCTGCCTGGACTACTCAGTACAGGGGCTCTCCAGGGGCCCCTCCTTGACTGGTCCCCTAGGTGTGACAGCCTTTGCAGGGTGGAAAGGCTCTGGTCTGTCCAGGAAAGGCCTCCCCACTGCTTTGATCTCTTGCCTCTGTCCCCACCCCTCACCCTTAAAAAGGACTCAGACCCACGCTTGTGGGCTCAGCAGCATGGCCTAGGAGACTCATGGAGGAAGTGACGGCTGACGGATGGCCAATAGTTCTCACCCAACCTGTTTCCCCTGGATCACGGGAGGCAGGGAGTCAAGTTCTAGGTCCTTTCCTGGAATCCAGAAGGCTTCCCAGCCCCAGAGAGGCCAGGCTCAGGCCACCAATCTTCCAGGGGAAGCCAATCCTGTCCACCTCCAACAAGCCGGGAGTCCTTAGGCATCCCCAGGAGCACTCATTTCTGGATTCCTCTGCCAAAATGGAAGCAGCCTGGCTGACAGCTCCTTCTCCTTTCCTTTTTTTTTTTTTTTCTTTTGTACCAGGGATTGAACCCAGGGCACTCAACCACTGAGCCACATCCACAGCCCCTTTTTAAAATATTTTATTTAGAGAAAGGGTCTCACTAAGTTGCTTAGAACCTCCCTAAGTTGCTGAGGCTGGCTTTGAACTTGAGATCCTCCTGCCTCAGCCTCCTGAGCTGCTGGGATTGCAGGTGTGCGCCATTCCACCCAGCCCCCTTCTCTCCTCTTTCTTCTTCCTTCTCCTCCTTCCTTCCCTTCTTTACCTCCTCCTCTTCTCTTGCTTCTTCCCCTCCTCTCTCCCTTTCCTTCTCCTCCCTTCCTCTCTTCCTCTGCCTTCCCTTCTACTCCTTTTTTTTTTCTTCCTCCTGCTTCTCACCTTATCTCCCTCATCCTCTCTGTCTCCTGCTTTCCCTTCATCCTTCTCCCCCTCTGCTTCCTTCTCCTCCCACCTCCAGACCTCTCCAGGGGCCCATGACTTGAAGTTCATATAAGTGACACAGTGAGCACACTCCCCCTCATCAGCCTACAGTCCACAAATCACAAAGCTTGGGTTTCTATTCTAAGCTCCTTCTTTTACGCATGGACCCAGAGAAGGCATGCAACTTGCTCAAGTTCACACACACTGAAGTGCTCTGTGACCATTTGTCCATGGGAATACAAATAAGTATAGTTGCCATTTATTGAATACCTGAGTCCTATGTCACAATATTGACCCTTTCAAACAGGGTTTACTAACTCCTATTACTTGGCACCAAGGAATTGAAACACAGAGAAGCACAATGGCTTATCTAACATCACACAGCTAGGAAGGGGAAGAGGAGGGATTCAGCTAAACTCTGCTCAGCTCCTCCATTGAGGAGATCTGTTAGGGTTGCTTCTTCTTCCTCCCTGTGCTCCAGACTCACTGGTCACTAACTCCTCCAGTGCTTGAAGTCCCACAGGGACCTCTGGGTTGTGATACACTGTGCTCTGCCAGTCCAGATCTGGGATCTCAGCATGCACCTTGCCCCCGTCTGAGATGATACCATCAATTGAGCCAGGGACCCTTTCCTGCTTGCTCAGATCCTGCAATTGAAGACAGAGGAAAAGCCTCTCCCTCCCATCTGTCTGCCCACCCAGGAACTCTCCCCCTGAAATGTCACATGAAGTCGGCATCAACAGAAGCCCAAGGCAGAGGTGGGAGTGTAGCACAGCTGTGGGGATGAAGCAGCCAGAGACATCCAGCCCTGAGACGCCCTGGAGCAGAAGGGGGCCTGTCAGATGTGGGAGGACAAGGGGATGCCCCCTGCTGGGGGGGGAGGCCCTAAGCTTGGGCTTCTTGCCAGCCCTAAAGAAGGCCTGATGTCGGCTGCGCCAGGTGGAGGCACAGCAGAAGGTTTATGGGGCTGCTGGGTTGGACTGGCCTGCCGAGCACCCCAGAATAAATACATGTGAATACCGGGGAGGAAAGACACTGCTGCATTTGCCAGAGGAGGAAAATGAGTCCCAGAGTGGGGAGGGGCTGCTGTGAGTTGACACAGCAGGTTACAGGCAATCAGGGCTCCTGGTTCTCAGAGGAGATGGAAAAGGGGGCCCCAGTGTTTCGGGGGAGGAGTTGGGGCTGCACAAGATCAGGAGTGGGCCAGGACGGCAAGCTGTGCTATGTAGTCAGCACTCAAATCCCTGCCCTCGCAGACCTGACATTCTGGTGGAAGAGACAACGAATAAACAAGAAAAAGGACAGTGCAGAATATTACAGAGACATCGGAAGGAGAGGAATAGAGCAGAGAGGGTGAACAGGGTGTGCTGGTGGCTGCCATTTTTAATGGGAAGGTCGGAGCATCTCATTAAGAGGGTAACATTGAACCAGGACAGGTGGCACATGCCATGTGACTGGGGAGGCTGAGGCAGGAGGATTGCAAGTTCAAGGCCAGCCTCAGAAACAGTAGAACCCTGTCACAGAATAAAAAAAATAAAAAGGGCTGGGCTGGAGCTCAATAGTAGAGCACCCCTGGGTTCAATTCCCAGTACCACTACCACTACCATCACCACAACCAAGGTGACATTGTAGCAAAAACGTGAAACCAATCTATCCAGGCAATTTTTTTTTTTTTTTTTGTCTAGGGAATTGAACCCAGGGTGCTTTATAACTTCATAATATCCCTGGCTCATTTATTTTTTTATTTTGAAACAGAGGCTTGCAAAGTTGTTCAGGCTGGCTTTGAACTTGCAGTCCTCTTGCCTCAGCCTCCTGAGCCACCGAGATTATGGGCATATGCCACCATACCTGGCTTCATTCATCCTTTTTAATTAAGTTAGAATAGAAGCTCCCAGAGGGCAGGGATGTTAGTCACTGAGGTAGCCTTAGTTTCTGAGCAGGTTCTGGCACCAAGTTCAATATCTGCAGAATGTTTGAAGATCTGAAAAAAAAGAATGAGGCAAACATTTGGCATCTACTCATTGCCAAGGCTGGTGCAGGGGTTCTCCTCATGAAGAGGACCCAGCAGTTAAAGACCCTATGTGGGGAGTAGCATTGGGAGAGCCACATGTTGGTTGATTATGTCATCTCGCCTGTGTCCCTGGGCCTCCCAGGATCCCTCATACTGGGATACCACGGAGAGAGGAGAGCAGACTGTGGTGGTGCCTCCGGAATCAAGTTGTAGTGACGCGAACAGGACAGTGGGGGGTGTTCTGTGTGGGTGGGGGTGGGGATCAGGGGCTCTAGGTCCTGATGGCCCCCAAACTTGGGTGGGGTGGTATGGTGGCTTGCCAGGGTGTGTCCCTGGGAGACTTAGGTCATCTGGTTAAAGGCCCTGGGAGGCCCCTTGCAGCTGTACACCCTAGCATCAATTTCCCCCCGTGTCAGATAACAACTTCTCAGTTTTAGGGGTCGTCATGAAGACTGATGAGGAAGGAAGCACCTGACATCACCCTCAAAGGGCAGCTGAGAATCCCAAACCAGGTGCCCTTGCGAGGGCTGCATCTGCCCCTAGGGTGCGCCCTTTCCTAATTTTCACAAAAAACTTGCAGGGGACTGCAGCAGGGAGAGAGAAGGAACAGTCCTGGCACCTCCATGTTTCCTGAGGTTAAAGCACTTTCCAAGGTGCGCACATTTGACAGTTACCTGGGGCAGGTGGGGCAGAGGATGCATCTCCAGGGGTGGACCTGAAAGCTGGGTCTGACCTACGCATGCCACTTATGTGTGGAGGTGCTGCCAGGAGTCCCTGAGCTTTGCTCCATCATCTGCCCCATGGATCAGATGCCACCTGCTGAGATGGCATCCAAAGGAGGCTTCCGGATGCTGGACCCTGCCCACTATCCTCCAGTCTCAGTTTCTGTACCCAACTCCTTCCTGCTTGCTGTTCCCTCTCTTGGAAAGAAAGACACAGATGATAAAGTTCTTATTTCCATCACATTTGCCATTTCCTGGACTAAGTAAAGAGTGTCAAGAGAGTGACATGCTAAAAGCCACTCATTACTGTGGCTTCAAGGCAGCGACCAGTGAAAATAGCCAACATCAGAAATAATGTGGTCCAGTCTGTTTTGGGTGCCTAACCCTGCAATTAATCAGCCCTGGAGGGGCGGGGGGGGGGGGGGGATGAGGAAGAGGTGGGGGCAAGGCCTGAGGGGGTTGGGGGTTCCCACCCCAGGAGGTGGGAACCTGGCAATTAAAGGGACAGACACTCTTCCTTCTTAGGATGGGGCACAGTTAGCAAGAAATCAGTTTGCTTATTTTGAATTCAAACCCGTATTGTTGATCTGTGGCTACGATCTCAAAACCCCTAGGAGATTATCATTCAATCCAATTTAGCAGCTGCCCTCTGGGGGCCTACATGTTAGAACAGATGAGACGGAGAGAAACTAACACATACACATACACATGCACGGAGGCATTTAATTGGTTTGGAAGAAGACAGACTATTTTATAGAAGTGTTTCCACTTATTTCCACTTATTTCACTCCCAATGTATTTGTAGGCTTAGTGAGAAATAAACCTTTCCTCCTGGTAGGCTGGTAAACTTTGCAACTTATTTGCAAGCTTGTTTTAAAACCTATGGTGTCGTAGGAATAAGGCTAGTTTGAAGGCTGGTTCCAGCTCACACTTCCCACTCTCCACCTTGAACTCACCCAAATTGTTTTTGATGGTCCCTATAGCATCAGGCACATTCCAGTCTCATAGGGTTCCTGGTATTTAAGGCTGGCCTGTACTGGGGGGCTGGGGTGCTGCCAACTGTGGCTTAAGAATCAGCCAGAACTGCTGGGCTGGGCATCCAAGGCACAAATATGCCCAGGCCTCTAGGTGGCCAGAGTGTGGAAGTGGGGACAGATCCCTGCCACGGAAGCCTCTGAGGTCACAGGAGACTTTGATCTTCTGACCTTTTAGCCCCCTGAGGATCAGTAAATTAATCCACTAAAGAAGCTTGGTTGTTTTTATCTGATTCCCAACACTGTCACCCCCCCACCCCCAGTCCCCTTTGTAGACCCTAGGGGCTTAGAGACCAGATGAGTAAAACCCACACAGGGTCAGAGGGGAGGGCCTGGCAATTAACCCTGCATCCTGAGCAGGGTGGAGTCAGAGGTCATGGGAGTTGGGAGGGGCTGGCCCCAGCTGCCAGGCCTGCACAGAGACCTCTAGGGACACCCACAGGTGGGATTCCAGCCAGAGACAAGCCCCAAGATCTGCCTCTCCGCCATCCCAGTCCTGAGCAACCTCTGGCTTCCTCGAAGACGGTGTTGGCCTGCTCCTGTCCCGGCCTCTTGCAGGGGTGGGACCCTTGCCCCCCACCCCATCTGAAGCAGCAGCCGACTCCCCACCCCATCCCTTCCCCCTCCACTCTACTTTTGGAGGAGAATAACCTGTGATAATTTTTTCTTCTTCTTTCTGGCAACTAATGGACTCCTTAAATAGCAAAAATTGCGGCCTGTAATTAAGATCTTGCTTTTTAAATGATTAATCATTGTAACCCCTTTGAGCACACCCTACTCTCCTCTCTTCTCACATTGAAATGCAGATCGCTGGCAAGGGAGGGAGGTGCTCCCAAGCCACTGAGGAGCAATTAAACCTTCCCAGCTGTCACTCGCTGCCTCCTCTGCCTCCCCGGCCTGTCCAGACACTGAGGAGGGAGAGTGCAGGGCCCTGCACCGCAGCAGTGGCGCCAGACTCGCCAGCGGCCTGGCTGGGGGCATCACCCGGCAGTCTGCCTCTGAGCCTGACCCTTGCCCTTGCAGGGCAGCCTAGAAGCTGGCTTCTAGAAACTCCTAGAAAAGCAGACGACCTTCGCTGAACACTTCCTATGTGCCCAGCACTTTAGACATAAGACTTCATTCAGTTATCACAATAGCCACCTGAGAAATGTGAAGGAGTCCCATTTCTATAAAAGGGCACACCGGAGGTGCAAACGTACAAAGTGACAAGTGGATTGGTAGCAGGGTTTGAAACAAGGGTGGACTGATCCAACACTGGGCTTGTTTTATTTACTCTTTCATGTGTTGGCAGGAGGTCAAGGGCACACCCCACTGAACACACACGGACATGCACATAAATGCTCTCATCAGCAGTTCTTCTCCAGCTTGCAAAGGACTCTCTGGCTTGATCTTTTTTAAGCCATCCTTGCAAACAGGTGCCATCATTTATCAGCCAGCCCTTCTCCCTTGGATGCATACAGGATTTGGAGATGGTAGGTGGTTAGAGGGGAAATGGAACTTGGGAACCCCTGGGTCTATACCCCTCATTTTACAGACAACACGGGAGGGGAGCTTGGGGGTTAACAGGCTCGGCCAAGATCACATACCACCCTTCTAGCACTCAGCAGGGTGGCAGACCCACAGCAGAAACAAGTTGTATGTATGCACAGTGGTGGGAGTTGGAGAAGGAAGGCTTCATCCATGGTAACTGTGGCAGATGATGAGGGAGTACAGACACGTGTGCCCGGGCCCTGGGCTGGAACAGGGAAAGGGGACTAGCCAGCAGGCTGCAGCAGAGAGTCCCCTCTTGATCCACAGTGGAGAGCTGATTCCAGTGGAAGCTCATGCTACATATAGACCTAAATGGTTAGTGACCCACCCCCGTTAAGATCTCATGAACCATAGACTGTGGTGGGAGGTGACACCTGCCCCGCAGAGGATGATTTGACAAGATAGGGCAAAATTACAAATGCATATAAGCTTTGGCCCAGCCAGCCTCCTCCTGGGAATTTATCCTACACACACGCTCCCACTGTGAGAGCTGACTGATGCGCGCATGGCTATTTGTTGCAGCAACATTTGTGAAAGCAAAAGATTGCGAGCAACCCAAATGAGCCTCAAGAGAGAATAGGTTAATGTCATACCAAGTAGCTGAGAAAAAGAATGTGGTAGTTCCCTCTGCTCTGGTAGAGAAAGGTCCCAAAGAGCCCCATGATACTTGGTCATAAAGAAGGAAACAAAAGCAAGGTATAATACAATATGCCACCTTTCGTGTAAAAATAAGGGACAAATAATCATGTTTGCACTAGCTTGTGTAGGTACAAAGAAGGTCTGGAAGGATATGTGAGAAATTCATTATCATCATAATTATTATTTATTATTATTTGCAGTACTAGACATTGAATCTAGAAGCCCTCTACCATTGAGCTAAATTCCCAGCATTTTTTATTCTTTATCTTGAGACAGAGTCTTTTTAAGTTGCCCAAGCTGGCCTCAAACTTGTGATCCTCCTGCCTCATTTGCTAGAATCACTGGGATTACTGGCATGTGCCGTTATTCCTGGCAACAACAATTATCTTTAAAGGAGTGGTGAAGCCCAGCATGGTGGCTCATGCCTGTCATCCCAGTGGCTGGGGAGGCCGAGGCAGGAGGATCATAAGTTTGAGGCCAGTCTCAGCAACTTAGCAAGGGCCTACACAACTTAATGAGACCCTGTCTTTAAAACAAACAAACAAACAAACAAAAAGGAGCTGGGATCTATGTAAAGTGGTAAAGCACCCCTAAGTTCAATCCCCCCCCAAAAAAAGGGGTGGTGAGAACTGGGCAGTTAAGACCATGAGGAGTACAAAGGACACTTCTCACAGCAAAACTTTGAAATTTTCATTCTGGGTGAAAGTATCAGCTATTCAAAATAATTAAATATGATCTTCTCTGCCCTCGTGGATCTGTTACACTTACAAGCACCTATAAACATCACCCTCCCCAAGAAGATGGTTCCATGCTCTCAGAATGTACACACCAATTCCAGTGGGCGCACGCTGTCATGCAGCATGCACACCTTGGGACGGAGCCCTCTAAGGCCTGGAGGCATGAGAGTCCAGGGCTGATGGTAACTCAGAGCCTGCTGCTGGTCCTTGTCTTCTTCAGCGACCTTCCAGTTTCCTTGGCCTCTTAGCTGACCTCATGTCAGGACTCATCTAAATCCGGCAGGAGTGTGGGCCCTCCTCCCCCATTGTCTTGCAAGAGTGTCAGCGAGTTTGAGGTCTCTGTTCTAGCTGAACCTGATGTGGCACCCGTGCATGTACAGCCACACACATACACATGAGCACACGGGCCTTACTTGGGCTATCCCACCCGTCACTGGTGCCTCAGTCAGGAAAAGGGACTGGGGAGTGGTGAGCTGGAGGAAAGGAGGACACTGGGCTCCTCTATCAGCCTCTCATCTGGGGTAGGTCACACAATAGGTGTTCAGGAAGTGCAAGGGTCATAACTAGGGCCATCAGACCCTCCCACCCATTCCCCTAAGAGGCATCTCACTAGCTTTAGATCATGGCATGGCATGTGGTGGCCAAAGGGCCAGTGGCCTGATCCTGCTGGGCAGATTTCAGGATGAGTCCCCAGGAAGCACAGAGTTTCTCAGAAAATGGGCTTTGGGGATACAAGTCTCCTGGGGCATAGGACTTCAGGGGTCAGTAAAGTTTAGGAGAGGGTAGCCCAGCTCACCACACCCAGAATTGGTGCCCTGTTCTGGTCCTCACACCCATCAGGGCTATGTGGCCTCCTCCCGATTTGGCTCCAAGGAGTGACCCAACTCTTCTGTCAATCTGAAAACAGGTTCAGCTTCCCTGGTAGCCCTTGGATGTGAACCTCAGGCTCCCTTGATGCCTGTCCCCTCACGGAAGCATCACACACCAGACAAGGTGCTGGTGAACACGCACCCATTACAGCCAGCAGCTGTTAGGGTCACTGGGCCACTGTGGCACCTTCAAAGGCCTGGGAGAGAGCCTGGCTGATGCAGGGGATGCCTGTGGCTCAGATTGCACCCACCCTGGCCACAGGGTTTGGCCTAGAGGATAGGATGAGGAAGGCTCCTTCCTCTCTCTACCCCACCCCATATTCCAGGACAGCTGGAGGAGCTGCACAGTGTGTTGGGCCAGCCCAGCCCGCTTGTTCCCACCCCAGGGCCACTTAGAGAGTCACAAATTAGGTTGCCCAATGCATCCGCAGCCCAGTCTGGAAACAGCTCCTGAGCTGAACGCGGGCTGAGGCCCGTCTGGGCCCAGCAGACGTCTGCCTGTATTCAGCTGTAATTGACGTTCACAAACGTCTGTAACTTTGTCTGGAGGGACACAAAGCGCCCCCATGCACAGCCCAGGCAGCCTCTTTATGTCGCCCCCTTTCATCTGGCAGTCAAAAGTGTAGGAGCCGCCTGGGCTGTCCTGCCGGGTCTCAGAGCCCCGACAAAGCCCTGCTGCACACAGAAGCTGCTGGTGGGCTTCCCCTCCTGGAGCGCTATGCTAATCCAGCCAGCCCAGACCCCCTCCCACCCCCCCCACCCCCGGAATATCGATGATGGCCCAGTGGGTTGCAGAGTCAGCCCCTGGGGATGAGCAGAACCCTGACTCACCCAGAGGAGGGGAGGCACCAGTCAGTGAGAATGTCTAGGATCCCCATCCCCCAGGAGAAGGGGCACGTAAATTCCTGAAATCACAGGAAAATCTACACCTAGGTCCTTTTCTCTTGGGAGAAAGTCTATAGCTTTCATCAGATGCTCAAAAGGATATGTCACACCAGTGGGTTCATCTAACCTCCCATTCTACAGATGGGAAAGCTGAGTCCCAGAGAGCAGGCCTGCCTGCCTTACCCAATGTCACATGATAAAATTGGTGCTAGCAGTTGGGCCTCTACTCCCTGCTCAAAGAATCTCTCTGCCCTACCAGAGGCCAGACCACTGTGAGCTTACAGAGGTCAGGCAGGTCTCTGGGACATCCAGGTCCTCTGAGGAGGAGCCAGGAGGGACAGGGGAACCTGGACTATCCTCCAGGGACCCAGTTGTGCAGATGCAGCCCAGTGTTGCTGGCTCCTCAGTAGAAAACAGACTTTTTTTTTTTTTTTTTTGAGAGAAAATTACCAGCTTTGAAATGCTGTATCATATTTTGAAGCTACAGGTTCGGGGCACACTCAGCCCATGCTCTGTGGAGTTTGAGACCTTTCCATTTGCTTCCCTGAGATCCTTATCCCCCAATTCACAGGAAGGGAAGCTTGAATGTGGCACTGATCCTCTCCCCGTCTCCTTTTCCAGGAGTCAAAAGAGGGCTGCCATGCGGGGCTGGTGCCCAGAACCCCAAGACATTGCCCTGGGGGCCCTGGAGCACGTCTGCCTGCAGCCCTCCGGCTGTGGCTTCTGCTTTCAGTCCCATCTCCAGGGACTATAATTCCTTGCCTTTCCGGAGTTCCACTGTTTTCCTGGCTGAAGGAAGAAGTGACAGGTAGTGGCAGTCTGAACTGGTCCCCACAGGATGTCCTGACCTTCCCTCTGGGGTTGGCATGAGCCCACAGCACTCCCTACCCCCAGAGGGACAGAGCAGGGGAGGAGGCCAAGAGAGAAAGAGGGAGAAAGAGATAGGAAGAGTCACAGAGAGAGGACAGAGAGAGACTTAGCAGGACAGATGGGAAGAGAGGTAAGAGGCTGTGGCAAGACAGGGAGGGAGGGAGGGAGAGAGAGAGGGGGGGGCAAGACAGGAGAGGGAAGGAGCGGAGAGAGGGCAGGGAGCACAGCACAGCCCTAGCTGTGGCTATGTGCCCTTCAGGTCACCCTTCCAGGAGTCAGAAACAGTATCCCTAGCGATGCTTACTCTGGTGCCCACCCGCAGCTGAAGCTCAGAGGATGTGAGAACTACCTGCAGGCTGGGTCTGCCACATGGACATTTCCAAGCCTGACCTGTTTCAGGAACTTTGAAAGCTGGAGTTGGAGGAGGAGGCTCTCACTGGGATCCAGGGAGGCTGTGCAGACAGGGTGCCCCACCCACCATCAAAGGAGTTTGATTCATCAAAGTGAATTCATCTGGAAACAAGTGAGGCATTTTTAAAAAAAAAAATTTAAAAAGAACTTTAACAAATGTTTTTTAGCTTCCCAGATGAAAAACGAAAAACATGTTTGCTGTAAGAGCACAGGAAGGAACCAAAGGCAAAAAAAGGACTTCTTTCTTGCAGCATCCCTAGGCACCCTCTAGGGGAGGATTTAAAGTACTGGGGGTTGGTGGTGACTGGGAAGACCAAGGCAACTTCCAGGCCAACTCCAGTAACCCTAACTGACTTAGCAAGACCCTATCTCAAAATAAAAATCAAAAAGGGGTGGGAATATGGTCAAGTGTCCTGAGTTCAATCCCCCATACCAAAAAAAAAAAAAAAGGGTAAGGTATCCCCTTACCCTTCCCTTTCCTTGGCCTATGAGACTGGGGCCACTGGTTGGTATTTGTGCCAGCTGTGCCAAGATGGCATCTCCTAGGAACATAAGAAGGGCCAAGTCCTTAATGAAGCATATTTTGCAAGCACACACATTTAAGTATACACATATGCACACGTACAATCTGTCTTCCAAGATCATTCCTAGTGTGTCCAGGGGTCCCCTAAGTGAACTTTCATTGCAAGTGGTGGTAACAGCTGCTCAGAGAGACTATAACACATATGGGGCACAGGTGTGCTGCTCATGAATGTGGCCTTCAGGATTTTTCTCCTGTGTGCCCTGGTTCTCAGTGATGCAAGTGGGGGAATTTCAGGCACAAGAGAAAGACAAACTGTAGTTGGCCAGCAGTGGAGGAGTTTAAGGGAAAATATGGGCCGATGAGCCAGACCTATCTCTTTGTACATTTAATGATTGGTCTGTTATTTATGGAGGTGTTTAACTTGTAAACATTTAACTTATGAGCATGTAATTATTTATACTCAAAACGTTTTAAAATTAGGGCTAGATGCATTGGCACACACCTGTAATTCCAGCTACTTGGGAGGCAGAGGCAGGAGGATCACAAGTTCTGGGCCACCCTGTGTACCTTAGGGTAACTTGTCTCAAAATAAAATAAAAATGGCTGGGGTGTAGCTCAGAGTTAGTCCTGCACTAAATGCTCAGTATCCAAAAAAAAAAAAAAAAGTTTTAAAATTTAAAATATTCTACAAGAACAGTTTAATATTCTTTCTTATATACTACATAATAGTACAACTGTTACATACTCATACATGTATATCACTATTTAAAATTGTATATACCAAACAATGTCAACTCACTTTCTGGGCAACTTAAAGGCCCACTTAGGGTAATTTTGACTATACAGTTGTTCCTTGGTATCTATGAAAGTTGGTTCTACTACGTTTCATAGATTCCAAAATCCAGAGATTCCTCATTAAAATGGCATAGTATGTGCATAGAACATATACATGTCCTCCCATATACACTAAGTCATCTCTAGATTACCTATAATACCTAATTTAATGTAAATATTTGTTATATTGCTTAAGAAATAATGACAAGGAAAAACGTGTATATGTTTAGCACAGATGCAATTTGGGGAGAGAAGTACTGGACATTGAAACCAGGGGCACCTAAAAAAATTTTTTTTAAATTTCTTTTTAGTTTGAGATAGGGTCTTGTTAAGTTGCTAAAGTTTTGCTACAATCTTTTTTCATTTTTAAAATTTTTTAAATTAATTCTTTTTAATAGCAAGTTATATGGCATAAAGCATGAACTTTTTTTCCCTATTTTTTGTGGTGCTGGGAATTGAACCTAGGGCCTTGTGCATGTGAGGCAAGCACTCTACCAACTGAGCTACATTCCCAGCCCAGTTTTTTTTTTTTTTTTAATTAACAGTGCTGGGGATGAAACCCAGGGGCTCATGCATGCTAAAGCCCTCTACCACTCAGACACATCCCCAGCTACAAGATGCAATCTAAATATATATATATGTTTTCCATCCACAGTTTGTTGAATCTTTTGTGGCTAATCTGCTGACTCCTGAGGGTTTACCTTAAGTACTGACTCTAACTTCCACAGAAGACTTGACTACACATAATTCCAACTTTGCCAAGCACTTCAAGAAAGAGTGCATATTCAATTATACTTGTAGAATATTTTTAATTTTAAAACATTTTGAGTATGAATGATTATAGGCACATCAATTAAGTTTATACAAGGTAAACTCCCTGGGGAGACAAATAACAATTGGGGATACATGTCTTATTGGGAGGAGCCACATGGCACATGGCAAGAATATACAGCAATATGATATGTACTACTTGGGAGATATGACCTTGGTGAAACGTCATCTGGGATGGCTTCATGGAGGAGGGGACATGGGACAAGTTCTCAAGGGGAAGAGGAGCCATTAGGGGAAGTTGCAGTTTCAGCTTTGCTCCTGCAACCTACCACATACTAGCTATGTGACTTTGAGCCATTTACCTCCTCATATCCTTAGAGGATGCTGTTGATGAGCCCCCAGCAGCCTGTTGTCCTTGCTGGCAGAGCCTGCTTTGGTTGGGAAGGGCAACCCAGGTGCAGCAGCCCTAGCCCCAGCCTCAGGAGGAGGGTTCTGGCTGGATTAAGTCATTCACACAGGTCCCAGTCCCCACGCCAGTGACTGGCTTAATTATTGAAGTCTGTTGGTCACACCATTATCTACTGCAGCCCAGCAAACTACCCGGAAACTTAAACCAACAACAAGGATTTATTTAACTGAATCTGTAATTTGCATAGGGATTAGTGGAGGCAGCTTGGCTCTGTTCCACATGGCTTCTAGGTCCTAACATGACTAGGGCTACTGGATCCATTTCCAAGAGGGCTGGCAAGTCGTTGGCTGTGGGCTGGTCACTCAGCCTAGGAATATGGTCCAGGGCCTTGACGACTCCTTGCTTGGACTTCCTCAGATCACAGTGGGTGGGTTCCAAGAGCCAGCATTTCAAGAGACAAGAAGTATAAGTGGACCCTGGAAACAGTCACAATGTCAACTTTCTTATATTCTGTTGGTCAAGCATCACCTGGCTTAGAATCAAGGGAGGATGTACACCTGCCTCTCAAAGGGCAGAATATCAAAGAGTTTGGGGGCCACAATTTTAAACTTCCATAGCTAAAGAAACATGGGGAGAAGTCCGATGCAGGGGGATTTTTTTCTTTTTCTTTATCTGTAGCCTGAATTGAGCCCAGCAGTGCTGTATCTCTGAGCACTGCCTTTTTAAATATATATATATATATATATATATATATATATATATATATATATGTATATATGTATATATATACATGTATATATATATATATACATATATATATGTATATATATATGTATATATTCCCATTTTATTCATTTTTTTCCCCCAGAAGATAGCTTTTCTTCATTTCTTTAGGACCTGGGCTTTGGTGGAGGTTGTGGGGCAGCACCACAGGTCTAAATCAGGGTGGAGGTGTTCTGTCCTTGCAGGTTTCATGAGGTCCATTCCTGACCACCTTGCTGTGAATGGCACAACTCATACAGTCATGTATCATCACATAGAGCTTGAGAGGCACATAGTGTTGGAAAACACTTGCTTCAGAAAAGTTTCTGATGGCTGTGGCCTCTAGGATGTTTCAAATGATGAACTGCTTAATAGCCTTGTCCTTGAGCATGCACCTGGGGCAGTTCATTCAGCAATAGTCTGCACATAGGCGTGGCCCTATTTGGTACAACCATTTTTTCCTTTTTTTTTTTTTTTTGTCATCTTGGAAGTGAGGATCTGAGAGAGCATCCCTAACTCTTATTATTTTTTTAAATTTTGAGACAGGGTATCACTAAGTTGCTGAGGCTAGCCTCAAGCTTGAGATCCTCCTGCCTCAGCCCCCTGAATTATTGGGATTACAGGTGTGTGCCACTGTGCCCAACAGTTCTTTTTGGGGGAAGCAGGGAATGATTTCTGGGAAAAGCTTCTTTGATCCTGAAAAACAACATAAGGTTGTGCCAGGTGTGGTGCCACACACCTGTAATCTCAGTAGCTTGGAAGGCTGGAGGCAGGAGGATTGCAAATTCAAGACCCTGCCTCAAAATAAGAAAATAAAAATTAAAAAGGACTGGGATGTGGCTCAGTGGTTAAACACCCCTGGGTTCAATCCCAGGTACAAAAAAAAAAAAAAAAAAAAAAAGGACATAAGGCTAAAGACAACCCTTCATGATTTTGTTCCTACTTTCAGGCTTACTTTGATGGTAAGATGTGAGCCTTGTGGGAAAGAATACCATTTTCATATCTCCTATAATTGTTATATTTGGGATCATACCAAAGCATGTCTAAATTACATATAATCATGTGACTTACACTTAAAATCTTGTGGGATTTCAATATTTGATGGGAAAACTCAATATTGTCAAAGATGTCAGTCCTTCCCAAATTAAAGCATATATTCATTGCAATACCACTGAGATTGGAATTTAGAAGCAGATTTTAAAGGTCATCTGGAAGAGTCAATGTGAGAGCTGGCAGTGTAGCTCAGAGACAGAGCTCTTGCCTAGTATGCGTGAGGCTCTGGGCTTGATCCTCAAAACTGCCGAAAAAAAGAAAAGAAAGAAAAGAAAAGAAAGAAAGAAAGAGAATCAATATGAAAAAACTTTTGAGAGAGAAGAACTATTCTCACTGGATGCAAAAACAGAGAGAACCAGGCACAGTGGGCATGCCTGTAATCCCAGTGATTCTGGAGCCTTAGGCAGGAGGACTGCAAATTCGAAGCCAAACTGGGCAACTCAGTAGGGGTCTAAATAACTAGCAAGACCCTGTCTCAAAATAAAAAATAAAAAGGTCTTTCCAGGCATGGTGGTGCATGTCTGTCTGTAATCCTAGCAGCTTGGGAGGCTGAGACAGGAGGATTTTGAGTTCAAAGCCAGCCTCAGCAATGATGAGACACTAAGCAACTCAGTGAGACCCTGTCTAAATAATATACAAAAAAGGACTGGGTTGTGGCTCAGTGGTTGAATGCCCCTGAGTTCAATCCCTGATACCCTCCACCCCCACAAAAAATAAGTTATATAAAATTAAAAATAAAAAGGTCTTGGGATGTAGCTCAGTGACAAAGTGCCCTGCCCCAGTACTAACATGGCGGCACCCATGGAAAGAGGGGTATGATACAGCTTGACTGTCCATCAGCAGGGAATGTTTGCCTAAATGACAGCAGGTGCTCTCCAACTTGACCATTCACCAGGATTGCCTACAGGCCTGTTAAACCCAGACTGCAGGCCCCATTCTCAGAGTTTCTGATTCTGCAGGCTAGTGGATGGAGAGCTCAAGAATTTCTACCAATTTTCCAGATGATAAAGATGCTGATGATCCAGACCACACTTTGAGAGCCACCAAATTAGGACACCTGTCTACTAGGAAGAACTCTGATCAGAGAACAAGATACATGAGCTGCAACACACAGAGAAAAACATCACTTTAAAAAAAAGGCAATCCTAAAACTAAAATGAAGATAACCTATGAACATATACAGTTGCACCTTTTAAAAATGTCAGAAGGGGTAAAAAGAAACAAAAGCAGGAGACAGTGGCTCTTCACTTCCTAGACATTGCAGGGTTGCATGTGACGCCAGAGATGCTGTGACCTTTATTGACTTGAGGTTGAAGCCAACAGCAAGAGGAGATGGAGCCAGGAGACCCACAGAAAAACAAACCTAACAGAACCAGTCCTGGAGCCCGGAATACCTCTGGGGTAGAGTCTTGTTATGTGAACGAATAAGGCCCCTTATCATGTAAGCCTTTTGGTTGGGATTTTCTGCTATTTACCATCAAACCATCCACCCTAGTAATGATTCTGCAGGGTTGTTAGTAAAGATTGAATAAGATCAAGTAAGAGAATGCTCTTGCAGGCATGTGGCACCTAGCAAGGTCTCTCCATCCAACTACCATTTGCTGTACTTATTCTGGAAATGCCTTCTGAGCTGCACCCCAAGGGGAATATTATGGGGAAACTGAGAGATTCCCTGACCTTTAGGAGCGCAGAGCCTACAATGGGAGCCAAGAGAAGCAAAAAGAAGAATTTAATGGCTCACACAATTGGGAATTTTAGGGATAGGCTGGCTTCACGTGTGGTAGGATCTCTGTTACCGATATCATTGTCATGCAGCCTTATTTTCTATGTGTCTTGGGTCTCTCTTTGTGAGCCAGTTGTATTTTTTCCTGCTGTTGAGGTTCCTTATAGCAGGAGAACGTGGATGTCAACCATAAGGCTCACATCATACCATTGAAGCAAGCCTAGAGGAAACAGAAGGCTCTCTCTTTCCCTTCCTCTATTTATAAAATCCCAGGGAAGGAGTCTGATTGTGTCATATGCCCTTATGACCAACCACTGTAGTCAAGGGGACAGGATGCCAGGATTGGTCATGTGTGGTATTGGTGTGTGTGTTTGTGTGTGTTTACATTTATGATTTATGATAGGTAGATACAGATATGATATAGATAGCTGCATAATGGTATTAGTAAAAACTCATCAACATAAGACATATAGTTATTATTTTGCAGTTTCTGTGGGTCAAGCTTCTTGAAATGGCTTAGTTGGGTCCTCTGTAAGCTTGCATCTGAGGTGCAGATCAGGCCTGGATCCTCATCTGAAAGCTCAATTGGGGAAAGATTCACTTCCAAGTTCATGCAGTTATTGACAGAATTCAGTTCCCAGGCACTGTCAGCAGTGAGAGCTCATTTTCTTGCTGACTGTCAGCTGCCCTCAGTTTCTGGAGGCCACTCTCAGTTGGGCCCCAGTATGGCCATCTGCTTCATCAAAACTATCAAGGTCATAAAGGACTCCAGCAACATGGGTGCTATAGGGGCTGGGGCTGTAACTCAGTGGCAGAGCACTTGCCTAGTATGCGTCAGGCACTGGGTTCGATCCTCAGCACCACATAAAAATAAACAAATAAAATAAAGACATTCTGTTCATCTACAACTACAAAAATTTTTTTAAAAAAAGATGGATGCTATAATCTTATAGGACATCATGATATAACCAGGTACATAGAATCTATATCCTGACACTTTTATTCTGTTCTATTGGTTAAAGTCAAGTCAGTCACAGGTTCTGCCAAGAGGCAGAGAGGACATGGAAGTGGAAATGATAGATTTAAACCTAAGTCCATCTGCCTGCAACACATCTACTCTTTATGATAGTACCCAGACCAAGAATCACGTCTTAGATATTGCCTAGTAAGTTATGCTAGGCTTAGACACGATGGCATCTTCTCTCTCACTTTGGTGCCCCTGTATCTGCCACTCCGATCCCTTCTCCAACAATGCTGTGCTATTGAGCACAAGTCAACAACCATCAGTTCCTGTCCTTTTCTTTAACTCCTGCAGATAAGTGGTCTGCTCTGTACCCACTGCCCACTGTGATGAGATGGACTGTCTGGAAGACAGTGAGTTTCCCTGCCTTGGCTTCTGTTCCTAGAAGAATTCTCCCTAGGAGATTTGTAGGCAAAGACTGAATGTGTTGGAAAGCACAGGAGGGAAGGAGGGGACTCTACTTCTCCAATACCCTAGAATAGAGAAAAATTCTCCTAGGCAGGGAAGAGGTGATGGAACCACTGGGCATTGTTTCTTGTACACCTGAAACTATGGATTGTGATTTATAGATGCTCATAACTAGGCAGGGGGTTCCTAACCCACAACCCCTTCCTGTGGCCCTTCCTGTTCCCCCCCACCAGGGGATGGTATATTTGTCAGGATTTCAGTTTGTATGATAGATCAAAAAGGCCCAAGAGAATAAGGGCATAAACAACTAAAAACTTATATCTCTTATATAAAAATCTGGGTAAGATGGCCCAGTTGCTGGAGTGGTGGCATCATAATTATGAAGGACCAGACTCTTTCTGTCTTGTTGCTCTGCTGCCTTCAATTTCATCTGCATATCAATTGGTAGGAAGAGGAAAGGGGCTTCCTTCTTGAGGCCTGACTTAGAAGTTATACATACTACTTCCACTCATTGGCCGAACTTGGTTATATGATTATACACTAGCTGCAAGGAAGTCTGGGAAATGTAATTTTATCATGGGAAGCCATATGCCCATTGGTTGGTACAATTAGTAATCTGTCAGTTAACCAGGGCAGCAATGTGTTTCCTATATGGTCCAGCTCTGTAGCCTTAGCTCTGCATCTCTGCGAAGGAGATTCCGAGTGGACCTCTGTTACATCCAGGCCTAAAAGCATTGAGTATGGTGGCTCCACTTCTGTTGGCACCTTCAGGGAACAGGTATGAGGTGCACAGGTGCAGAAAAGATACGCCCAAGTGTATAAGTAAGCAAGGAATGAGGGTCAGGAATGGAGGGTCCCACCAGCTGTTCTGCACCCACAGCAAGTCACAAGGATGACAGCCTTGCTTGCTCTTACCTACTCCCTGTCACCCTGATTATCTGTGTCCGGACCTGTCCCTCTGGGTATACCCTCCCTCAATTCAAAGCACAACTTTCCAACTCTTTTTGGAGTATAAGGGGCACAATTTAAATAAAGAACTCTTTTGGTTATATCTGGAGCTTCTACTCATCTAGCCTATGCTCAAATAAAGGAGAAATGCATAGGTTGTAGTTTCAGTACCTATAAATTTTGCCACAGACTTCCCAAGCCACTTAATATGTCCATGGTCTTCATTCATAGTCTGCCATCCTCATTCACAGTCTGCATGTCACTGACCCAGGGTGGTTCAGGCAGAACATCATAAGTGTTCAGAGCTGGTTTCTCTGCTTGCTTTCCTCATCCCAACTATCCTAGTAGCGTCAAAATGCATTTGTTCATTTATGCATTCATTATTTGATATGTAATGATCAAGCTCTTCAATGCACTGGGCTCAGCCTTGGCATATGAGTTCTGTGTTCTCATGGAACTCGTGTCTACTGGGGAGGTGGGCAGTTAGCTAATCCCACAAAGAAATAAACCATCAACAGACTTGATAAACACTGTGAAGAAAAAGTATAGGGTAAAGTAAATGAATGAGATAAGAGATTGGGTCATGCTATGTAGAACACTCTCGGCAAAGGCACAGCCTTTGCGGCACAGAAAGGTTGAGTTAACTGAGTGTGGTCGGTTCTTAAAACTGGATGAATTCCTGAAACTGGCATCCCCAACAGCAAGGGGGAGTGGAGAATGCTGTTCCTGTCCAATCACAGTGACTTCTTCCCATTAACTCTCGTGTAAGATCCTCACGTGCCCTTGAGCAGACTCCTGCCTTCCTCTCTGGCCCCATGCGTTACTGCTCCACGGCCAGGTGTTCTGTCACCTCCCAGAAGCTGGTTCCTCACCCTTCATCCTTTGCCTGAAAGATTCCTCTTGCTCTTTCAGGACCTGTTATGGTTTGGATATGAGGTGTCCCCTGAAAGCTTCTGTGTGAGCCCATGCAGGAATATTCAGGATGAAATGACTAGTTTGTTATTAATCAGTAAATGAATCCATTACCAAATGGATTCATAATTACCAAATGGGTTGATAATCTGAATGGATGAATATGAGTGGTACCTGTAGTTAGGAAAGGCGTGGCTGGGGGAAGTAGGTCACTGGGGGTGTGCCCTTGGGGATGATCTCATCCCTCACTTCTTGCACCCAAGCTCTTTCTACTTCCTGACTGTCACAAACTGGACAGCTTCCCTCCACCATGCCTGTCCACCACAAGGTTCTGCCTCACCTCAGGTGCAGAGCTATGGAATTGGCCGGCCAGGCACTGAACCTCTGAAACCAGAAGCCCAAATGAACTTTTCCTCCTCTGTTCTTGTCAGCTGTACTGGTCACAGCAACAAAAAGCTAACACAGGAGCCCAGCTTGGACATCATGATCTCTGAAGAGCTGGGCTAGATTTTCTCCTGTTTGCCCACTCGAATCCATTGGTTTCTTGTGGGTTTTGCCAGGAAGGAGGGGAGTGAAGATCAGGGGTCTGCTATTTTGGCACCTTAGGCAAGTTACTCAACCTCTCTGTGCTGCAGTTTCATCATGAAGTGAAAATGGGGATAATAACTACACCCACCTCATAGTGTTGTTGTGAAGATTAAGCAAATATATGTAAAGTGCCTGACTCACAGTAAGTGTTTGTGTTTGCTGTTACCAGTCTTCAGTCCTCTCCTGTCTTGACTGGTTACTATGTCCTAGGTTTTAGTCTTGCCCCCTCCCCAGGGTTGGGGAACCTTGTGGTCAGCATACCTGGGCTTTCCAGCACCCAGCCTGGGGGAGGTCCTATAGTAACTGCCCACCAACTGGGCTCCCTCTGAGAAGAAGAGTTTCTGCCCACCATCCCATACCGTAATAAACATGAACTGGCCTTTTGTCCCAGCTGGGGTAAGGGATGCTTTGCTGTGGAATCTCCAGGGATCTCTCTGTGTTCCCAGCTCTTACATTGCACCCCAGCCTTCTGCCAGTGTTAGCAGGGCAGACCCGAGCAGCCCTGGAAGAGAACGGCAAGCAGGCACTGGAGGTGGGGACTGCGGGGTGGGGAGGCTGGGCAGTGGCCCCGTGAGACTCTGTGATCTAAGGCGCCTCACATTCTGAGGGACACCAACAAGCCCAGCAGGAAGTGGCCAGGGAGAAAAGGGTTCCATGATCCAAGAAATAGAGATGGGGGGGTGTTTCACACCCAGGGGACATCGGATGGGTCCTCCTGCTGATGGGCATGGGGATGGGGAGGAGCAGAGGCTCTAGGTGGTCCAAAAGGCAGGGAAACACAACAGGTGCAGTTCTGAATCTGGACTGATGGCAACCACTGTTCCTCATGACCACTGTCCCTAAGTGCCCTGTCCAATGCATGACCCTTCTGAGAGCCATGCTGAGAGTGACCGCAGCCCATGCTATGGTGTTCCAGTGCCAAAGGTGCCCATGCCCCTCCTGGGTCATCTTAGTCCTCCACATCCTCAATGTCTCATCTGGGATGGTCGGTTCCTGTTTTCTGGCCAAAGAAGGAATGGTCCTACATAGATGGTTGGGGCAGAGGGATCAGACAGAGCTGGGTTCCAATCTCTGCTGATTACCTACAAGCTGTGTGGCCTTAGGCAAGTCACTTAGCTTCTCTGTGCCTCCGTATTCTTGTTAGTAAAATGTGTCACCCCAGTGCCTGCCCCCTTGGATTGCTGTCAAATTCAACGAGCTGCTGTATTCAAAGATGGCACTGTCACAGGTACCTACAAGAAGCTCCAGTAAACCAGTAAGAACTTTCTCCAAGTCTCTGTGCATCCTCGAGTCTGGGCGTGGGTCCACTCACTCCTTCAGGAATCCACCTCCTGTCACCTCCCAGGTCCCATGTTGTTCCCAAACTACTCAAGCCTCAGCCTGTCCCACCAGGGAACTAGGGACAAGGGGCTAGACAGAGGAATGCCCACCTTCACCAAAGGGATCCTGGTGGGCACCTTTTCTGTCCAGCCCTCTCCCTGGGGGGGCCCTTGTCTCCTGCCACTATTCTCCATCTCATCCTTCATCTTGGCCAGCCCCAAAGGATATCCCAGGGGCACAACCTAGGCTAGAAGTTGCTAGAATGTGTGCAGTAAATGCCCCTCCTAGTGAGGGAAGAGTTCCTGAGGCCTGGGCACCCCATACCCCTGGGCCTGCCTGCTCCCTGGAGAAGGGTCCTAGTACCTCCTATTTTCCCATCCAGGAGGCCTGCTGGTTCCCACATTACCACATGAATGGGGCACAAGCCCCCCATCCACTCGAGCAAACAATTTGGCTAGCAAATTGACATAATTATGAGAGACAGAGAGAGAAGAAAGCCACCACCCCCACCCCCGTGGCCCCCCAGAGGGCAGCTCCCGTGGAGTTCCTCCCCGGCTTTGTGGGCTGGGGCGCTCAGGGCTGATTAGAAACCTTGTGGCCTTTTCAAGAGCCCTAAGTGATTGGTCCCCTTAATCTGATTACAATTTGCAAAGCCCCTCCAGTCGCCTCTGAAGGGCTGCTCTCAAGCACCCTGCTCCATCAGCCCTTGAGTGCACACACACACACACAGACAGACACACACATGCACACTCAGCACCCACTTGGGCCTGCTGGTGGGGGGAGTCCTGCCACTTTCTCACCATGTCTCATTCTCTCAGGGACCTTTGAGTCATCCCAGTTGCTGTTCTCAGGCCCCAAACCTGAAACACACCCAACAGGTGGCACTGCCCTAACAGACTGGGTTGCCCATTTTAGGGTGTCCCACCAGATACAATGCCCAGGCACACACACTTGAGTGGGCACACCTGCCTGCGACCATCCCTCCTCAGAATGACTGCCCCAAACAACCAGCATCAAGCTGCCCTCTCTCCACAGCAGCTGTGTTTCTGGGGCTTCTTGGGCCGCAGCTCCCAGGGGATTAGGCCCAGCAGGCAGCCCAGATGCAGCTCAGGCACAGGCTGCTTGGCCACCCTCCCCTTGGGAACTTGGCTCAAGGGACTGCAGTCAATGGCCTCAGCCCTCCACTTCCAATTTGGAGCTCTTAATCCCCGCAGCCAAGCCACAATGGCTCCTTTTCCCATACTTACTCCTGGCTCTCCATGGCCCCAGCTTGGCCTGCATCTCCAAATGGAGCAACCCCTGGACACCAGCTCAGGATGGGGGTGAGAGTTGCTGGGCAAGGCTGGAGCCAAGGCAGAAAGGGACAGATGTGGGGATTCTGCCCTTTTAGCTAAGTGCTTTCCCCCTGGAGCATGCCATTGGGCAAGAAGAACATGGGTGGGCCCCTGCAGAGTGACCTCCAGCCTCCTCTACCCCCTTATGTGGGGCATCCCAGCCCAGGGCCCTGGGTAAGGCAGTCTCCACTTAGGAATTTACCCTTTTCTCAGACCATCATAAAGACCTCTACCTCTAGATACCGGGCTGAGGGTACAGGCTTGCGATCAGGGAGCATAGGTCTAGGTTCAGATATTAGAATCAGAGGGACCTGGGCCCAATTCTCACCCTAGCACCATCTTTAATAGCATAGTGGATGCTATTCTCTCTGGGCCTCAGTTTCCCTGGCTTCAAGCAGAGAAGGCTATAGCCTCTTTCTCTCTCTCTCTTCTGGTGCTGAGAGGTTAAATGACAGATGACAGTGAGGCACTCAGCACAGTTCCCAGCACACAATCTTCAACGCATTCTGTTGTCAACCGCACTGAGTCAGGAAGAGGGGACCTGGAGCCCAGTCATCAGATATAAGATGGGACCAGGCTCTGGACCCTGCTGCCCGGGTGGAGAGCAACTCCAGGCTCTGCAGGGCTCGAGGAGGACCTTCGCAGTGGGTTTTCCGGGAGGAGCCCTAGTTGCCAGACTGGTGAGGCTGCAGGCCTGCTCCCGTGCCCCGGCCCCCGTGGGCAACGGAGCCCTCGGCCTGATCTCTCCCAGGAAGTGGCCCGGCAGGGGCTCCCAGAGCAGCCTGGACGTGGCCCAGCCCAAGGGACTGCGGGTCCTCGTCCTCGGTGCCCTCGTGGGCAGCCCCCGGGCCGGGTCGTGTGAGCCAGGGAGGGCCTCGCCGGGCGCGTTCCGAGGCGGCCCGCGGTCGGGCCGGACCCGGGTCGGACGTCGGCCGCGGCGCCCCTCCCGGGCTGGCCCGGGCGTGCCGGGCGGGCGGCGGCGGCGCGATCCGCAGGAATCAAAGCCGCCGCGCCCGCCCCGCCCCGCCACGCCGCACCCCCGCCGAGCCGCCGCGCACCTCCTCCTTTGTCACAATGTTTTTCAATCCGGTGAAGCAAACTGTCCAATTAGAGCCGGGGCCTCCGGCTTCCATCTTTGCCGACGTTTAATTAACATGCTGCTCTTGGCAGCTGCTGACAAGTTCCAGAAACAGGTTGTAAAGGGTTTTTGTCTTTACCCAGCATGGAAAATGAGGGGTGTTACATCGCGGGAACATGAATAGGTTGCGTTTCAGCTCCCCCCACCCCTGCTGTAAGAGGAACGAAGCCGAGAGAGAGAGAGAGGGGGGGGGGAGGGGGGAGGGAAAGTTGGGGGGAGAGGAGGGAAGGTGGGGGGGAGAGGGAGAGAGGGAAGGAGAGAGGGAGGAGGGAGGAGGGAAAGTGGGGGGAGAGAGAGAGGAGGGAAGGTGGGGGAGACGGGGAGAGAGAGAATGGATTGCGAGGGGAGGGCGGAGTTGGAGGCAGGAGAGTCCTCGTCCCCTCCCTCTCTTTCTCACCCCTTCTTCCCAGGAGCCTTTGCTCCACAGACGATCTGGATTCTGCCTTTTCTCCAGCCGGCGCACTTGTGCTTCACCTCTCTGCTAGCCATACCCAATCTCATCATCTTGATTCCCTTTGTCATCTTGCTAATAAACTCCTATTCAGCCTCCAGAACCCTGCTCAGGTGGCCTAACTTTGGAAAGCCACCTGGTCACTTACTGCCTCTCCAGCCACACCTTTTCAGAGTGGACACTCTGTCAGGACTGTCCTAGACCATGACAGAACTGTGGTGTTACTCTGCACTGGGTGCTGGTGGGCCCGAGACCTTCCCCACTGTACAGGGGTTGGCTTGGCGGAGAGGGGGCAGGGAAGGGCTGGGGGAGGGGCGATGGCCCCAAAGAGCCCTCCTTTCTTATTCCCCTATCCTGCTGGAATGCCTAGAGCAGGGCCATGGAGGGCACAGCAAAGCTGAGTTTTTTCTCAACGATGAGCTTCTATAATAGCCGACATGAGAGAAGCAGAGCCCTTGAGACCCCATCCTAGAGCTGAGCTCTGCCTGTTCTCTTTAGCTGAATTCTTGGCCTTGTGGGTGGACCTGTGGGTGAGGACCTGGTTGGGCAGGAGGCCAGTTCTCTTGGGTCCACTTCTCCCTCAAACTGGCCCCATTGGAGCATCCACACCTATTCTACAAAGGACATCAACAATGTTTATTCATGGAGGCTGCCAGCTACGTGACACAAAAGTGCAGGGAACCAAGAGAGCCTGAGAGGTGCTGGCTGAGGGGCAAGTAAGGGGTGGAAGAGCCCAGTAGGTAGTATCTGGCAGCTAAATGGCTTCCTGTGAGGGTTCGGGTCCTCTTTGGGCCTGCTTTTCTCGAAAGTGGCCACCGAGACCCCAGGCAGGGGCAAACCTTCTTCAGTGGGACCTTGGCTTGAAGGCCTACTTGTCTGCAGCTCCTCCTTCTCCTTTCCCAGGCGGAGCCCCTGGGCTGAAGACAGGGGCGGGAGGAGGGGGCCAGGGCCAGGGCAGCAGGCAGGATGCTGCTGCTTGCTCTTGAGTCCCCAGCTAAGGTCAGCACCAGCTCCTTCCAGAGCCCCCGACAGTCTGTGGAGCCTGCAGGGAGAGAGCCAAGGACAACTGGTCACAGCCAGTCCTGCTGTAGCCTCTTGGCACACTTTCTTTTCTGGACAGGATGGACACTAGGAGCAATGGGTCACAGTTTCACTTTTCTTGTTTCTAAGGTAGATTTTTTGGTTTTATTTTCTGGACTCAAGTTTGTGAGCTCAAGAGATCCTCCTGCCTCAGCCCCCAGAGTAGCTGGGACTACAAGTGCATGATACCACACCCTGCTGCAAGGTTAACTTGTCCCGAGAACCATGGCATTCTCTCCTTCCATGTCACTCAGCCTTTTTGCACCAGACGCAGCTATTTCTAAGCTCTGGTCTCTAAGGAGTGCAAATACCTATAAGAATAATAACACTGACCAGGAAAGGAGGAGGGGTCCAGGGCTAGGGCAGCAGGCCTAGCCTGCTGTGTGGCCTTGAAGATCCTGAACCTTTCTTAGTATCATTTTCTATTAAAAAGAGGGACCCTGCCCCATGGAATTTTCTAGACGATTAGGTATGTGATCCCTGGGCCAGGGCTGCTGTATCCCACAGAGGAGGTAGATGAAAAGAAGGAAGGAGATAGGAAGACTCGTGCCTGGAGTTCACCGACTGAATAGAGCCAGACTTGTCAGCTCCACATTTTTTTTTTTTTTTTTTAATTTAGGAACAGGGTTTCACAAAGTTTCTGAGGCTGGCCTCCAATTTGTGATCCTCCTGCCTCATCCTCCTGAGTCATGAGGATTACAGCTATGCACAACTCCTACCCAACTTCAAATTCACTGCTATGGAGGAGGAAACTGAAATGTGGTTAAAGTGATATGGCTAGAAAGCATAGTCACAAACTTAAAGTGTGCCCCAGGGTTCTTTCCATATATTTTTCCCAGTGCAGCCTGCCCACTCCACCTCAGGCAGGAGGAGTGAAAGCTCACATCCTTCCCTCCTTCTCTCTCTCTCTCTGTACTGTGGATGGAACCCAGGGATGCTCTACCACTGAGCTACATCTCTGGTCCTTTTGATTTTTTAATTGTGAGAAAGAGTCTCAAGTTGCCGAGGCTGGCCTCAAACTTGTGATCTTCCTGCACCAGCCTCCAGAGTGGCTAGGATTACAGGTGGACACCACTGTGCCCAGCACATCCTCATTTCTTCATGCTTGCCTTTTGTTGGTGTCTGATTTTGAGATCTGCTCTCTCCCTGCCCCCAACTCCCCCACTCTGCAGAAAGCCAGCCCAGCATCTCCTATGACAAGCAGAATTCATCTCACCTGCTTCTGCCCTGCCTTGGGAGCTTAGGGTATCAAGGAGGCTGAAGATACCAAGGGTGCCAAGGGTACTGAATGTCCCAAGGGTTCTGAGGATGATAAGGGTGCTGCAGGTACTGAGGGTGACAAGGGTACTGAGGGTGCTGGAGGCTTGAGGGTGGGGTCCTCAGGGAGGTAGACAGTGCTCTTCTCTTCATGCATCTGTGGAGAGAGGAAACAACTCAGTGGGACCTCTCCCGGGCAGGGCAAGTGTCCCTGATGTAGTTCAACTAACTGGGTGAGCCAGGAGCGCAAATGGTGGGTGGCGAGCGCCACCGTGTGGTAATTATGAAAATTGCATGCCGCTTTGTAACTTGCCCCTGCTTCCTGCGAAGTTCCGTCCAAGGAGGAGACAGGGTCCTTGCGCCACAAAAACAATGGCGAGGCACTCAGGTGAAACACAGAGAGATATTAGAGTTGTGGTGGACACTGCCGTCATCACCCATCCTGGAGGGATTCCGGGAGGTTGCGCAGAATCCATTTTTGAGAAATGAGGCACCTTCTAATAGGGCCAAAAAGGGAATGGCGGAAGTGCAAAGGAGACAGGAGGTGGGTCTGGGAGGTGGAGGAGGGTTGGGGCAGATCAGGTCTGCCTTGTCCTCAAAAAAGACTGCCTCTCTGTGGTCCTGGGGAATATCCGTCTCACCCCCATCCTCTGGGAAGCCACTTCTCCTCCCAGGTAGACCACCTAGGGACCTCAGGTATTGTCTGATGGCTTTTGCTCCTATTGATACGAGATTTGATTACTCCCAACCAAGGACTACTGAAGGTATACAGCTGAGAGAAGTTGTGAATTTGGGATAAATCCTAAAGATTAAAACAAAATATTTATGGAATTGGGACAACGTTTCTGGTTTATTTCATTAGCATGCAACCTGTGTGGTTTCTAAGTGTGGCATCTCAAACAGTTTTTGTTCAGAATGAAAATAATTGTGCAGAGAAAAAGGGAAGTGTATTAAAAATGTAATTCAACAGAACAACTCTTATGCTGGAGAGGTAAAGGGACAGAGCAGGATAGAAAATTGAATCTCAGCGGCTGAAGAGGCTGAGGCAGGAGGACCTCAAGTTCAAAGCCAGCCTCAGCAAGAGCCAGGTGCTGAGCAACTCAGTGAGATCCTGCCTCTAAATAAAACACAAAAAAGGGCTGGGGATGTGGCTCAGTGATCGAGTGTACCTGAGTTCAAGAAAAAGAATATAAAATTGAGTGAGTAATATGATCTCAAGAAAAATTATACAGAGAGAAAAAGAGAATGAAAGGAAAGGATATATACCAAAAACATTAGCAGTTTTTTAAAAAAAATTTTTTTAGCTGCCAATGGACCTTTATTTTACTTATTTTTATGTGGTGCTGAGGATTGAACCCAGTGCCTCACATATGCCAGGCAAGTGTCCCTGCCCACATTTGCAGTTTTGTTTTTGTTTTTGTACTGGAGATTAAACCTACCAGGGCTTTCTTTACCACTGAGATACAGCCCCAGCCCTTTTTATTTTTTATATTATTTTGATAGAGGGTCTTGCTAAGTTGCTGAGGCTGGCCTTAAACTTGCAATCCTTCTGCCTCGGCCTCCCAAGTTGCTGGGATTACAAGATGTGTGCCATCAGGCCTGGCTCCAGAATTTCTTTATTGGGTTTCCTTGTCATTTTATAATTTTAAAAAATTAAAGAGTTAATTCAAAAGACTTATTAATTACATATCCAAAATTATATGAATCATATAAATCATATTAAAGTTATATGTGGATTATGGTGGATATTAGTTAAAATTACCCTGGAAACTTTTGGTATGGTTTTAAAAACACAGAGCCAAACGAAAGGTAGTGATGTCCCTCCTTCCAGGGTGCAGAGACACAGTCTGGTCCTCACCCTTGTCATGGGGACATGCAGGAGGCATCCTCCACCATCCAATGCAGGTGAGCCACGGCAATAACAATCGGAGGGGAGAGAGCCCTACCTTAAGCCACAGAAAGCCCAAATTATGGTATGTTTTTAAAGAAACTGAGGTCTGCTACATTTCACCATTTACAGCTTTAGAACAATGTACTGACACGCTTCTGTGTACTGGAAGTAGTGGCATGTTGTAAAATTCAGTTTTTGTACCAGCATCACTTGCAGGCTTGTTCATATTCGGACCTGGTTCTGCTGAATTAAACTCTTTGGGCAGGTGTATTTTTACCTGGGGAAACTGCAGTTTTACAAGGTCTCTAGGTGGTTCTAACAGAGAATGAAATTGGGCATTGCACTTTGATTCTTAATCCAGGCTGGAATTTAGAATCACCCAGCAAGCTTTAAAAATATTCTAATGTCCAGGCCCAACCCCCAGACCAATTAAACCTAAGTCTCTGGGCTAAGACTGGACATTGGAATGCTTCGAAAAGCCACTAGTTCTCAGATGTGCTCCCCCCACCCCCAGTTCTGGGGATGGAACCCAAGGTCTTGAACATGCTAGGCAAGGGCTCTGCAGCTGAGCTTACATCCCCAGCCCTGAGATGTGATTTTTTCTATTAGAATCACCTGGAGGGCTTGTTAAAGCAGAGTTCTGCTTTTGGATTCAGGAGGTCTGGATGGGATGTGAGAATTTGCATTACTAACAAGTTCCTGGTACTGCTGCTGTGAGGTCGGGGTAGGAGCAGACCTCAGAAGTTACTGCCAGAATACAGCTACCTGTGGATGCTCCAGCCACAGCTCTGACCATAGGCTGCTTCTGTGTCCCTTCAGGGAGTGCAAAAAGAGAGGTACACCTACACATGACCCCCTCCAAAGCCTGGGGTTCAGAAGGGAAGAGAGAGAAGAGACTTCAAACCACAAGAGAGGCAGTCTCCCAGGTAGAGGAGCAGTTTGACACAGGTGTGTACCCCAGACCAGAGGATGCAGGGAGGTGGGGGTACAGCTTCCTGGCAAGGGGACAAGTCTATAGGACTCACCTCCCAGTAGACGGCATCCTCGAAGCAATTGTCATCTGCAGCTTGTCCCCAGAATGGTAATCTCAAAATGAGCCCTAAAGAATGTTGGAGGTCACAAGAGGTCAGAAAACACTTTCCACCCATCCTAGCCTTTGCTCTCAGCTGGGACCCACATCCCCCGAGTCCCACAGCCAGAAGGGCAGATTTGAGGGAATCCTGGGAGCTCCCAGCTCACCCTGGAACATGCTCTTGGGTCCCCCACTCAGGAGCCCCACAGGGATGCCACCTCCTCTGGCCCAGCTGCTATCACTTACCCAGGATGATGCCGCCCCCAAAGGCCATGGCCAAGGTCAGCAGGAGGCCATATGCCTGGAACTCGCCCTGTGTTTTTGTGGTGGACCAGGCCTTGAAATGGTGAAAGTCAAGGGAATGGACTATGCTGGGCAGAGAGAGAGGGCAGGTCAGGGTCCCACAAAGATGCCAGTTAATCACTTGCTGCCATCCCACAAAAGTGCATGGATACCAAGTCTAGACAAACCCTGTCCCTCAGCCTTCTCATCTACAAAATGGGGGCGCTGTACAAATCAGTCATCTTTCTCTGAGACTTTTTAAAAATTTTTGGTACTGGAGATTGAACCCAGGGGTACTTAACCACTGAGCAACACTCCCAGCCCTTTTTTGTATTTTATTTAGAGACAGGGTCTCCTGAGTTGCTCAGGACCTCACTAAGTTGCTGAGGCTGGTTTGAACTTGTGATCCTCCTACCTCAGCCTCCCGAGGTGCTGGGATTATAGGTGTGTGCCATTGCACCTGCCCTCTCTGAGATTCTTATGGAAGGGATGTGGTTGGGGAGAGACTCACAGCACAATGGTCCAGAGTAAGGAAGGAAGGGGAAAAAGAAAGATATTGGACCCCAGAGGGCCAGAAGGAAGGAGGGATGGAGAAGAAAGGAGGGAGCCCCACCTCCCCGCACCTCCTCCGCATTTACCCTGGATCTCCATATATGTCAGGCTTGGCATAAACTGCCGTCACAGCACCCACGATGCCACCTATGATTCCGGGGATGCCATGCAGGTTGTGAATGCCACAGGTATCCTGGATCCGCAGCCGGGACTCCAGGAATGGCTGAGAGGGGAGGTGGGTGATACTCAGCAAGGAGGCTGCAGCCTGGGCTGCAGGATTCTGGCGGCCCTCCTATACACAGGGACCCAGGATTCTCCAGCCCTTGGCTCCCTCCCTAGAACTCCCCCCCCCCGCACTAACAGGAAAACAGCCCCAGCCCCTGCCTGGGGTCCTCACCATTATATACACAAAACCCAGGGTGGAGAAGAAGCCGCAGATGAAACCAACAATGAGGGAGCCATAGGGCATGAGCATCATCTCCGCAGCGGTGCCCACGCCCACCCCTCCTGCGAGTGTGGCGTTCTGGATGTGCACCTGGCAGGGCGGGCAGAGCAGGCAGAGGCTCAGTTCTCTCCCTGGAGCACTGGCATGAGCTTCCACACTGCACGAGGGTAACACCCAGCCAGGAATGGCTCAGAGTCCACCTCAGCAGGCCTGGGCAGCCCTCTGTGTGCTCTGCAAGCATGCCACCCACCCAGCCCAGTAGGCCTGGGCATCTTCTGTGTCCTATGTGCTGCTGGACATGCCAGTGGGCTAGTCAGTGGACCTGCATGTGCCCTTCCTGTCCATACCATGCCTGTGGGACCACATGTCCCCATCCCATCAGCTGATGCTGAGTGTCAGCCTACCCCAGGGGCTGTACTGCTTACTGTGGGGACTGGTTCATTCGTCTCCACAGCAAGCCTTGGAGATGGGTGTGCAGGTGAAGAGACGGAGCTGCAGGCAGGTTAAATAACTTAAAAACACAGAGTTGAGAAGGGCAGAAAGATGAGCCTATTCCTTTAGTCTATTCGACATCCCCCCTGCATGTGGCTTTGGGAGCAACAAGTGTGTTCCCTTCGGGGCCTGAGGGCCACCTCTGTGTCTAGTGCAACTAGGGACCATGACTGGGACCCTATGACAGGTCCTCCTGACAGTGCCTCAGTACATAAGTCAAGAAGTGCAGGTCATGATGCGGAGCTGGCGTCTCCACTTTTGTTTTTATAGGAAAAAATCTGCCAACACTCATTGAGGTCTGTCCCTCCCATCTCAAAATAGAGGTCCCAGTGGTGTGACATGAAGGCTGTGGATGTGACTCAGTGGTAGAGCACTTACCCAGCATGTGCCAGGCCTTGGATTCCATCCCCAGCACCACAAAATCAAAACAAAACAAAAAAACCACAAAAACCAATGGTGTGTGCCAGGTGCAGTGATGCACACCTGTAATCCCAGCTGCTCAGGAGGCTGAGGCAGGAGGATCACAAGTTGGAGGCCAGCTTGGGCAACCTAGCAAGACCCTGTCTAAGAGAGAGAGAGAGAGAGAGAGAGAGAGAGAGAGAGAGAGAGAGAGAGAGGCGGGGGAAGGGCTGGGGATATAGCTCAGTGGTAGAGCACTCCTGGATTCAATCGTCAGTACCATAATAAAACCCAAGCAAATGGTATGATAGAAAGGACACTGTGTGCCACCGTATCTACCCCATAAACTTCATCAGTAAAGTGAACAAGGGATGCTCCTAAAGTGTGTGGGATGGGGCTGGGGGCAGCTTGAAGAGCCTGAGGGTTAGTGTCTGGACTTGACCCCAGCAACGTGCAGGAAGACCTGAGGCGGTGCTCAGCCCACGGTGGCTGTTGGTGCCCAAACAGCGGGAGGAGACTGAGGAGCAGAAGGAGCCAGCCTGTCCTGAGCAGCCCACAAGCAGAACCTCAAGAATCTGTTTCTGCTGGGAGCGGTGGTGCACACCTGTAATCCCAGCTGCTCGGGAGGCTGAGACAGGAGACTTGCGAGTCTAAAGCCAGCCTCAGCAATGGTGAGGCACTAAGCAACTCAGTGAGACCCTGTCTCTAAATAAAAGACAAAATAGGGCTGGGGATATGGCTCAGGGGTTGAGTGGTTGAGTGCTTCTGAGTTCCATCCCTGGTATCAAAAAAAAAAAAAAAAAAAAAGAATCCTGTCCTGGCTTCTGCCCCACACCAGGGATCTTCTGATCAGTTTCTTCACCTGCGAGATGGAGAGCTCATCCAGATGCTGCCTGCTTCTGGAGGTGTTGGCAGGTCGTGGCCATCAGTGCCCACCAGGCACAGGCAGGCAAGAGGTATCCCTCCCGAACCCCGAGGCCCCCGCTACTCACCATGTCCAGCTTGCCCTTCTTGTTCAGGGCACTGGACATTGCCACGGAGGTGAGCACACTGGCCGCCAGGGAGCAGTAGGTATTGAGGGCAGCTCGGTGCTGGGCATCCCCGTGGTAGGACATGGCTGAGTTGAAGCTGGGCCAGAATATCCACAGGAAGAGGGTGCCTGGGTGGGCCCAGAGAGGAGCAGGGTCCAAGGGAGTAGGTGTTAGAGACCCTGCCCTTCAGTGCTGAAATGCCAAGTGACCTTATGGCCCAGCTGTCCCCCACTTCTATAGTTCTGCTCAAGCCAGGGGCTTCTCCTGGAAGGCCCTCCCTGCCTTTCTCACCTGCCTCTCTCACTCAGCCTTCCACAGCTGACCAGGAAGTCAACTGGTCCCCCTGTCCCACTCCCCAGGCACCGCGAGGGAGAATCTTCTGTCCACTGTAGGGAGATTATGTGGTGGCCCTGCCGCCTCACGCTGCACTGTGAGGACCTCCTGAGGGCGGGGCTGGGCTCTAAGATACCAGGGAGGCCTAGTCACATGGGTTCTCCTGAATAAATGGGCACAGGAGGTAAGAATGCACACCTTGCCCTAGCCCAGGGATGGAGTGGCCAGTTCCTGGTGACCACTACATCTGCCTTGGAGCATTCTAGGGCAAACATGAGGATGAGTGACACCTTCTTTCAGCACCATGGGGAAGAGAGACAGACTCCTGGGGTCCTAGAATCCCCTACCGGCAGCCTCCCTCTGCCTCTCCCCGGTATCCCGCAGCGGGACTCAGGAGTGATCATGACAGCCCTGGTCCATCATGGCAGTCTCCACCCGTCAAGGCCACCCTCACCCCTCAGGGCAGCCCTTGCAAACCAAGGCAGCCCTCAGCCACCCTGGCTGCTCTCACCAATCATGGAAAAAAGGTCCGAGTGGTATGCAGAAGTCTGCCTCCGCTTGCTCTGCTCGAGATTGCGTCGGTAGAGGATCCAGGTCACCGTGAGCCCAAAGTAGGCACCAAAAGTGTGGATGGTCATGGAGCCCCCCGCATCCTTCACCTGTAGTGCAAGGAGCCCGTCAGGGTCTGGCACCGTCTGATCCTCCCTCCCCAGCATTTCCTACCCTCCCTGACAGGCTCTCAGCTGTCTCTTGACTCCTCAGGCTGCAGGGCACAGCCTGGGGCCCCCACAGACCAATCAGCTGGGGAAGGGGCAGTGGGAACCCCCGAACCCAGCCTGGAGGCCTGTTGGGAAATGCCAGCCATATCCTCTCCTAACAAATGGGATGATCCCAGATGGGGAAACCCACACTTGGAGAGGAATTTGCTCAGTCACACAGTCACACAGAGTTAGAACCCAGGGCAACCCCCTAGTTTGTCACCTACTGGCCTCCTGGGAATTCTCCCCTTCCCTTGGGTCTCCAGATTTCGTGTTTCATTTTACACAACTGCTCCAACACCTCCCACCTGGACTGCCATTACCCACTCTTGCATCCTGTCACGGTCCTTGCTCTCCAATCACCAGGCCAACCTCCCACTACCTGCCCCTCTCCATCCCCCTAAGTTGGCACAGGCAGAATCGTCCCCTCCTGCCCCACTTCTGTCCCTTCCTGCCCCACTTCTGGCTTGACTTCTTCTCAAGTTCCTCGTTTGCAAAGTGGGGGAGGTCATAGTGACTTAGCAGGGCTGTTGTCAGAATTAAACTAGACAGCTTGTGAATGACACCTGGCACGGGCCTGGCACTCAACAGGTGCTTGATAGCCGTAGGACGCCTCCCCTCTCTTCAGCCTCCTTCCCATTCAGAACCAGGCTCAGAGGACCAGACCAGGTTCACTCTCCACTGGAGCTGGTTGGACTGTGACCCCCCAGTTCATATCTTGGAAACTTCATCCCCATCCTGCAGAGGGGACCTTTAAGGGGTGATTAAGTCACAGGGCTCAGGAGTGGACTAATGTCATTATTGGGGGTATAGGCTTCTTACCTCCAGAGCAGGTTTTTTATAAAAGTGGGTTCATCCTCTTTTTGGGGGGTTGGGGGTACCAGGGATTGAACTCAGAGGCACTTGACCACTCAGCCACATCCCCAGGCCTATTTGGTATTATATTTAGAGATGGGGTCTCAATGAGCTGCTCAGTGCCTTGCTGTTGTTGAGGCTGGCTTTGAACTTTGAAGCGATCCTCCTGCCTCAGCCTCCCAAGCAGCTGGGGATTGCACGCGTGTGACACTGCGCCCAGCTTGTCCTCTCTTTCTTGTTCTCATCCTCTTTTGCCTTTCTGCCCTCTGTCCTATAGTTGTTACTGGGAAAAAAATCTAAGTAAACACTTTAGCTTTGTTTGCTCCTAGTTGATTTCAAAAATCACTAATTTTGGAGGTCACATGGCTGAAGCGATACATAATTAGGTTCCCACTAGCTTTGCTGTAGATAACACCTCTGGTGTGTGGGTTATAGTGATAACAGTTGCCTAGGTTACGTTTCAGGGACTTGAAGGCTACTTTTGCTGAAATCGCTGACTCTTCACTTGGGCCTGCGGATGCTCCGTGGGTGACTGGGACGGGATGAGAAGGCGAGGCACCTCTGCCTTCACGTTGTCTGTCTCCTTTGCTGCCTTAACCTTTGGGTCAGGTTCTACACGCACTGCTGGTCGACATATGGATCATTTGAGGAATGTTGTATCCAGAACTATACTACAGGGGTAACTTGACCTAGACTTGCCTCGTCTCTCCTCTTCCCTTTCAGGGTCAAAGACACCTATCAGCCACCAGGACCAGAAACACCAGACCATGAAAGGGGGAAAAGAGGTGGCACCTGAGTTTCTAGAAGATCTCCACCTATTCCCAGAAAAGACCTGAATATTCCTCTGCTTTATTAGCCGCCCACCCTCCCTTTCTCTCCCTCTCCCCCTCATTATTCCTGCCCTATATCTGTGACCCCTGTACCCTCTGGAGTGGAGAAGCTGACTTGTGAGTAAAGCTCCCTCTTCTCCATCCTTTTTTTTCTCCTGAACATTCATCTCTTCTTCCTTGGTTTTTCTAAGGGACGAGCCTCCTGACCTGGGTTCAGTATCACTTTTACAAAGCAAGAAGGCTCTCACCAGGTACCAGCCCCTCAACCTTGGGCTTCCCTGCCTCCAGAACTCGGAAAAATACATTTCTGTTCATTATAAATTACTCAGCCTCTAATATTTTGTGACGGCAGCATAAAATCCACTAAGGCAGATGGGAAACCCAGACAGAGAGGTCAGTGTGTCATCCAAGGCCACAGAACTTGTCGCTGACAGGGCTGAGCTCTTGACTCTCAGCCTTTACTAGCTCTGTGTCCTTGGATGAGGCCCTTAGCCTCTCTGAGCCTCAGGGTTCTTACCTGTGAAGTGAGGGTGATGATTGTCGTCTTTAAGATGAGAATTTGGGGAGTTGACCCATGTCACACATTCAGAGCAGAATCCAGTAAAGGACACTGCTCCTTACAAGTCAGCAGTGATAATTGTATTTAAATTTGTCTCAGTGAGATGCTGAAAGATGCTCTAAAAGAATTTCTGCAGCAAAGATTGGGACAGGGTTTTCCGTGTTAAGGAGCATTCCCTGCCTCTTCATTAAGACCCCAAGTGCTGCCTTCGCAGCGGCTTCAGATCTCAGAGCTTGGCCCCTGCCGACCCCTCGCCTGGCCTAACTCCCTTCTCCCTGACCCTAGTTCGTCCCCTAGGCCCGTTTATTCTCCTCCTTTATTTCTCTTGAAACATCCTCTTTCTTTTCAGTGCACCAAACCAGTTCCAGTCCCATTATCTTTTTACCAGAGTGACCAGGATGGCCTCTTACTCAGCTCCCTGCCTCCCCTGTTCTTGTCACCAGAGTCAAAGTGACATTTTCATTCCATGGGTCCATCTGTGTCATCCCCCTGCTTAGCACCCCCATGGCTCCCCTCTGCCCTCAGGACTCCTGAGCACCGTCTCCAGGGGTCTTCGTGATCCAGGCTCCTCCCGCATCCCTGTCACCTTTCTAAACTCCCTTCTCAGCCAGATTGAGCCACTAGAGTCCCCTCTCTGCCCAACAGGCCCGCCGACTCCAGAGTCCCTTCACTGGACAAATACTCATTGAGCCCCTGTTGGCACTGGTTAGGGGCTGGGGGAGAGACGGCCCAGACAGAGCGGGTTCTCTGCCCTTGTCGGGAAAGGCCAAGTGCCATGAAGAAAACAGAATGGGAAACATGAGGGACAGTGCCTGGGAGGGGACGAGGGGAGCGACGCTGTGCAGGGGAATCTTCTGAAGCCTCAGCCTGAGACCTCAGCGATGAGCAGGATGAGGACGGCCCTTCCAGGCGAAGGGAGCAGTCAGCACAAAGGCCTCGGGCGGCACCAGCCTGGTGCGTCTGGGAAGCAGGCAGGAGGCCACAGCCAGAGCACAGAAGGTGGGGAGAGGGTGGACCAGAAGCTTGGGGAGAAGGGTTGGGGTCAGGACATAGAGGTCTTTAGAACAAGTTAGATATTATTCTAAGTGAAGTTCAAAACCAACACTAGGTTTATATTAGGGGATGGTCCCATATGCAGTATTTAAAAAAATTTTTTTTAGTTGTTGATAGATTTTAATTTTATTTATTTATATGCAGTGCCTGAGAATTGAACCTAGTGCCTCACACATGCCAGGCAAGTGCACTACCACTGAGCCACAGCCACAGCCCTCCATATGTATTATTAACAGGCCATTTTGGCTGCTGGTGGAGACTGGCTTGATGGGGGTGAGTGGAGAAGGGACCCTCTTTCACCCAAAGGCATCAAGGAGGTTCCTGAGAGTCAGAGGTCCATGGTGCCCCTTATCTGGGCTAAGGAATCAGCCAACCCTAGAGGGCAGCATTCTTTCCAGAGTCTATGTGAACAGCAAGTTGTGCAGGACACAACACATGCACCCGTACATGGACACTCCCCTGGGATCATTCCAAACAGATTTGTTCCCTCCATACCTGGTCCTTTTCTTGGCAGAACAATCTGGGGAGGTGGCATGCAGGCAGGAGTACGTGCAGGAACTCCCCACTACTTCCATCAGAGGGAAGAGAAAGGGGAAAACCCCAACGTTCAGAGAACACTGCTCTGCCCAGGTGCTGGGCTGACGTGTTAAGCAGACTATCAGGTCTGCCCAGGACACCCATTACTCCTACTGCAGAGATGAGGAAACTGAAGTTCAGGGGGTTGAGTGACTTGCCAAGCTGGCATGTGTCCCCAGCCCTCCCTTTCTGTATCCTCACCAGTGTCCCCTCTGCCCCCAATCCCAGTCTGAGCCCCACTCACCTCTAGCAGGTTGAGGAGAATAAACTCATTCACCGTGAAGAGGGTCACTTGGAAGAAGGTCATGATGAGCAACTGGACTGGGCTGACTTTGCCCAGAACTGCCCCAAAAGCCACGCAGACAGAGGCCACGCAGAAGTCAGCATTGATGAGGCTGCAGGGAGACAGGCCAAGAGGGGCTGGGGCGACAGCACCAAGTGACTCTCTAAGCCCGGGGCTTGAGTCTGGACTTGGGTCACCTGTGGATTTGGGCTTGTGGCTTAACTTGAGCCTCAGTTTCCCCACCTGTGGTAATGGGAACGTAACATTTCAGGCTGCACAGGTAAAGTGCCAGGAGCAGAGTGGCACCCACAAGATGCCACGCCCTGCCCTGCAGCCCACACTCTTTGCAAACAGTTTGTGTTGAGTGGAACCTTATTTGGGGCCCTGTTCTGCTTCTGTCTTCCAGCTGTCCTTCCAGAATGTCCTTTCACTGCCTCCTCTTTCCCTGATTACTCCAGCCAATGTGGCCTCTGCTCCAGACCTTCAGCCTCACCCTGTGCATACCTGCCCCACTGGCTCTCAGGGCCTTGCTGGGACTTGAGCTACTGAAGCCTTCCCTTTATCTTACCTGCCAGAGAGGCTGGGGGGAGGGGCTGGGGGGGAGAGACACACACACTGACTGACTATCCTTCAGGAAGGAGGGGTCTTGATGGGACTGGGAGGAAGGAAGTGGCAGGAAGATGCCCAGAGAAAATGGAGACAAAGGAGCAGGCACACAGGCACTCTCAAATCTGGGCCCAGTAGAGGACAGCCAGGAGGACACTGTATGGCCACAGCAGATCCTGGTTCCATCCATATGCCCATTTGCCTGACTGGGGCCTCCTAGTCCCCTGACAGCAGCAAAGCTGTTCTGGATGCCAAAGCACACCCTTGATGTGGCTCTCGGCACCCCGAGAAACAGGGTCTTGCTAAAAGTTGCCCTCGCTGGCCTTGAACTTGTGATCCTCCTGCCTCAGCCTCACGAGTCACTGAGATTATAAGTGTGCACCACCACACTCTTTCCTGAAGGCTCTTGATTCTGTCCCAGGCAGCATAAATTGCTGCCATGGGATAAAGTTTGATGAAGGAATCTGACCATTCAGTGAGAGGACTGCTTTGCCCACTGACTTTTGGCAAAAAATTTAAATTTTTAGTTAAATAAAATTTTTAGTTAAATAAAAATTTATTTTATATCCTGTGTTTGGTGTTGTGGGTAGGTGGAGGCTTGGAGGAGGGCACCTCAGAACAGAGGAGACTGAGTTACTTGGTGTGGAGGGTCTAGTGATACTCATCAAAGAGAAAGTTATCAGAGAAAGGTCATTGAGAAGAATGGAGGTGCAACTTGAGGACAGGGCCACCCACTTTTGGAGGCTGAAGCATGAAAGTTTCAAGCCTGTCTCACAGTTCTTTCTAATACCTGCTCCCTGCGGGAGAGAGTAGGGGCATTGCTGGCAGAGAATCCTCAAGTTGCTGTACTCCTTATTTCCTTGTTCAACAAGGGACCTTCTGAGGCTGGCTTAGGCCTCCGGCTCCCCCATCTGGGTTCCAGGGGCTGTGTTTTCTCAGGTCACAGGGCTGGATAGTTTTGACGTGCTAGGGTGGAGGGTCTGGGGCTTTTGTCCCTTCAGCCTCTGTCTTGGGGGAGGAACCTTTCCTCATCACCTGAACACCATTGGAAGTCCACCCTGAAGTCACTGAAGCAGAATGCACAGGTGGGCTGTGGGCGTGTGTGTGTGTGTGTGTGTGTGTGTGTGTGTGTCCGTCTGTCTGTCCATTGCAGGCCCAAACTGATCTGGAGAAGAAGCCCCTTACAGCCCCAGGCCGCCAACCAGCCCCACCCCACCGTTCAGGCCCTGCCCCCACCACCCTTACCCCTCCCCCCTTACCTCTCCCTCCTGCACCGCGCCCTGCCTCACCTGTGGGCCCCACACCCACTACTCCGCCCGCCCGCCTCTCCCTCACCCACGTCCTGCGTCGCCTACCGGCTCCCCCCCACCCCACCGCGCCAGTCCCACTGCCCTGCCCGACGGTCACACCCGCTGGCCGCCCGGCTCTCACTTCTCGATGCCCAGGAGAATGTAGCCGCCTTCAAAGTGGTGGAGCCAGCCCTGCAGGAGCAGCGCCCACTGGATGCCGAAGGCCGCCAGCAGGAAGTTGAAGCCCACGGCGCTGAACCCGTAGCGCTGCAGGAAGGTCATGAGGAAGCCGAAGCCCACGAAGACCATCGTGTGCACGTCCTGGAAGCCTGCAGGGAGAGCGCAGCCACAGCCTTAGATCTGGCCCAGGAGAAACCTCCCAGGATCTCTTCGTTTAACCCTCCAAGCCCTGTTCCCTCCATGTGAGCATCCTAACCCTGGGCTGGGCATAGTAAGGAGTGGCTCCTCTGCTAGAAGAACTGTCACCACCCCCAACTGGTCATTAGCGTCTTCGGAATGGACTGATCTTGGGGGATCCGGGATGGGACCCTGGCTTAGACCACTGGGTTATAACATCAAGAGATGCCCTAGAGCTTCCCTTGGGAATTATAGCTTCCTGGTTCCACACTCCAATCCCAATGTCTCTGCCCCAGGATGGGGATGGGCAGCTGGGCATCTGAATTTAGGGCAAGACCATGAGTCACACCCAGGGTCTAAGGTCCAGAGTGCAGACCATCTGGGGTCCTTATGCCTCGCCCTCTCTACCAAAACCCTTTTTCTTTACTATGGGAAATCAATGCTCATCTGGCCAGACAGTGACTTGACAGGCCAAGCACATGATTGGACATAACTGGGCACATTCCCATGTCACACCACCTCCTGCAGCAAGTAAACTTCCTCACATCATTGACACTTAAATTTGGACCCCAGATCCTGCATCTCCTAGATGGATGACTCTTGGGGAATTTCTAAACACACTGGGGCTCAGCACCTGTAATGCTGGCTTCATGGATGTTGCAGGTATTAAATGCAGATGTGTATGTAAAGTGCCAAGCCATGTCTACCCTGTAACAAGGACAGGTGTTATTGTTACTACTTCTGAGTTCTGACCTGATTCTACCAATTCACAATGTTGGCTTGGAAAGCCACTCCCCCAGTCCTGATATTACTTCTAGACTCCAAGAAGCTTTGAGAAGCAAAGAATTACAGCAGTATAAGACACTAAAAGGAACTGCAAGGGTCACAGAACACAGGGGTCAGGTTGGAGGGCTCCCACCAACCAAATCTGGGACAGTTTGAGAATCAAAATAATTATGTGCCATAATGAATTAAAGCTATTTAAATATAGGAATTCATGAGTCCATAATGATAATAAATAGGTAAACAAATAGATGAGGTGGCAATGGGACTCTTGCTTACAGCAGAATGCTGGGACTCCACCATAAAAGGTGGGGAGAGTGCTGGAGTTGGAAAATCATTTTCACTGTAAAGATTTGATCAGTGGATGCTAAATGCAGGGGGAAATTTTGATGAGGAGCAGGACAGTTTCACAGTCTTAAAGATTCTCTCCTATAGATTGCTTATTAGTTTCAAGGGAGGGAGGAAAACAACCATAGTAACTACACAGGTGGAGAAATGAGACTATATTCTTCACTGGGTGATCAAACTTAACATGACCAATGAGGGACAGATGGACATTTTGTGCCTCCAGATGTGATACCTGGGAATACATATTGCCTCATATCACCTGTATGTATCCCAGCTGGGACTGCATAAATCTCAGCCTAATCACAAGAAAATATTAGTCAAACACTAGAAAAAAGAGCCTGTTGTTAAAAGGAGCAAGACTGTATTCTTGAAAGATATCAATGTCAACCATCGTGTACATCCGTAAGAATGGGATCCTAACTAGAATAAGATATATTCCATGCTTGTATAATTATATCAAGATGGATTCTGTTGTCATGTATAACTAAAAAGAACCAATAAATAAAAAAGATGAATTTATGTAAAAAATCAACATCATATAAGACGAAGAAAGGGCCTTTAAAAAGTTCCAGATTAAAAGTTGTGTCAAAGCTGGGTACAACTAAGCATGCCTGTAATCCCAGCAGCTCAGGAGGCTGAGGTAGGAGAATTGCAAGTTCAAAGCCAGTCTCAGCAGCTTAGTGAGGCCCTAAGCAACTTAGTGAGACCCTGTCTCAAATAAAAATAAATAAATGTAAAAGCAGGAGTTGGGAATGTGGCTCAGTGATTAAGTACTTCTGGGTGCAATCTCTGGCACACACACACAAAAAAAAAGACATGCTAACTAAATATAATATCTAACTTTATACACTAGATCCTGTGTTTGGCTAGAGGGGATGTAGGGAGAGCTATAAACATCATTATTGGTCAACTTAGAAAATCAGATATAAACAGTGAATTAAGGTAATGCATCAATATGAATTTGTGAAGTTGAGTGCTGTGGCTATGGAAGAGAATGCCTACATTACTAGGAAATTATATAGAGAGTATTTAAGGGTAGTGGATTATAATTCATGTAACTGACCCTCAAATGGTTTGGGTAGAAGACAGTATTGTGAGTGTGTGTGTGTGTGTGAGAGAGAGAGAGAGAGAGAGAGAGAGAGAGAGAGAGCACGCTTGTGTGTCTGTCTAGTTGAGGAGAAAGAAAATGAAGAAACATTAAAGAATACATAGTGGACTGGAGTTGTGGCTCCGTGGTAGAGTGCTCGCCTAGCATGTGCAAGGCCCTGGGTTTGATCCTCAGCACCACATATAAATAGAGGAATTGTGTGCAACACAACTAAAAAATAAATAAATATTTAAAAAAGAAAAAGAATACATAGTAGCTGGGTGCAGCCGCCTTCCCCTGGGATTGAGGCAGGAGGATTGAAAGTTGAAGCCAGCCTCAGCAATTTAGTGAGACTCTGTCCCAAAACAGAAAATAAAAATGATTTGGGGTGTGGCTCTGTGGTAGAGCACCCCTGGGTTTAATCTCCAGTACCCAAACAAAACAAAACAAACAGAAAACCATCTAGTAAACTGTTTCTTTCTACTACTTCTGTTTTAGTAACTTTTGTAAATTTGAAATCATTTCCAAATAAAAAGTTTAAAAAGGAAAAGGGAACTTTTCAGGGGCCTGCCAGGCCACTGCCTCCTCCCCACTTTACCCATTCCTCCCTCCCTCCTGAGCCCCCACTGCTCTGGCCCCCTCTGCTCCTCAGTCCCACTCCAGGGTCTTCACCTGGGATTGCTTTGCCCTCAAAGTGGCTAACAAACTTCTCCTCCTATGGATCTCAGCAGAGTGTGCCGTCATCAGAAGACCTTCCTCATTACCCAGTTTCAAGTGGGTTCTCTCCCTTGTGGCAGCCTCTTTTCTCTCATAGTTCTTAGCACAATTTGAAATTATAGGTTGGTTTGTTTTTCTAGCCTATTAGACTAGGAAACTCCAAGAAGGTGGGACCATGCCTATTCCTGGTGATATATTCCCAGCCCTTGTGAGTGCACCCAGGGAGACTCTCAATGAACATCCACAAGTGACTGAAGAGCTTTTGTCTCGGCAGCACCCAGCTCTCCCAGCAGTGCAGGAGTTAGGAAGCCCAAGGGGGAGTTTCCAGTCCAGTATCTCCCACCCACAGAGTTGATATGTTCTGGTGGCCACTGAAACCTGATTAAGGTAGTTGGGGGCAATGCTTGTATTGTAGCCACCTTGACCTTGTCTGCCGCATCTATCCTCATCCATCTCCCTCCAGGCTTCCTTGAGGCCCATGTCATGTCCACAGACCCCTTGGCTAGTAGTCACCTAGAGGAAGCATAGGGGACCTGGAAAAATGAAGGGCAGGGATACAAGCTGGTGTGGGGGAGCCATGGGCCCCCATCCCTGCCTCGCATGATGCTCTGAACTTCCCTTAGAGTTTGGCTTCTGTGCCATGTTGACTCGAACAAACACCTTAGCTTAGGTTTCTCAACGTGTGCAGCTGATTTCATGCATTATCATGTTTCATGGTTTATCGCGTTTCCAACGGCCGTGGAGGAGGCTGAGCTGATGTACATGAGGCACCATAAAAGGTATTGTGGTTATTCTGGGAAGAGCTAATGGGTGACAGACTGAAGAAAGCTGTGAAGGAAAGGGAGGCGATGCATTCAAAGGACAACTCCAGAAGCATGGAGGGGAGCCGAATGGCAGGGTGGCAGGTGGCAGGATGGCAGGGCTGTTGACAAACACAAGGAAGTAGGAGGGAAGAAGTGGTGTGGTGGGAGGGAGGTTCTGGGTCCTGTGTGCTGGCCATGGTGAAGCGGACATGACCAACAGGGACGAGGAAGGGGGTGAGAGGGCCCCAGGCAGCTTGGGAGAGAGAGCGCCTGGCTCTGGGAGGCAGGAGCTGTGGTCCAAGACTGGGCAGGCCTGAGAACAGAGCTGGGAACCAAAACATGGGAATACAGAGAGGGAAAGACCCAGGTGGAAGAAGGACTGCTGTGAAGCTAGTAGGCATGGCGGGGACAGGCACTGGCAGGGAGGAGGAGGGACCCCCGGTGTTTGTTCACAGACGATGGGGCCTTTCAAGGAGAGGGTGCTGATTGCCTGGTAGCACAGAGGAGCCATGTAGAAGGAGGCAGGGCTGAAGAGTGTCAAATGGGCATCTGCAGTGCTGGGGTCACCTTCCGTCTCTCAGTGGCCCCAGAGCAGGAGCAGGTGGTCTTCACCTCCCTGTCCTTCCTCACTGTCTGTCCCCCTCTCACCAATTCTCTGTCCCTCTCCCTGCTCCCTGGGTTCCCTGCCTCTCTGTGACCCTCTTTTGGGTAATCCCTATTTCTTTCCTCTCCCCAGTACACAGATACCAGCTTCCTGCTCCCCGGGCATGAACCTTTGTCTTTTTCTCCCAACCTGGTTCTGATATAGCACTGAAATGTATCGGTCATTGATTTCTGTTTTATGAGGTTCGGGGCTGCCTAAAATGAAGTAAATAGTAATGATGTGTATGACTTCAGCAAAGGACATAACTTCTCTGGTTAAGTTTCTCTACTGGTAAAAATGGGGGATAAGCCAGACATGGTGGTACACGCTTGTAATCCCAGAGACTTGGGAGGCAGAGGAAGGAGGATTTCGAGTTCAAAGCCAGCTTCAGCAAAAGTGAGGTGATAAGCAATTCAGTGAGACCCTGTCTCTAAATAATATACAAAATGGGGATGTGGCTCAGTGGTCAAGTGCCCCTGAGTAGTTCAATCCCTGGTACCAAAAATAAATAAATAAAAGAAAGAAAGAAAAAAAAGAAAATGGGAAAATGGATGGGAGATAATGACAGTGCTCAAATAGCACTTGGCCCAGAGGTTCTGAGGCACACATTTAATGAGAGAACCCAATTCAAGGCTTGGCACTGGCCTGGTTCTTTGGTGATTGCTCAATCATATGAATTGTTATTTTTTTCCTTTTCTCTTTCAAGACTGACCAGATGTTTTGCATCTGGCTGGCTACTTGCTGAGGGCCAGCGTATGTCGACCCTCAGGCTCCCTCCCCAGGCTGTCCTGCCAAAAACTGCTTCCTGCACCCGGAGGTCCCTGATGGGTGGAGCGGGCACTGCTCGAATCAGCCACAAGAGCTGCCACCAGGGGGCGCGTGGTTAGCACGCAGATGTTCTCTCCCTTCTCTACTCGCAGCCACACAAGCTACTCGCCTCCTCAGCGTTCACTCCTTTTTTCTTCATAGAGGAGTCCGCCACCAAGCTTGTTCTCAACCTCTTGGCAGACATTTCCTTCAGCCACTCAGGCTGAGGTCACTGGCCCTAATGGAAGCTTCAAGATCAGCAGTGGATACTGCACCACAGACCTCCAAGGCCACAGCAAGGGCAGGTCCCCAGCTAGTTCTGTGCCAGCTTCTTGCTGAGGGATTCATACCTGGGAAGCCGTCCTCAGGCCCTCCTGAGCCCTAGCTCAAGACAGTTGGAGCCAGACTCTGCTGGGAACCGGAGATGCCCAACAGGCTTGCTAATTCCCTGTGCAGGAATGAGGCCCATGCAGGTGCTGATGGCCTGGAGCCAAGACCTGCGAAGGTTCCACAAGGGCCTGCCTTCACCCCACACCCTCAGAAGCTACCTAAGCTGCCCAAGAACTGAGGCCTGGGGTTCCATCTGAGCAAGGAACCCTCTAGCTTCTCACCATAGCCATGGTGACTTGGGGCCCTGGAGAGGGGAAAGGTAAGACTAGAGTGGGAGTGAACCAGGAGTGTGGGCTCAGACCCCAGGGCCACTGCCCTGGCTCCTGGTTTCCTTGCTCAATTAGTTTTGCAAGACACTTCTCTCTGACTTTAGTTTCCTCATCTATAAAACAGGAGTCCCAATAGTGCCTTCCTCATGGTGTGGTCACACCAGTTAAAGGAGGGAATCTATGTGCAGTTGGAGGGACGCCATTGAAGTACTTCCTGCCCTTGTCAAAGCACCCTGAGGCCAAGGTTCCCTCACTACGTACCTCCCCTATGTCCTTCTGCTCTGATGGCCAAGTGCTCCCCTGCACTCATAGAGGAAATTCAGGAACCCTGTTCATGAACAGGGATCTCTCTACCCTTGGCAACTTCCCCACCCCTCTGACAAACCCTATTCTTATTTTGGAACACCCACTTTTGGGCTGCTGTGCCTCTACATCTTCACCATGTACTACTTCCCAGGAAACTGTCACAGACCTGTCTGCCCAGAGCATAGGCCCCACTGAGGGTGTTGGGGTCTACCTCTCTGCTTCCAATAAGTCTGGGAATCCTCTGGGGTCAGAGACCCAGAATATTGAACTTGTTTGTTCAGAGTGATTGTAAGCCCTAATTTTCTGGGACAGTCATGGCTTATGCCTGGGTCCTGTTATTCACAACTAGCATCTTTCCCTTTGCTCACAGAATTCTCTTTGGATGATACATTACTTGATCACCCTAGAGAAAAGTGCTTATTGAATGAATAAATGAAGGTGGAACATAAAAGGCAAGTAGGTGAGTGTGGAGGAAAAGGTACAGGAGCTGGGGAGATGTGAGAACTGCACCTCTGCTTCCAGACAGGGGTGAGTTGCTGAAGCACCATTGTAAGATCTCAAGGCCCTCCACTTACCTGGGCATGTAAAGGACCACAAATGCCCAGGGGAGCCAGGTGTATTGGCACACACCTATAATCCCAGTGATTATAGGGTGAGACAGGAGGACCACAAGTTCAAAGCCATCCTCCCAAACTTAGGAAGACCCTGGACAACCTAGCAAGACCCTGTTTAAAAAAAAAAAAAAAGAAAGAAAGGAAAAAAGAAAAAAAATGTGGGGGGCTGGGAATGTAGCACCATAAATAGCCACTGGATGCAATCATCAGTACCAGAAAAAAAAAAAAAATGCCCATGGAAGGGAAGCCTTGCCCTTACTACTTTCCTGGGGGCCCAGTTCTGGGACAAAAAAGGCAAGCAACAGCTCCCTTTACCTATTTAACCTGTTAAATAGGTAAAGGGAGCTTTAAGCTTGTCTGTCTCACCATTTGCCTGGTTGTAACCCACCAGGGAGAGGAACGGTGGGCAATGTGAAGAGTGAATTTGGAGCCTCAGTTCCAAGCCCACACTTGTCAGGATATGTTTTAAAACACAGCTCTAGCTGGGTGCTGTGGTTCACACCTGAAAACCCAATGACTTGGGAGCTAAGGCAGAAGAATTCCAAGTTCCAGGCCATCCTGGATAACTAAGTGAGACCTTGTCTCAAAACAAACAAACAAAAAAAGAGTCTGGGAGTGTGGTTTAGAGGTAAAGCACCGTTGGGTTCAACCACAGTACCATAAATGAATGAACGAAGGAATAAATAAATAAAACATAGTCCTTAGTGCAGTCCAGTAGCTGTGGTCTCACCAGCAGGGGGCACACCTTTTTCAGTCACCTCCGTGCTTTCAGGCACCATATATCTATATGACTGTAGCCCACAATAGTCCTAACTTTTTGGCAGCCACTTAATATAGTTGGTTTCCACTGATCCTGGAACCACCCCAAATGCAATCTTTTTTCACTTAGGCTGCCATTCTGAATATAAGCAGTTGTTTTTTGGACCTATGTGAAACATTATCTTTGGAGGTAGCTAATCCCCCATGTACAAGCCATGGAGGGAAGGAATACTGGTTGATATAAGTGCCTGTTGGAGATGAACTTCAGGGTCTCTTCCAAAACTAACAGTTCCATGACCATGTGAGCACCCACAGTTAGAAGAATTGTCATTGTCTGCTGGTAGATGGAGTAGAAAATCAGAAAACACTAGAGCATGGAAAGAGTCTGGGCTTGGAGGCTGGAGGCTGGGCTGTCCAGAGTGACCTTGGGCCAGTTCTGCTACCTCCTAGCAGCCTAGGTTCCTAGGATATCTGTGTTTGGTGCTCTTCTACTGATCGTGCCATTACAAAGTGGGAATTACCTATGTACCTAGCATTGTGCCACAGCTGTCTCACACCAGCATTATTCCACCGTGAGAGGTAGATCTTATATTACCATCCCCATTCAACAGACCAGGAACTAAGGTTCAGCAAGGTTGTCATTTGCCTAAAACTGGTAGCAGCACAGTCATGACGCAAGGAGGTCTGTGATTCCAGAGTCATTCTTTTAACCACAGAATCAAGGACACAGAAAATTCAGGGGGTGCTGGTTGATCTTCTCCAAACCCCAAAATGATGGGTATCATGACCTCCTGTTCCAACACCACCACTGGCCCCACTCACCTGTCCTCCCAGCAGGATTGACAGGCCATCCCTTTGGCCCTTGACATTGGACCTACCCCTGTATTTGTACAGCTGGATATGGGAGCCAGGTCACTCACAGGTTGATGACTGAAATGGGACTCTGGGCTTTTGAGGACATGGGGCAGGGCTCTTGGACAGGGATGCTGGGGGCCTTTCATGGCTGGCGGGGTGGCCAAATAAAAAATTCTCTTCCCAGGTGAGTGTTCCCTGCTAGTTTTTGACAAGGAAAAGGAGCGTGTTCACATCTGAACATTTCTCCAGAGTGATCCTCAGTGGTCCTTGATTGCCCTAGTAGGGAGCCTGCCGCGGGGCCGGGGGCGGGAGCGGTGCTGTGGGGCAGCATCTCCCCCTGGGTGTCCCTATCCACCTGTCGTTCGCAGACAGGCTGCGGAGGTGCAGCCAGGCAGGCCCTCAGCCAGGTGGGCACCGCCTGCAGATGCCGCAGGTGGGCCCTGCGAAGGGTGGCACTTACTCGGGTAGCGATAGTAGAATTCGTTTTCAAGGTCGCTGGAGAAGTTCCTACGCTTCTTCTCCACCCACCACTGGGCATGTGCCTCGGGGTCGTAGCGCACAAACACGCCGAACAGAACTATCATGGCCACCTGCAGGAACAGGCAGGTAAGCGGCAGCTTCCAGCGGAGGTTGGTGTTCCGGGCCATGCTGCAGGACGCGATGGCGAGCAGCGGGCGGTTAGCAAGCTCCGGGGCTGCGAGCTTATAGGGCTCGGAGGGGCGGGGCGGCAGCTGGGGGCGCGGAACAGCTGACCTGGAGCCACCCGCGCGCTGCCCAACCGGCGAGCGGACCCACGGGGCCCAGCCCCAGCCCAGGAGCCCCGAGGCTCCCTGCGGTGGGCTGGGGCAGAGGGCAGGGATCAGGGGACCCAACTTCTGTGGATCCCAATGATACCTGCTCTTTTCCTTTTTGTCCCAAGGAACACAGAAAGAAGGGGGAGGTGTCTTTGGTCTCCCACGGAGATCAGAATGAAGGAATTCCCACACATGAACCCTCCTCTTGCTCCTTTCTTTCCAAAATTACAAAATCCATAGAGGATACTTGAATGAAACATGAGGAAAACCTGAAAAAGTGTCAGGCCAGAGAAACCTCGGGAGACAGGACAACTCCAGGTTATGTGGCACTCTGGATTGGCATGTGGAATAGAAAAAGGGATGTTAATGGAAAGATGTAAAATCCAGATAAAGTTGGGAGTTTATTTCACAATCATGCACCTGCGTTCCTTTCTTAGTTGGGACAAATGTACCACGGTTATGTAAGATGTTAACGATAGGGCAGTGGGTAAAGTGTGTACTAGAAATCTGTATCGTGCAACTTTTCTGTAAATCTTAAATGATTCCAAAAAAAATTTTTAAAGGTGCTAATAAAAAAAATATAAAAATATTTTAGAGTTTTTCACAAGTTCATTGTTCTATGATCAGGAATTACGATTGGCTAATATGTAGGATCTTCACCTGAATTAACCATAAATTTAAATCTATGCCTAGTCTGTATTTTGTCAAAATAAATTTTGATCTCCTAACTTTTCTTGTAGAGATTTTGGCAAATACAGAAAAAAGTACACATTGGGGCTGGGGATGTGGCTCAAGCGGTAGCGCGCTTGCCTGGCATGCGTGTGGCCCCGGTTCGATCCTCAGCACCACATACAAACAAAAAATATTGTGTCCGCCGAAAACTAAAAATAAATAAATAAATAAATATTTTTTTAAAAAAGTACACAAAGAAGAAAGAAAGAAAAAAAAAAAAAACCTGTAATCCCACTATCCAGAAGCAACACTGATATTTTGATCTGTATTCACTAAGTTTTTCTAGAACTTGTTAGAGAAGGTGTGGGGAGAAGTGGGGTAGTAATGCTTCATTTTATCATACCAATTTACAGCCTGTTTTATTCAATAATGTGTTTTCTTTTTGTGGTACTAGGGATTGAACACAGGGGTACTCTACAACTGAGTTATATCCCCAGCCCTTTTTATTTTGAGATAGGATCTCACCCAGTTGCCCAGGCTGGCCTCCAATTTGCAATCTTCCTGCTTCAGCCTCCCAACTGTATGACTGGGATTACAGGCATACGCTGTCATGCCCTGGATTAGTCACCTAATATTTTGTAAATACCTTCCCATATTGTTTTTCTACATCATATATATATATATATATTTAGTTCTCAATGGATCTTTATATTATTTATATAAATGTGGTGCTGAGAATCAAACCCAGAGCCTCATACCTGCTAGGCAAGCACTCTACCACTGAGCTACAACCCCAGCCCATACAACATCAGTTGTTTTTTTTTAAAGAGAGAGGAGAGAGAGAGAATTTTTTTAATATTTATTTTTTAGTTATCGGCGGATACAACATCTTTGTTTGTATGTGGTGCTGAGGATCGAACCTGGGCCGCACGCATGCCAGGCGAGCGCGCTACCGCTTGAGCCACATCCCCAGCCCACAACATCATTTTTAATTGCAGGACAATACCATGCTTTATTCAGCGATTCCCTAGTTTTTACTCATTTGATATTATAAATAATGCTGTCATGAGCATCCAGGTGCATAAGTCAGCATGTGTTTTCATTAATTCCTAGAGACAGGATTGTTTTGGTACATATGGGTAGATTTCCCCTCAAGATTGATTCTACCAAACAAAGCATGTACTCCACAAGTCAGGGGAAAGTGGCCTTTCCCATGCATCTTGGCCAATGCTGGGCTTAAGGGAAAAAAACATCCTTGACAGTTAGAATCCCAAATTTGTAAAAGATTCTAATGCCACATTTAACACCTGAGCACCCAGTCATGGTGCTTGGAACTTGAGTGTGGCTCCACTGAGTCAGCATGGGGTAACAGGTTGTCCCACTCTCTTGGCAGAGAACCATACTGCTTTAGACAGCCAGATATCACAAGGACATTACCAGCAATAGAAACCATTATTAAGCACCTACTGTGAACAGATTCTTTCAATATATTTTTAGACTCTTTCAATATGATTTTAAATTCTCAACATTTACAAGATGCATACTGTAGCTACAATCTACATATAAAAAAAAACTGAGTTCTTAGATTGGCTAAGGAACTTTCTTGAGATTCAAACCTTGGGCTATCTGATTTCAAAGGCTGTCATCTTTCCACCTTACCATGCTGTTGTCCCTTCTGACCACAGCTAGAAGGTGGTTTGATTTTAGGCATGTGCAGTCACTACTGGGAACAGACATCTAAGAACATGGCAATTGAAGTAAGAGGAGGGTAAGGAGATAAGAGGTAGAGTGGGGAAGGCTATTGCCTGTAGGTCTGTGGGCCTCGAGGTTCCATGGCGGCACAGGGCAGTAATGGTGTAAGAGAGGCTGTAGGTGGCATGGTCCCTGAGACCTAGGCTGGGATGGGAAGGTGGAAGGTCTGCTCACCAGGCTGGCTGCCTTATAGATAGGGAAGCAGGGATGTCATGCTGCCCTGCCTCAGGATATTGGGCCTAAATTGCCCAAAGATGCTTCCCACTACCTGTGTATATTATAGAAGAGAAGGAATATAAGGTGGTTAAAACAGATCCAGTGTTTTTCTGAATAACCTGGGGGAGCCTGGTGGGTCCTGGGTGATCAGGTAGGCTTCACAGAAGAGGTAAAGTTTGATCTAGGAGTTGCAGATGGGTTATAGGTAGACCTTTCTCCCTCTCCCATCTGGCTTTTCTTGTCTCATACACCAGGCAATCCTGGCGGGGCCACGTCCCCTATCCCCACACTTGGCCTAGAACTTCCATTGGCTGTCCACATGTTGGAATTCTGGGATTATTCTCTGAGACCAGGGTTCAAGAAATCTACTGCCTAAGTCTAGCAGGCTGGGCAGAGGTTCACCTGAGGCACTAGCAACTTCCTCCTAAAATATAGGTGTCTTGATGATCAGGGATGACTGGCCACCAGGACAGGGTGATTCTTCCCAAAGCCAGGGAGAGGCCAGATGTGGCAACCACATTGACAGGCAAGAGGAAGGAAGTAGTTAGGGTCCAAAGAATGTTCCCATTGTCTTTTTTTCAAGGTGGGGTTCCCCCTGCCTGAGGAGTGGTGTGTTGGGGAGCAGTGCAGGAGTGGTCACTGCTGCCACCATTCCTTCTTCCCTTCCCTCTTGGCAGGTCACCAGGAACACTTTTGGCATCTTTACCCTTGGACCCACAAGCAACCTGAGATTGTGACAAGAACACTAGGCCAGGAGTCGGAAGTTCTTGGGGCTGGTCACAGTTCCACAGATTGATCAGAACACACAGCTTCTCTGGATTTCCTGTCTGCAAGTGGGAACCTCATGTCTGCCCTGCATACCTCCTGGAAACCACACACCAAGGTACTTAGCACCTTGAGCCAGAGATTCAAAGACTCCAGGGTGTGAGTCTCAGCCCTGTTACTTCCAGACAAGCTGCTGAGCCTCTTTGGGTTTCTCTTTCCCCATTCATACAATAAGGGTGGCAAAAGTATCCAGAGGACTTTGGTACATGTGGTCTTTTTAACACAGAGCCTGGCTTAGATACTGGACAAAGCAGTAGTTCTTGTTTGGTGTGATTAGAAATGAATAGGAAAATCCTTTGCAAATTGAAATGTGTCACAGATGTACTTGGGGGTTGTTTCTATGTGGTGGATAATGATATTTCTCTCTAGTGCTCTCTGAAAGTCTGCAAAGGCGGGCCCAGGAGAGCAACCCACACCCTCCCCAGAATAGGGCAGGGGATGGGATTAGGAAGAACCTCTGTCATGCCCCCATTCCTTCAGCCATGAGAAGCCACAGTGCTGCCTCCCACACTAATGGGGAGTCTCCAGTGTGGGTGACCTGTGGAGAGAGGGGAGGGGATATAGGCGTCTCTGAGACTCTCTTCCACAACAACTGTGGGATCAAGAATAAGAACACCAATAGTGGGGAACTGTGCTGACATGCTCCCTACTGGCTACTCTGGGAAAGACAATGCATCTTCTCTGGGCTCTTCCTGCCAAAATTGCATTCCCTGAATATAATCAAGCAGAGGCAAACTCAAATTGAGGGACATTCTGCAAAACACTTAGCCTATATTCTTAAAAAATAAATGTAGGTGTCATGGAAAACAAAACCAAAAAAAAAAAAAAAGGAACTATTCTAGGTTAAAGAGATGTGACAAGTCCATAAAATGCTTTGCTTGATCCTTGATAGGCTCCTGAGTCAAAATAAAAAGCTACCAAAAAAAAAAAAAAAAAAGCACTATTGAGGCCAGTAATGGTGGACCAGTAATTCCAGCTTCCAGGGAGAATGAGGCAAGAGGATCACAAGTTCAAGTCCAGTCTCAGCAATTTAGCAAAGCCCTGTCTCAAAATAAAAATAAAAAGGGCTGGGGATGTTGCTCAGAGATAGAATGCTTCTGTTTGATTCCTCTTACCAAAAATAAATAAATAAATAAATAAAAATAAATAAAAACCGAAAAACCAACCTATTGAAACAACTAGAATAAATGAAATAAAAACAGCATGTTAGGTGATGGACTTTATCAATGGAGGATTTTTGAGGTCAACATTGTATTGTATAATCACAACAGCCAAAGAGTGAAAGCAAACCAAATGTCCAGTGACATTTGGATAAATAAGTGAATGGAAAAACAAAATGTGGTATATACATACAATGGAATATTATTCTTTAAAAATGAAGAGAATTCTGATGTACGATAGAACAATGGTAAAACCCTGAAGATATTATGCTCAGTGAAGTAAGCCTGTCACAAAAGGATAAATAATGTAAGATTCCATTATATGAGGTACTGAAATAATCAAATTCACAGAAACAAAAGATAGAACAGTGGATCCCAGGGGCTGGTGGTGAAGGAAATGCCGTTATAGTTCTTTGTGCAGAGACTCTGTTTAACAAGGTAAAATAGGTCTGTCCTGTGGCCACACCTGTTAATTCCAGTTCTTTGGGAGGTTGAGGCAAGAGGATCGAAAATGTAAGGCCACCTGGGAAACTTAGCCAGACCCTGTCTCAAAATAAATTTAAAAGGACTGATAGTCTGCTTCAGCTGTTCCTGGCCTTGCCCCTCTCGTGGTGTCTGGTTCGCCCTCCTGTTCTAACCTGACGCCAGGCCTTCGCTCCAGGTCGTCTGACCTTGGCTCCTCAGCCTTGTAGTCCTGCTCTGCCTGCGTCTCGCAGCCGCCTCGCTCACTCTGACACCCCCCGCGCTACAGTGGAAATAGCCTCCGTTGGACTTTTTGTGCCAAGCAGTCTGAACCAATTCAGAAAAGGGTACCTGGAAGATGCTGACCAGCAGTTAAGGTCCAGAAAGCGTTCCAAAAAAGCTGCGGCTTCTTTCCATGACCAAAAGTCTTTATTTAATTAGGTCCATTCCGTTTCATAACCATATGGTTATGGTCAATATTTTGCACTTTTTAAATATATGCACTATATAGATGCCAAAAGTATTGTTCTGATTAAGTGTTGAATAAAGTTGAAACATGCTTGGTAAAAATAAAAAGTGGGGAGCTGGGAATGTGGCTCAGTGGTAGAGCGCCGCTGGGTTCAACCCCAGTACGGCAAAAGGAAAAAAAGAAGTTCTAGAGATGGATGGTGTTGATGCTTGCACAATAATGTGCATATATATGATTAATGCTACTTTACTGTACACTTGAAAAATAGTTAAAATGGTAAATTTTTATTGTGTATATTTTACAATTTTAAAAATAAAGTAAAAAATTTCCTCATTACATTTAAAAATGAAAACGCAAAAGGAAAAAAAATCAATAGGAACACACACACAAAGCACTATTAAAATCTTTTTTTTAAAAAAAATTTCTTTTGTAGTTGTAGATGGAGAGAATGCCTTTACCTTATTTTCTTAAGGGGTGCTGAGGATCAAACCCAGTGCCTCATGCATGCTAGGCAAACGCTCTACCACTGAGCTACAGCCCCAACCCCACACTATTAAATCAGAAGAGGTGGGGAATGAAGTGAGGAGTAGGTGGTAACAGAAGAGGGGGACTTTCACTGCGTTCCTTTAAACAAATCTCTCTCTCTCTCTCTCTCTCTCTCTCTCACACACACACACACACACACACACACATACAGACACACACACACTATGGCTTATTCGAATGTTAAAAATATAATTAATGTTTTTTTTTTTTTGTTTTGTTTTGTTTTTTTAAATAAGGGCTGGTGTTGTAGCTCAGTGGTAGAGCCCTTGCCTAGCATGAGTGAGGCACTGGGTTCCATTCTCAGCACTGCAGATAAATAAATAAAATAAAGATCCATCGACAACAACAAAAAATATTTTTAAAATCATTTTTTTAAAAAAGATTAGTTCTTCCTAGTATTGAGCCCAAAGCCTAACCTACCACCATTTGGAGCAAGTTAAATCTAAGTGCCAGTCCTTTAATACTTTAGACAACATTCTGCTTCCTCTGAGCTTCCTCAGCTCTCAGTCCCTTGACTGGGGATACTGATTGCTTCAGGTGGGGTGTCTGAGTCTGTGGACTCCCTGTTGGGCATTTGTGGTGGGGGAATATCCAGCATTCACCTCTCCCTGCTGGCCACCACTACCCTACTGGTCCTTTGGAGAACCTCCCACGTGGTAATCTCTGAAGGTCCAGATGGCTCCTCCTCCTGTCCACACTGGTCCAATCAGGAGGCAGCATAGAATTCAACCAATCATCTCCCTCTTGGTAGATGCCGCTCTTTAAGGAATACTGCAAGGAAACTGGGCACTTGGAGGTGATATGTTTCTGAGCAGTGGTGCCCCTGTGGCATTTGGACCAGACAACTTTGTCCTTTGTGTGAGTAGTTGCCAACCAATCCTCAAAACTCCTTGGTTCTGGTCCATTTTCCATTCCTGGCTTTTAGTCGAATATCCATTCTGCGAACTGTAAAGGCCTTCCACAAAAGATGGCTTTGCTCATGAGTAAGAATCCTGACTGCTTAAAGCTCCAATTTACAAAAAGAAATTGGGAGCTATGACAGATTACATTCCCCAAAAGGCCTTAATAGTGTCTCCATCTCATGTGCTGGTCAACAATATAACCTGGGCATTCCTTCCAAAAAGAGGCAAGGTCCTTCGGCTGGGATTGTAGCTCAGTGGTGGAGCACTTGTCCATCATGTGTGAGGCACTGGGTTCAATCCTCAGCACCACATGTAAACAAACAAACAAATAAATAAATAAAAATAAAGGTCCATCAACAACTGAAAAAAAAAAAAAAAGGTACCATTCATGTCCTCTCCTACTGAATCTGGGCAGAAGTGATAGTATGTGCTATGTGAACCACATACCCAGCTCTTATTTTTTTTAAGACAGAGTCTCACTAAGTTGCCCAGGCTGGCCTTGAACTTGTGATCCTCCAGCCTTGGCCTGGCATTTCAGGCATGTGCCACTGTGCCAGGCTGGTATGTGATTTCTGAGACTAGGTCATTAAAAAGAAGAAGAAGAAGAAAGAAAAAAAAAGCACGTAGCTTTACCTGGTCCCCTTGAGATGCTTGCTTTGGGGAAAAATCAGCCTCTGTAAGAAATCCAGCTACCTTGAGACTGTCCTGCTGGAAGGGCATGTGTAGGCAGTCTGGTTGACAGTCCCAGATGGATCTCCAGCTGACAGCCAGCCTCAGCTGCCAGCTGTGTGAGTCATTTTGCACATAGCCCATTTGGGCCTTCACACGATGACAACCCCATCCAACATCTGACTGTGGCTGCATGGAGACCTCCAGCAAAAACTGCTCAGGGGAGCCTTTCAATATTTCTACCACAAAATCCTGAGCAAAAGTGTGATGGCTTTAAGCTGCTAAGTTTGGGGATCATTTGTTATGCAGCAATAGAAACTAGAAAATAGAAACTTTCTTATCTTACCCCCCAGAAAATTGTATATTCTCAGCAATCAGAAAGATAACAGGATAAAATGCAAGGAAACCTATATTTACTGAGTCCTACCACAGGACAAATCCTTTTCATATCCACCTTGTATAAGCCCTCATGATTCTGAGGGTTGGGGACAATTATTTCCTTATCAAAAAGAAGATATTGGGGTTCAAAGGGGACAAGGCTTCAGTTAGTTATGTGACAGACTGCAGAGCTGATGTTCTCTCTAGTGGAGCAAAACATCCCAAAACAAAGCCAACAGGTTGCAAGTCAGGGAAGGTGAACTTCACCACATGGTCTTGCTAGGGTAAAGACTGAAGAAACTATGTGATCATTTTAAAGGGATTAAAGTGTCCACATTGTTTCATCCCATGTATTAGTCAAATGACAGGTGGGACGTGTGATCTGTGAGGTAAAATTGAGGAATGAGTATTTTCACAGAAGCTTTCAGTGACAAAGTGCTACAGAGAGGAAACTTCTAGTGCCTTTGTGCTTACAAATCTCTTTCTTTGTTCCTCAAACAACCCTATGAGGTCTGGTCTGGGCCCTCCAGATGGTTAATATTAAGATGGAGAAGTCAGTGTAATAATACCTCGGTGAGTCCCTGTATGAGCCAGACACTCATGTGTAATGACACCATTATCCCTCATGACAGATGGGGAAACAATCACAGGTGATTAAGTATTTCTCCCAAAGGTCACACAACTAGGAGGTGCAGGTTAAAGAAAGGTCTGATTGGAGCAAAGCATGGGGGAGGGGATGGTGAACAGGTAGTCCCTGCTAGCCTAGAGCTCTGTGGCAGAGACTCAGACACAGGCTAGCTGAGGCAGAGAATGGAAGAGGGGAAAACTAGCAGGACATGGCCGGGTCCCTGGAGGACTCTGAGACCAAAGGTTAGAGAAGGAGCAATATCCTCACCAACCTGTGAATGGAGCAGAATCCCCCTGGGGTGGAGGGAACATCTCACATTCATTTACTCCCCAGCTAGGAGGAGCTGTCTGATACAACCCTCAATTCAGTCACAAGGCAACTGCCACCAGAGAGAAAAAGGGACATGCCCAAGTCCCCCAATCTATCGGCAACAGTGCAAGACCAGAGCTCCTGTTGCTGGCTCCTGGTCAGTCACCTTCCTGGGCTCTGGGATTAACATGGGCTTTCACCAGGGTGACCTTTCACAGGTATCATCCAAACCAGAACGAAAAGGGGCATTATTAATAATTACACAAGGCCAGCAGGTATAAACAGGACTATCCTGGGCAAATAGGACATAGTCACCCTAGCATGACAGTTAGATGCCACCCACTTGCCCACCAGAAAAGCCTCTTTGTAGCCTTATGGTCAAAGAGACCTGGGAACTCGTAATCACACTCCACATCAGGTAAAGGGCCAGAGGAAAGAGTAGCCCTGAGTGTCTGACCTTCCCAGGTCATCAGGGTGCCCCAGAACTAGCTGTTCCATAACTAGCCTCTGCCCCCACCCAGAACTGTGTATGCATAAACAGAGGCCCCATTTAGACTGTGCCCACCTATCCAAGGGCAAGGGCATTGCCAAGCCCAGCAGAACTCCAGTTTTAGGTCTTCCTTGCTGGTGACACACACTGAACCAGAGCCATCCTTAGTACAGGGCTGTGAGTGTGGAGCCCACCTGTGGGTCGCAGGGCAGTGGGGGATGGTCTCTCTTGGCTTAGAAGCCTGATCACAGTAGAAACATCCAGGATGTGAGAAACACACACAGAGGCCTGGGCCAGCTGCGCCATTTCCTTTCTCCTCCCCAGTAGCACCTCTGAGTCCAGGAGCCATGGGGTTCTCTTGCTTTCCTAGTGGGAAGTTAGGAGTCCTCCTGCACTGAGGGAGATTCTTCGAGGAAGAGGTAGAGTGCTACTGTGGGCCAGGACAGGTAGATGCTGGAGAGTCCCAACAATTGTTACCGTATGTCCCTAATTGATCATGTCCCTAATTGATCATGTCTTCCAAAACTACAACCTGTAAAGCCTTTCCCCATAATGACTCTGATCCTGGCCAAGTGATTTACATGAGCCAATAGCACATTAGCAAGATGTCACAATCATAAGGTTGAAAATCACATGTGCATTAGGTTTGCCCTTTGGGAACACTGAAGCCAAATGAAGAAGCCCAAGCTAACCTGGTGGAGGTGCCTGGCCCAGTTAACAGCCCCTGTCAACTGCCAGACCTGGGAGTGAGGCCACTTTAGTTCATCCAGCTCTAGTTGCACCACATGGTGAGGGCAGGCACATGAATGAGCCCAAAAGAAATGCCCATCATGTCTGGTGAACCCATGGTGAGTATATGAAATGTCGTTGTTGTAAGACATTGAGTTTTAAGTGATTTGTTACACAGCAATAAATAACTGATACACTGGTTTAAATGACTCACATGGCAGAAACTAGGTCAGTTTTGTTTGGTGCCTTATACTTAATGTTTTGAATTTATGAATGAATCAATAACCTGGATATGTCTGATTTTTAAAGCCCATGAGTTTCTGCTCTACCTCCCCGTGAGTTGCTCATTCACTAGAGTAGGTCAGGGATAGGATATGTCATCCACCCTGGGCTGGTCAGTGCTTCCAGGGTGTAGGGGTAGAGGTGAGCATGTGACCCAAGCTAATCCAGTCAGATTGACAATTGGACTTGCACTGAAAATGGTGGGCAAGAAAATAGGTTCTCTCGTGGAGCCTCCAGAAGAAACTTCTTCCTACACTAACCCTAACATTCACCCGGTGAGACTCATTTTGAAAGTCATTCCCCTCAAACTGTAAAACAATAGATTCACATTTTTAAGCCACAGAGTTCATGGTGGTTTGTTAAAGCATCCATAGGAAACTGATACAGACTCCATCCCAGACTTACTGAGTGGGAAGGTCCACAGGCAAGGCCAGATACCCAGCCTTTTAAGGGACATAGAAGCCATGGAAGGATGAGAACTGACACTCTCCAATGGTGGTTCTCCACTCTCAGGGCACATGGGACTCATCTGAGAAGTTTCTAAAACTCACAGTTCCACTCCCAGAACTTCTGACTTAATTGGTCTGGAGTGGACTCACACAGCCCATTTTTGATGTGCTCTTCCCAAATGGAAAACCTGGGATTCCCACCCCCTTCTCCCATCTTCTCTCACCTAGAAACTGGGTCCTTCTTGGTCTTCTTTTTCCCTCTTGGCTGAGCAGTTAGTGGGCTTCTTCCTGAGATGGCAGGGATGGGCTTGCCAATATTTCTAGTTAAAGCAAAAACTTTATACATATATACAAATTTTATTAGAATATAAACGGTTCTAGTTCTAAAAAAATCACAATAAATAAAAAGTACATATATACCTGTCACAAACCTAACACTCTGGTGCAGGGAACAGATTTAGTTACACACTTACTAGAAGGATCTTAGAAAGCATCTGGGCCTGCCACACCCTTTCCAGGTGAGGAAACAAAGGCCCAGAAAGAGAAAGTGACTAGTCCAAGGTTATAGGAGTGAAGCCCAGAGTCTGGGGACAAAACCCTGGTCTTCTGTCTAAAACCTGTTGTCCTTTCACCTTCCACCTTCACTCTGGATTTGTTTTCTGTGTGGAAAGTGGGGGACTCCCGAGTGAGAATCTCTTAAAAGAAAACAACAACAACAACAACAACAAATCCTTTCCCTTCCAGAAGGGCCCTGTGCAGTAAGCAAGACTGGTGGAGGTGACCTTGAGCTGGGGATGGAAGGAGAGATTCTGATGGCCCAAGATAAGGTGAGACCTGTGGGAGGAGAGGCAGCCAGCTGAGACTATCGCATCTAAAAAGTGGCCTGTGCCTGCGGGCTCCCACCTACCCTGGGCAGCAGGGGAAGAGTGAGAGGAAGGGGGGTAGGGAGGGGACGTGGCCAGCCTTGGGCAGGGACCTGCAGATACCCCCTTCCCTAGTGCAGGTGTTTTGGGCTAACAGAAATAAGTAACTGGTGCCCCTCTTTTTCCTCCCCTACCCGGTCAGTCCCCCACCCCCACCCCTGCCACATATAACCACCAAGGTTACAGAGGAGAGAGCAGAGAAGGGCAGGAAGGGGAGGACTCAGCCTGGCTGCAAAGTGCAAGTATGGAGCCCTGAAAAGCACAGGCAATGTTGGGACTCACACAGAATCTGTCCCTTTCCACTATGAGATCTGGAGCAAGTTGCTGAGCCTCTCTGGACCAGTTTCTCTTCCTATAAAACAGGGATAATAATAATACCTGGTTTTTGTGAGAAGTCTGAGAAAATACTTGGAACCTTATATGTACATTTGGTGCTCAGAAAATGGCTGGGTTCAACCATAGCTCTGCCCTTTCTACCCGGCCCTCCCTCTTCTCTTCTCTGGAACTTGGAATGGCAGTAGCAACTACTTGGTAGGGGTGAGTTAACAGATGTGAACTGATCATGTCAGAGGCCTGGTCCAATGAATGCTCCAAACTGTCACCTTTAGTGTAGCTGCTGATTTTCTTTTTTTCTTTTTTCTTTTTTAGTTTTCGGTGGACACAACATCTTTATTTTATTTTTATGTGGTGCTGAGGATCGAACCCAGCGCCCCTCGCATGCCAGGCAAGCACGTTACCGCTTGAGCTACATCCCCAGCCCCATAGCTGCTGATTTTCTTAATGCTTTTGTTGTATCGTTGGGGATCTGTTATCTCCCTTAGGGACTCTGGACACGGAATTAGGCCTTAGGAGGTTTCCATCCCCACAGGAACATGTAGAAAGCCTAAGGGGAAAAATAATTCTTGGCCTCAAACTATGAAAGGAAAACAGCGAAGTCAAAATTACTGTTTTGTTAATTTGCCTATAAAACATAACTGCTATTTCAACTATATTAGCTGTATTTGGAAACATTCAATAACATTTAAAATCAATTTATATGTTAGATTTTTTCATTCTTCAAAAATGTAAATGAATGATGATGACTAAATATCACAATCATAATTTAAGTAACTTGTCACCAAATAACATCAAATGCAAAATTGTAATCATGATTTTGGGTAGATCATTGTGAGAGAGTTGAAAATGCAAAATTTTAGACATATTTAAGGGATGTACTTTTTTTTCTTTTTGTTAAAGAATGAATGGGAAAAATATCCTCCAAATTCAGGATGATAGTTAACTCTGCAAAGGAAAGGGAATCAGAGATGTTGCAAAGGATGGTTCAAACATCTGAGTAACATTTGATTTCCTAAGCTGGGTGGTAAATCACATAGGTTTTTAACAAAAGAAAATTTTTTTTTTTTTAGTTGTAGATGGATTCAATGCCTTTATTTTGTGTATTTATTTTTATGTGGTGCTGAGGATTGAACCCAGTGCCTCACACATGTTAGGCAAGGTCTCTTTACCTGCAGTGTGTGCAAGCCAGACTTCCTGGAATGTCACTGGGTCCCACCCAGTTTTTTGGGACTCCCAGAGACGGAAGGGGTCTTCAGTGAAAATCTGAAACAGGACTTCCTGTCTCTAGGGAAGATCCTGCCTATAGTGCATTATGGATGGTGGGGCCAATCCTTGGGCTGGATTTGATATGCAGTCTTACTTGGCTTGAGGTTAGGAACCAGGAGCCAAGGAAGAGGTCAGCAAGCCCAGAACGAATCCCTGAATGTGAACAGCAAGGTAAAAGTTTCTTACACAACTCTCCTAACCAACCAGAAATGGAGCAAGAGAGCTAATGGTGAGAATAGAAGGCTGGGAAATGGGAGTCTGTGGGCTAAACCACAGTACCTGCTGTGGTCTGAATATTATGTCCCCTAAATTCATATGTTGAGGCTGTAGTCTGCACCATGGCTGTATATGGAATGAGGAAGTCATTAAGGTTAAATAAAGTCATAAGAATGAAGCCCTGGTCCTGTAGAATTAGTGTACTTATAAAAGGAGACATTAAAGAACTTGCCAGTTCTCTCCAGTACAGGAGCCCACAGTGAAATGGTGGCTATCTGCAAGTTAAGAAGAGTCTTCATCAAGGAACTGAATTGGCCACCATCTTGATCTTGGGTTCCAGCCTCCAGAATTGTGAGAAAAAGATTTCTGTTGCATAAGGAACCCAGTCTGTGGTTCTTACTACAAAAACATACTTTTATATTTAACAGCCAGAGCTGAGACAGGGACCCAGCAGCTTCCTGGCAGCCCAGGATGATTACAATGGCATACTGTTCTTCCCAAACTAATCGGGACTATGGGACAACCACCCAAACCAAAGCCACTTGAAACATTCACAAAATGCAAACAAAACAAAATAATGGAGACGCCCAAACCTCACCATCAATCCAAACATGTTTAATGAGAAGACAGAAAGTGGCATCACAGTCAAATACTAGTTCTCAGCTCCTACTGACATGGCTGAGTCTGCATCCTTTTTGTTGAACAGGATGTAAACTAATCCCTGACTAGAGTTTAGTCAAACTCCTTGTAGCTGGGAGTCAATGGAAAACATGAGTTTGAATGGTCCTTCTAGTAAAAAAAGCAAGTGCTGAATAAAATATTCAACAAAATATCTTTTAAAATGTCTCACTGAGCAAACACAAAAGTAAATAACCCATAGAAAACTTATGGTACCCTGACGTTTTCAGATCTTGAGGATGTACTTTGATGGCTGTCTTAGGGTTCATACAGTGATATGGGGGGAAATGTGTGCCTATACATATACAAATCTTTCTGATACAAAGGAAATGTAGCATATCACTTAAAAGTAATAATAAAATACGAATCACTCTTTATTATGAATTCCACATAGACAATGGAGAATCTCACAAAATACTTTTGTTGATTTTTGCCAAACTCTTGTATCTGTAGCCAGCCCCTGGCTGCGATTCACATAGTTCTAACATGAATGTTGGTTGACACTTTTATGTGAAGGAGGAAGATGAAATGAAACAATGAAGACTTGTTGAAACTTCATTCATTACTCAACAACATAAGCTACTTTCTTGCTGGGTCAGATAATAATTTTCAGACACTGAAGGAATATTTTCTTGATTTTTTTTGTACTAGTCACAATATCATGGCTACAGATACAACACAATTTAAAATTTAATTTAAATTATTAATATTTTTTCATAGCTCTCTTTAAGTCTAGACAATCAATAAAGCAATAAATCAAACCCTGATTCACAACATTTGCTGATTTCCATGTTGTAAATTCTCTCACCATGGCTGACTGCAAACTCCCAAAGTAATATCACTGAACATGGAGCTGGGAAAAGATGCACAATAGCTGTTATTTAATATTTCCATCACTTTAAAGATTACTATAAAGAGAGACCAAGTAGATTTGAAAAAAAGAATTAAATCAATTTTTATGCATAAAAAAATGACAGAAATAAAAAATTCAGTGGATGACCATTGGATCCTTTAGCCCCAGTCAAGCTGGTGCCATAAGAAAAAGACAAACTGTCCTCATTGAGCCCTGCCCAAAGGAAAGATTGGTCAGCAAAGTTATGCTTGGTTTTGCTAGAGGTCACTGAATGTTGAGGCAGTTTGTTATGAAGCAATTAAATAGCTGGAACACATTCTGAAATGCTTACTTTCTGAATGCAAGAGAGTTAGCCTGTTGGAAATGACAGAGAACTCCTGGCCAGATGATCCAGGAAGCAACTGGTGGTGATCAAGGGCCCCTGCCGTGGCAATTATGAATTAACTAGGATGTGCTAATTCTGTGTTGTTGTTGTTGTTGTTGTTGTTGTTGTTGTTGTTTAAAGAGGTCTATTTCACTCACAGTTGTGAGTTTGGGAGACTAAATGTCCAAACAGCATGGTGCCAGCTCTGGCAAGGGCCTGTGGAAGATGGCATCATGCAGTGAGACAGAAAGACAGAAGAGAATGTGCTAACTCTCAAAAACGTGTCAGGTGCTGGAGACGGGCATGCCTCTTTAGATGATACGTTAAAAACTCTAGTGGAGGGTTTGATTTGATAAAGTGCAATATTATAATATAATTTTATACTTACAGTGGGGAAGATGACTAGTTGCCTACCCAATATCTAGTCCCCCTTCTTCTTTACTAATAGAAGCCCAGTTTTTTCTTTTTCCAAAGCCAAACTGTTCATCTTTTTTAAAAAAATATTTTTTAGTTGTTGATGTACCTTTATTCTTTATTTATTTATGTGTGGTGCTGAAGGTCAAACACAGTGCCTCATATACTCTAGGCAAGTGCTCTGCCACTGAGCCACAACCCCAGCCCCCTGTGTCCATATTTATTAAAGATACTTTTCATAAAAATTCATGGTATTCCAGGTAGGACACAGAACAAACAATCATTAACAGTATACAGAAACTTTCAAACTCCCTTCTTGGATGAGCTACCAAAATCAGAAAGCCACTATAAAATTCAATGAAGTCTTCATCTGATGCTTTGAATAGGGATTTAAGAGTGACAGTTGACATTTCACGTTTAGCTTGTTGTTTAATAAGTTTTCATGAGCTGACCCTGATTTTCAGGAAATGAGAATGGCAGAATTATCAGTCTGAAGATCCACAATCTAGAAAAGGATCTGCTGCTCTTTTGAGGGACACTGTCTCCATGATGTCACTGGAAGGTCCAGATTGCCTGACACACCAGTAAAACCAATTTGTCAGGAGTCAGGTCCCACAGGTCTCTGGGTTTAGGGGAGTTAAGTCTAAGCTGACAGCAGAGAGGGAGAGGATGAGTTTGAGTTTTGCCACACCACGAAGCATGTGTGCCAAGGTGGCCGTGTGTGCCAACCTGAGGGAACCCCTCCTCCTGGGAGCCCAGAGGGAGTCCCTCAAAACCAGAAGGGAAAGGCGCTCCCCACAGCAGTCTAGCTCTGGAGACATTCTGCTGGTGAAATACGCTACTCTCCCCAAAACAACAGTGAAGTGTTCCGTGTGCTAACAACATTGCCTTTTTTTTTTTAAGTAAAACAAAATTCTGTATTTTATAAAGCTTGATAATATACTATTTCAATCTTTATAGCCACCGGAAACACACAGCGCCCTTGGCATCTCCAGCACCTTCCACTTCTGTGCCTGGTCTGTCCTGGCCTCTCCACTTTCGGCAGGGCTATTCCCGTCCTTACCAGCTTAGCTTTCCCCTTTGGGTACCTTCTCTCCCTTCTTTGCAGGGGTCCTTTTCAGGAGTGGGCTCTGGCTTGGAGGAGCAGGTTTAGCAGACAGCCTGGTGGATCTTCTCTGCGTTTCCTCCTTCACCGTGGCTCTATCTCCTTCAGCATCCCCTTCAGCTTTCCTTTGGACTTGGTGGCCATGGCGGAAGAACGCAGGCCTGGACACAGGGATGCAGCACCACATGGTTTTGGTCTCTCTGGGCGGTCATTCTCTTCTTCTTCACACTGCTCTGCCCAATTGTCTTTTATGGTAACAGTGTACCCAGTTGAATACTTTCTAGGACTCCTGTGCAGCTAGGGTGGCCATGTGACACAATTCTGCCATACGTGGACTAAGCCAATATGTACTAGAAATTTCTGGGATAGGCTTTGCTTTCCTAACACAGTGGCCACAACTTCCTCCTTCCTTATTTCTGCCTTATGGAAAAGGCAGATACAGACATGAGGCTGGAGGTGGGGCAGTCACTTTGTGACCATGCAGGGGGTTAAATCAAATGCCTCAGACCCCAGAGTAGAAAGACAGGAGCTTGAAACATCCAAGACATCATGGAAATGCTGCTCTTCTTCCGAACAATTTCCTTCAAACTGCTTGGTATGTGACAATCACAAAGTCCCATTTGGTAAAGCCACTGCAGATGTTTAGTTACCTGAAGTTGGGTGCTTTCCTAAGTGTAGAAAGTCTGGGTAAGATTCTTAACTGATGAAAGTGTGATCACAGAGGGGCACAGAGGCTGACTAGGTGGGTGAGGCAGGGTGAAAGGGGACTAAGGGTACTGGGGATCAAACCCAGGGGCAGTTCACCATTGAGCTACATCCCCAGCCCTTTTTATTTTTTAATTTTTTTTAGAAAGAGTGAGAGAGAGGAGAGAGAGGGAGAGAGAATTTTAATATTTATTTTTTAGTTCTCGGCGGACACAACATCTTTGTCTGTATGTAGTGCTGAGGATCGAACCCGGGCTGCACGCATGCCAGGCGAGCGTGCTACCGCTTGAGCCACATCCCCAGCCCCCTTTTTATTTTTTTGACATAGGGTCTTGCTAAGTTGCTGAGGTGGGTAAGGCAGGGTCCTGGGATTATAGACTGAGTTCCTATGCCTGACTATGACTCTGTGCTTTTGAAGAATGAATTTAAAATGGATTCCCCAGCCCTCTGCTTCCAAACCACTTGGCAGCCCTGGGATTCACAATACACTAGAAGTTGTTCTTCATGGCTCCTATTAGCTGGTGTGGGCCTCACTGGCTCTGGCCAGCTCTAGGTTGTAAAGCTGCAGGCCCACACTGGTGAAGGGGGTGATGCAGATTCCTAGGGACTGGGATCTCAGCTCCAGCACCTGGACCTCCACATTCACTCCAGCCTCTACTCTGGCTATGGCTCCTTTAGGAAAACTATGATTCTGCACTCCCCCACCCCCCAGCTGCCTGGAGTCTTCTTTCTTTCCCACTCCTTCACCCAGGACCTCACTCTTTCCTTGAGCTTCTATCAGCTCCCCCACACCCCAAATATAGTGAGGGGAATTTGAGCCTCTTCCCCCAAAACAAGGCTATCCCCTGTTCAAAGGACCAGAGGCTGATGGACATGAGGGTAAGGACCGCTCCAGTTGTGGCTGGTAGACCCAGCTTCTTTGCAGCATGACTGGCTTCAGAGAATGAGTCTGAATTCATAGGGATTTTCAGCTCTTCTCAGAGGCCCCATAGCTCCCATCTGCTCTGGCCACATCTCCTGATGGGCTCCTGTGAGGTACCTGGCTGCCTCCCCAGGCACTTTCCTTTGTCCTTGAGTTCTTACATCTGTGAAAGGATGCAGTGTTCCAGACCATTTCCACAGGGCCTGATGTGAGGGGTTTCTGGGATTTGAGCAGCCAAGATAAGGCAGGCCTGGGTCATGCCCCACTACCTTCAGCCACGCTCTCCTGGCCAGAAAAGGGAGGGCCAGTGCCACAGAGGTCTGGGATCACAGTGTCCCTTAGACAGAGTTTTACCAGGGAATATTACTGGGGTAGGAGGGACCACTCAATCAGCTGTATGATATTCAGCAACTTACCCAACTGTTCTGAGCTGTAAAAATGGGGTTTAAGAAGAATACTTAACTAGAAGGATTTCTGGAGGATTCAATATTGCTCCTAAGTGTAATGCCAGACCCTCAGAAAGTGCTCAATAAACATTATTTCCATTTTTACTTTCTTTTCTTTAACAGTTCTACACACATTGCTCAGGCAAACTAGAAGTTTCCAGAAGGAGTGAGAAAGCCATTGTTGTTCCTTTCATGCCTAGAAATACTACCACAAATGGATGGCATCCCCCAGAGACCATCAGCAATGGAGTTTGGAGACTCTCAGCAGAATGAATGGACAGTTGGGCAAATGGCTCCAGAGACACAGTATCCCCCAGAAGACCCACCCCCAATCTAGACCCACAAGAACATACATTCTTTGTGTCTTTGCCTGTTAAACTTCTTAGATATGAGACCTTAAGACTCCCTGCCCACCTGGAGCTAGATCACCAAGACAATTCTGTTGCTTTTTTTTAGAGGAGGAGAAGGACATTTTCATCCTCGTTACATATAGATACCAGGGTCTCAGAATGAGGGTGAATGTATTCATGTGCCCAGACTTCATCTTAATCCAGTTCAATTAGAATCTTTAGGGGTCTAATTGACTTTACTTTTAAAGTCCCAGGAGTTTCTAATGTGTAACCAGGTTTAAGAACTACTGTCTATCCAACCTCCTTATTATAGAAATAAAAACATACATGCAACCAGGCATGGTGGTGCACACCTGTAATTCCAGTGACTCAGAAGGCTGAAGCAGGAGGATTTCATGTTCCTGGCCAAACTCAGAAACTTAGCAAGGCTCTTAGAAATTCAGGGAGACTTTGTCTCAAAAATAAAAAATAAATAGGGTTAGGGATATAGCTCAGTGATGAAATACCTCTGGGTTCAATCCCCAGTACCAAAAAAAAGAAAATAGAAAAAATAAAATAAACACTCCCTACCCACCCACCCAACACACACACACAAATCTTATGCCTAGGTCTTTGTGTTTGATTGAATGCTCTGATGTTGCCATTGTGAAATTCTTAGTTTGTAAGCAAGGGGCCTTAATTTTCACTTTGTACCCTGCAAGTTATATAGCTGGTCTTGGCCCTAGATCCCACAGCTCTGAAAAGCAGAGTGGATTATCTCCCTGTTAAAGAAAAGTGGGGAACACTCTCAGGGTTCCGAGGCTTTCCGGATGTGGAATAGCAAGGGGAGAGGCATAGCTTCCCTGGCCATGTCCACTGCCTGGGCCTCCTTGCCCATGGAATACCAGCCATCCACTCCTCCTCTTTGAGAGGTTCTCTGAGCTTCAGCTTCCTCATCTGAAAAAGGAAGGAATGACTACCTTGTGGAATTACTGTGAGGAGTGCCCAACATTGTGACTGCCCCACTAGATGCTAGGAATATGTGGATCTCTTCCCTTTATTGGGGAGAGGAGGAAGCATTCTTCTCCAAAAGAATGGGACCCACACATTCCAGGTGCAGCCTGTCAATCACTCAAGATCCTTCTTTTCCCTGGGAGGATCCTGCATTTCTCACACAAATTATGAACAAGCAATTTTGATAAAAAGTTGGATTCTGGAGTGGGGTGCAGGCTTCAGAGCTACTATGGAAGGGTTGCTGCCCTCTGGTGGTAACTTGCATTATCTGCATGCATTGCTAACTTCTGTAAAAAAATGCTTGGTAACACTTTTAATTCGATTTAAAAATAATTTATCAAGTTCATATTTTGCTAGGCACTAAATACACAAGGACAAATAAAAAGTAGACAACATGATATAATGGTTATAATAAAAAATAAGGGCACCCAACTTCTAGTTCCAGACAAAATGAAGTAGGTATATTTATGCCTACTCCTCCCACTAAGCAAAGCTAAAACTCTTGCATATTATATGTATATGTATATCACAAATATATAAGCCATATCATATATCAAATATAAGATATATATCATTCACACACACACATATACATATATCACAAATATAAGAATACTCTCAAGGGTTGAGAGAAGAGATTGCCCAGGGATCTTGGGACCCAAGAAATTTCCTGGATTCTGTTTTTGCATTTATATATTCTGATTGGATTCTTGAGAAGCTGGCAACCTAATACATTGGTGGACACAGACCACAAAAGCCCCAAGACAAATCTACTCTCTCTAGACAAGGAACTAGGAAAAGGGCAGCTTAGCAACACAGAGACCTTTTAGACAATAAACACCCAGGTTCAGCCTAGCTTCCCAGGTAGTAGCAGAGGAGGTCACATAGAGAGCAAGGACTTCTACCACCACCCAGTGATAATGAGGCACCTTCCTCCTCCTGCTGGATGGTGTCAGAAGGCAGAGGGGGAAGCTGGGATTTCCCCCACCTCTCAATGGTTAGGAGGCTCCTTCACTCATGGTGTCAGTGAAGGCCACATGGGGCCAGGTAGATGTGGCACAATGTTTAAGCGCTAAAAGAAAAGGACCATCAACCCAGAATTCTATATCCAGTGAAAATATCCTTCAAGAATAAAGAAAAAATTAAGACATTACTAGGTAGAGAAATTACTGCCAGCGGATGGACTCTGAAAAAATAGCTGAAAGAAGTTTTAGAATCAGAAAAAATGATTTTTAAAAAAAGGAAATGATAAGCCAGGTGCAGTGGCATGTGCCCGTGGTCCCAGAAACTTGGGAGACTGAGGTAGGAGGATCACAGGATTGAGGCCAGTCTCAGCAACTTAGCAAGGCCCTAAGCAACTCAGTGAGACCCTGACTCAAAATTTAAAAATGAAAAGGGCTGGGGATGTGGCTCAGTGGTAAAGTGCCCTGGGTTAAATCCCTAGTATGGGGGGGTGGGGGGAGGGAAAGGATAGAATAAGGAATCTTGGAATCTTTGAACATCAGGAAAGAAAAAAAAAACAATGGAAAGAGTAAAACTATGGGTAAATTCAATAAGCTTTCCTTCTTGCATTTTCTAAATTATGTTTTGGTGGTTGAAGCAAAAATTGTAACATTATCTAATGTGGTTATCAATATTTGTAAAGGAAATAGAGGATATTTATATTATAAGTGGGGAAGGATAAAAGGACTTAAAGGAAAAAAATCTTTCTATAAGATGTGTACATAATAATAATGTAACACCTAGAGAAAACACTTTTAAAATTCTATAAAGTAGTCCCCTCTTCTGCCATCTCCTTCTTATTATAGAGAATTCTGAACACATGCAGAAGTAGACAATGAATCTTCACATACGCACCACCCAGTCAAAGCATCATCAATCCATGGTCAAGTATATCCTATTCATACTCCTTGGCACCTTTTTTTTTTTAATATTTTTTAGTTTTTCGGTGGACACAACATCTTTGTTTGTATGTGGTGCTGAGGATTGAACCCGGGCCGCACGCATGCCAGGCGAGCGCGCTACCGCTTGAGCCACATCCCCAGCCTGGCATCTTTTTTTTAAAATATTTATTTCTAGTTGTAGCTAGACACAATACCTTTATTTTATTTATTTATGTGTGGTGCTGAGGATCAAACCCAGTGCCTCACACATGCTAGGTGAGCACTCTACCACTGAGCCACAACCCCAGCTCCCCTGCTGTGTATCTTTTTTTTTTTTTTAATATTTATCTTTTTAGTTGTACTTGGACACAATACCTTTATTTCATTTATTTATTTTTATGTGGTGCTGAGGATTGAACCCAGGGTCTTGCACATGTGAGGCAAACACTCTACCACTGAGCCACAACCCTAGCCCCCATGCTGTGCATCCTCTTGAAAAAAAAAATCCGACAACTCTCTCATTCTTGAAACCATTTTCCACTGGATTTCCATTAATGAAACTCTCCTAGTTTTCCTCTCTTAGTTAGTCCATTTGTGTTGCTATAACAAAATAGCATGAACCAGGTAATTTATAAACAATAGAAATTTATGTCACACATTTCTAGAGGCTAGAAGTCCCAGGTCAAGTCCCTACAAGACTTAGTGTCTAGTGAGGTCCCACTTTCTGGTCACAGATGGCCCGTCTCACTATGTCCTCACCCGGTGAATAGGGCAAATAAGCCCCCTTGGCCCTATTTTATAAAGGTACTAATTGGAGCCCTCATGACCTAATAATCTCTCAAAAGGCCCTACCTCCTAATACCATCATATTGGTGATTAGGCTACAACATGAATTTCAGGGGGACATGAACATTCAGATCACAGTGTCCTTCTATTGAAGTGGACACTCAGCTGTCCTCTCCTCTTTCTAACCTCTCAATGCTAAAGCACCTTGGTAAGCTCATCCAGTCCCATGGCTTTAAATGACAGCTAGTTACTGATCATTTTCAAATTACCTCTCTGTCTCAATTTTTCCCCAGAGCTGCAGAATCACATATCTAACTGCACACCTGACATTTTGGCTTGGGAGTCCAATAGACATCTCAAATCTAACCTTGGTTAACTAGAACCTTTGATATTCTGCCTTCCACTGCTTCTTCAATGAGTCTTCTTTACCTTTTCTTCACCTTTCAGGCCCTAAGTGAAGAAGTTACTCGTGCAACTGGCTCAGCACAAAACAGTTCTCCGAACACAGGCAATGAACAGATTAGAAAATATAGGGAGAATAAGAAATAAAGACAAAAGACATGAAATGAAAATAGATGAAAGTGGGACTGGGTGGGGCCAGTCCTGATGGGATCTTACTGAACAGAGACCTGGGCTCCGCACATTTATCGTATAGGTTAGACATCCAAAGAAAGCTTCTTCAAGATAAACAAAAATGAGATTGTAAGGAAAACAGTCCAATTGGGCTCATCAGCTCGTGTGGGGTATTTCTTCCTCCTCTGGGCAGCTGGAATCTCAAGGCTATTGACCATATCCACATCTCTTCCACCCTGGAGCAGCTGGCGTTTGAATCTAAGGCTATTTGAACCAATAAATTCTGTGAGACACAGGACTCTCCTTGAGGAGAGTGTTACCAGCGACTGAGCTGTCTCAAATCAGCCAGATATCACCGAGCATTCTCAGAAGGGCATCGCCTTGGTCTTGAAATGGTTCAAACAGATCTATAATTCATTCGCTGCTTCCAACAAGTTACCATTATACACTGCAATCTGTTTGCAAGTTCTGTCAGCTCTACATTCAAAATATACCCAAAATACAATCATGGCTCCATCCTTTGCACCCTGTCCAAAGCCATCATCATAAACAGTATGGACCAGTGGCATTGTGGTTTGGATCTACAATGTCCCCTAAAGTCTCTCTCTTCCTCCTGGCTGCAGTGAGCTGAGTAGCTTCCCTCTGCCATGATGTGCTGCCTTACCTCAGGCCCAGAGCAATGGAGTCTGTGGATCATAGACTGAAACAACTGAAATTGTGAGAAAAAATATATATATAATTTTTGTATATACATACATATACTGGGGATTGAACCCAGGGGTGCTCTACCACTGAGCTGTATCCCCAGCCATTTTTACTTTTTATTTTGAGACAGGGTCTCACTAAGTTGCTGAGGCTGGCCCTGGGCTTGTAATCCTCCTGCCTCAGCCTCCAAAATCCCTGGGATTATAGGTGTGGACCACCAGGCCCAACAAAGAGTCTGTCTTTTAAAATCTCAAAATGTGGCTGACAACAAAAACTTGAAAAAAAGAAAAAAAAATGTGACTGACAAAGATCTCATACTAGGAAGGAAACCTATCATTTTCATGTGGTTTCCTTGTGATTGTATTATTAATGTTAGGGTAGATGGTATAAATATTCATGTGAGACACATCTCTGAGTTCAAGCAAAGGTTTATTAACAGAGAGCGTCTGCTAGGCTGCCCTTCTGCCAGGCATAGCAGGCAGAGTCACTTGAATAGAGATTTTTATCTCTCTTTTTTAAAATTTTTATTTGTTTATTTTAATTAGATATATATGACAGCAGAATGCATTTAACAAGTAACAAGAGCAAGCTGGAAATGGTCTTGGGTGCAGGTGGCTGGGTAACATCAGGTTTTTGTATTTAGGGACTTTGGGGGTTTGCAATGAGAATAGGGTATCTTAAGTTTCTTGTTCTTGGCAGTTTATTAGTTTCAGTTCTGAGTCCCTGAACCAAAATGAAGTTACTAATGTTTAAGTACATAACATACCAAAAATATTATAAGGCCACTTGTTCATTTTTTGAAAGTTATTTTAGCTAAAACCCAATCAATTAATCCCCAAATTCACTTAATCGGGTTCAAGAAAAATACAATTTGTCACAAAAAAAGATATCCAATGAATGAGTGAGCCATCAAACAAAAAAATAAAAAATAAAAAAGGAAAGAAATAAAAGTCTTACTATTTTCTTTCTGCACACAGTGAATTGCCTTGGATACTCTCTGATGCATGACTTTGGAAGATAACTTCCCAGATGATCTGCAGAATCTCTTTGTGGGTCTTATCACTTACATCTTTGTGCCTCTATGTTCAATTTTCCACCTAGTAGCCAGGGTGCTCTTCTCAAAAAACAAATCATATCACCATTCTTTCCTTAAAACCTTCCATTGTCTTCCTATCCTCAATAAAATATCCAAAATGCTGGTGCAGGAGGTCTCCAGGCAATGTACCCACTGCTTCTCTGGCCTCTTCTCTTATCCCACCCCTGAGCTCCACAGCCCCAACACCTTCTTTCCACTCCTCAAATTCTCTAGTTGCTTTCAGTCTGGGTCTTTCAAAGGTGCCCCAAACGTTTTTTTCCTACCTGTCCTTCCCTGCCTCTACCTCACTCCCCATTGTTAAACTCCTACTTGCCCATAAAAGTTCAATTTAAACAACCTTAAACCTGCCTTAGAAAATTGTTCCTTATCCCTCAAAGTTTAAACAAAGCTCTTAACCTGCTTAGCCAGTGTAATTTTTTGTTGTTGTTATCGTTACCAGGAATTGAAGCCAGAGGCACTTAACCATAACCACTGAGTCACATCCCAAATAGCCCTTTTTATATTGTATTTAGAGACAGGGTCTTGCTAAGGTGCTAAGGCTGGCTTTTGAACTCTTGAGCCCCCTGCCTCAGCCTCCCTAGCTGCTGTGATTACAGGCGTGTGCCACCATGCGCAGCACCAATGTAATTTTTTATCGCCTGCTTCACTTTCCCCCTCATTTTTTAAGATTATCATTATTATATTCATCTGTTTTAGAATTTGTATAATGTTTGGTCCCCCATCAGGCTCTATATTCCATGAGGATAGTAGATGACTGATGTGAAGTACTATGGGTTGAACTCTGTCCAAAAAGATGTGATTTTATTTGGAAATAGGGTCTTATGGAGGTAACTAAGTTAAAATGGGTGGAGTCATTAAGTTGGACCCTAGTCCAATAACACTGATGTCCTTATCAAAAGGGGAAATTTTGACAAGAGAAAGACATGCAGAAGGAACACAATGTGAAAACACTGGAAGAACACCAAGGATTGATGGCTAGAATAGGCAAGGAAGAATTCTCTAGAGCCAAATGAGAAAGAGAGAGGAGACCAAAGAGAAAAGAGAGAGGCAGAACACCAGCAGGTCAACACCTTACTTTTGGATTTCTAGCCTTCAGACTTGTGAGAATAATTTGCTTCTGGTTCTTTGTTGTGGCAGGCAGCCCTGGAAAACTTACATAAAAGAGAAAATGGCTGAATGTTGGGGCAGTAACTGTTGAGAATGTTGCTTGGAAAAGCAGACTACAAAAGAAGTTTCAGAGATCAGGCAGGAGCCGGATTAAACAGGAAGATTCAACCAGGTGAGAGACTGGGTCAATCTCCTTAAACACAAATTCTAACCAACCTTCCTTTTTACCCCTCTTCTTTACAAATACCATATTTCATTAATTCTAGATCCCATTGATGAGAGGCACATGTTCACATCTCTGAAATCAGCCTGAGTATACTGCAGTGAGAGGAAGTGAAGTGGACAACATGGTACTGGGGATTCAACCCAGGGATGCTTTCTTTACTGCTAAGGTACATCCCCAGTCCTTTTTGTTTTTTGAGACAGGGTCTCACTAAGCCCTTGCTAATTTGCTGAGGCTGGCCTCAAATTTTCCATCCTCTTCTCTCAGCCTTGTGGAGTCACTGGGATTACAGGCCTGCATCATTGCACCAGGCCCATTTTACTTTTTTTAAAGTTAAACTCTACACATATCTTGTACCTGAATCTCTGATTACCTTCTACAGATAACTCCTAGAAGGAAATGAAAATTACTGCTCCCCTACTGAGGATTGAATTACCTTGACATTGCACATCCCCTATCCATTTTTTTTTTTTTTTTAAATAAGTCCTCACCAAATTTCAGAGGATGGCCTAAATTTGTGAGCCTCCTGAGTCTCTGGGATTACAGTTGTGCTCCATCGAGCCAGCTTTAATTATATATTTAATTATAAATAAATAAGTAAATACACACACACACACATTTGGTACTAGGGATTGAACCCAAAGCCGCTTAACCATTGAGCCCCATCCTCTGCCCTTTTAAAAATATTTTATTTAGAGGCAGGAGCTTGCTAAATTGCTGAGGCTTGCTTTGAACTCGAGATCCTTCTATCTCAGCTTCCCAAACGCCTGGGATTACAGGCATGCGCCACAGCGCTAGGCTAATTTTAAATAATACTTTAAAATTTAAAGAAAATAAAGACTTCGTCATCTTTTAAACCATTCGGGTTTAAGACGTGTTTTAAAACCACTTTAGGTTTAAAATCCCAAATTCCCTCCAAGCACCAAATTATCAAGGTCTTGGTAAATATCCCCTGTCCCGGGTCCCCCAGACAGTTCGCACCCGCATCGGCGCACAATCTCTCGTGCAAGACTTCCAGCTCCAAACTCCTAGACACGCCAGCGAGGTACCACCTCTTTAAATTTTAAAACGAAGGTTCAGACCAATGAAAGTGCAGTTTCTCCCGGAACCCAGGGCCCGCCCATAGTCACGCACTCCACCAATCAAGCCAAGGCTTTCTCCATCACTCTTCCAATCAGCGTCAAAAATGGGAGTCCTCACGTAACTTGCGTAAGTCAATCAGCGAATAGGAGCTGACTTTGGGTATTAGCTCCGCCAATAGCAGCAGCTCTCGGAGAGCGCGGGAGTCTTTAGACCAGGACCCTAAGGGAAGCACTGAATGGCGCTGGTTCTCTGAAGCTAGGGCCTAGGGAAGAGCTGAGCGGGCCGGGCCGGAGTCCCGGGACTGCTGCGCGGCCGACATGACCTGCTGTCACAAAGTGATGCTGCTGCTGGACACCGCGGGCTGCGCGGATCGCCACAGCCCGGTGCGGCGGGTCGCCCTGCGCCTACTCACTTACCTGAGTTGCCGATTTGGCCTGGCCGGGGTCCACTGGGCCTTCAAGTTCTTTGACTCGCAGGGGGCGCGGAGCCGGCCCACACGCGGGTCCGACTTCCGCGAGTTAGGAACCCGCTCCTGGGAGGACTTTGAGGAGGAGCTCGAGGCCCGGCTTGGGGATCGTGTTCACGGTGCCCACCTGCCCGGCCCGGCTTCCAGGGCAACTCACACTCACAGTGCCCTGATGGAGACCCTGCTAGACTACCAGTGGGACCGGCCGGAGATCACGTCGCCCACGAAACCTATTCTGCGGAGCAGCGGGAGGAGATTGCTGGACGCGGAGAGCGAGGCCAAGGAGGCCGAGGCCGCGCTTGGGGGCTTTGTGAATGCTCTTTTCCTACTGGCCCCCTGTCCTCATTCGCAGAGAGAGCTCCTTCAGTTCGTGTCTGGGTGCGAGGCTCAGGCCCAGCGCTTGCCGCCCACTCCCAAGCAGGTGATGGAGAAGTTGTTGCCCAAGAGAGTCCAGGAGGTCATGATCACCCGAAAAATCACTTTGTACTGGGTGGATACTACCGAATGGTCTAAGGTAAGGTGATAGTTGTCTCCGATTTAGTGGATGCTGTTCTCCCTGCTAACTAGAATTTGGCAGCGTCTTCAGAGCCACCGTAAACCCAGAATGAAAGGAACACAACCCTGTATTCCGTCAGAAGAAAAGTCCTGTTGTCACAAATAGGGACAGTTTTTACAACAAAATGGAAAAAAAAGTGTATAAGCTCCTCTGCAGTTTGGGCCCTGTAGCTTTTCCAACTTTATGCTACTACGCATGACATATATTCCAGCACATGGAAGCCTGATCTAGCTAATCAGCAGGTCTTGACTGTTTTGCCTTGTGACTTTTAGTCTGTCTAGGCCTCCTGTCCTCACCCTTCTAAGGCAGTCTAAACCTCACTCAACCTTTAAGGCCTTGTCCAAATGACAACGAGGCAATTCAGCCTCTGAATTTCTATGCATTTTTATCTTATTTTTTATTATTTGTGGGTGTGTGCCTGAAATCCTTCCTCCATTATGTTCCATTTAGTCTAAAAATATCTCAAAGGTAGGCACCAGGTCTTTCACATCTTTGTGTCCAGCAGATGTGTATTGAATATTGTGGGTGTTCAGTAAAGATTTACTGACTAAATAAAATATTGCAAACTTAAAATCCTAAATGGCTAATTTGGATTTTGTTAAGGCCATGAAGCTCCTTGCTCCTGTTAAGCATTAGGACAAGTGTATATTTTTGCTTTCTTCATTTTTCTGTGTCATGTCATTTAGTCATAAATACTCCTTGATAAGTCACTGTATTGAGTACATACTACCCTGTTTTAGGTGCTAGGGGATATGGCGTCTGAAGTAGAATTTACCTTCTAGTGCAAAAGATGAATTAAACAGAAAAGGCTAACAGATTAAACAGATGAGCAAACAAGTGTAGGATTTCAAAAATCATGCTCTGGAGAAAAGAAAGCCAAGCGAGGGAATGGGGGCAGGGTAGGTAGGTAGAAGTAGGTGAGATTTGTATAATAGGGTAAATAGGGAAGGCTTTTTTGAGAAGAATTGAATGGTGAAAGAAGAGGAATATAAGGGCTGGGAAAGAACATTCCAGGCATAGAGAAGAGCTTGGAATGAACTTTGTTGCAGAAACAAAAAGATTAGGAGTGCAGAGCCCTAATAAACAATGGATAGAGCAGTAGAAGTTTAAAAAGAAGACAGTCTAGTCTGTAGGGCCAAGGTCTTTAGTGTAGATTTTGTTCTAATCATTGAGAAGGCTTTGGAGTGTAATTTAACCAGGTGAAAGATGTGATTCCAATGCCACAAAACTAGGAGTGGGTTAAATTGCAAGTTTACAGATGGAAAATCAACAGGTACTTTAAAATAATGATACAGTGGGGCTGTGGCTGAGGCTCAGTGGTAGAGTGCCTGCCTAGTATGTGTGAGGCACTGGGTTCAATCCTCAGCACCACATAAAAATAAAAAATAGATAAATAAAATAAATGTATAAAAGATGAGATTAAAAACAAAATGATACAGTGTGTTAAAATTTCCAATGTGCTTTCATATATAAAGCCCCCAAAGGTGTGGCAAACATAAGGCAGTACCAGTTTTTCCAAAAAGAAATGGGCAAAAAAGTGTTTAAGAGGATAGCAAATATTTGATGCGGAAAATGGAATCCTAGAAATTAAAATTGTTGGACTGGGGATATAGTTCAGTTGGTAGAATGCTTGCCTCACATGCACAAAGCCCTGAGTTTGATCCCCAGCACCACACACATGAGAAAAAAAAAAAGAGAAAGAAAGAAAGAAATTAAAATTGTTAAGACAGTAAATCAAGCATTAGGCACAGAATACGATACATAAGTGTATTAATTTGGACTAATTGAAACCAAATATCAAACAGTTTACCCTGGAATTGTATTATATCAAATACTGGCAGAAATATATCTTACTAGATGGGTTTCTCTTCTTTGGAATAGCATTAAAGTAAATAAGGTTGATTGAGTTTTCTGAAACATTTTTATCCAGGTGACATACCACTGTCAGTCAGGATGGGTCCTTCCTTATCATGTTTGCTAATTTGTTCCTCTTTTATAGAAGAATGCCCGACAGATAAACTTTTTAAAATTTTTTTTTTCATGCTGAAGATCTGTCTTTTTCTATTCAAAAATTTCTCCCTGGCCACGTTGTGGAGGCAAAGGGGAGACTCAGGGAGACTCACAATTGGGAAGAAAAGCTGAGAGAAAAAGAGCTTGGACTCAGACTGGGAATGGAAAGATTCAAGCACACAATACCTTTGTAAATATGGACACATTTTCAACTGTACCTGTGATTTACTCAACACATTTATTACATACCTGCTAGGTATGTGGGGGCTCTTTTACCATTAGAGAACTAAACAAATGAAGTCCCTGCTTTCTTGGAACTTATATTTAGTGGACATTTGCAAGTCCCAAATTTGACACTACCACTAGGACATATCTGTCACCCTATAATATCCATAAAGATGAAAAGTATACTATAATGTCCTTTTTTAATCATGTGCATAATTAACTTCTAATCAAATATTAATGTTCTTTTCAACTTATGTTAAAGTTTTCCTTTTCATTCTGTAAGAAGTATTTTTTTTTTAAAGAGAGAGAGAGAGAGAGAGAGAATTTTAATATGTATTTTTTAGTTTTTTCGATGGATACAACATCTTTGTTTGTATGTGGTGCTGAGGATCCAACCGGGGCCACACGCATGCCAGGCGATTGAGCTACCGCTTGAGCCACATCCCCAGCCCCCAAGAAGAAGTATTTTTTTGACTAATTTGTTATAGCTATATATTTACAGGCTATAGTAAAATTTCAGCGAGAGATGTAGAGAGCTTCAGTAAAAGCAATGAAGATGGACCCAAGAGAACCTATTTGGTTCCTGTTCAGACCTGTGGTTGGGCAAGGCAGAGTTATGGTTGCCATCTAGGGGAGGTGCTCCTGCCTCCTCCCATGGCACCTGGTCATTGCTGTGTTATGTTGTGTAAGACAGAATTATTTTTATTAGTATATGGTTTTGTATTCCTTCTGACTAATATTTTGTAAATCTTGTGATTTATACCCAGTGATTTGCATCATTGACAGAAAATATAAAGTCTATTTTCACTAAATGAATGCTTTCTTAAACGCATATTATGTAGTAATTATGTTCTTGGGCTTACAAAGGATGTTGGCCAATATTTTTGTTTAGTTCAACAAATATATTAATGATGAAATTTGCTCCTTTAATGTTGGCATCAATATTATTTAATTCTGATTTTAGCTTTATTAAATATATTAATGGTATAATTTGATCTTTTAATGTTGGTATTAACTTTATTTACTCTTGATTTTAACTTTATTCCTGAGTGCCTAATTTACACTAACCTGAGCTTCTTTGTCATTCTAATGTTAGTTGTGGGAATCCCCAGACCATGTTGGGTACTGGACAATTTGTGAACTGCTCTACTGTGCAGGAGGCACCATCTTGCCATCTGAAACTTTCAGCTGGGGTTTTACTAAATCCCGGGAAACAATGACTAGTGTTGAAAGAAAGATGTCAAGTGAACCTCACCTTTCCCCATGGATTTCAACTCTGCCAACTGATGCCACTTTAAATTGTTTGCTTTATAATTCTTCTGAGTATGAAGCCTCATTTCCACGGACAGAAGGAACATTATTTCTTCCTGTTAAAGGTAAGCAAATAATATTTTGGAGTTTTTTTTTTTTTTGGTTGGTATGTTGTTTTTTGTTTTGTTTCGTTTTTAAATCTTAGTTACATTCATTGTGTCGCAGCCTGGGCACTTGGTGCTTATAATTGAAAGAATTAAAAATGTATAAGCAAAATAAAAAATACCACATGAAAGGATCAAATTCTAGTATAATAACAACTGTTGACTCATTTATAAAAAGAACAAGTGAACGATTTTAAAGTTTCCTAGTTATTCCCAAAGATGGGTATTGTCCAGGTGTCCAAGCACATGGGTATTAAGATTTCATTGCCTCATAAAAGAGATTGATGAAGACAATAAAGAGACAATGATTGGCCAAGAGAAGAAGTAAATTAGCCTATAGAACCCTAAAATTATGCTTGCTACCAGGAAAGTCCAGTATGTTGGAATCTTCATACATTTGTTTCACCATATGATTTGCTATATGGTGAGTCTCAATTCTAAATATATTATCTCTACAGAAGTAGTACTTCGTGGAGATGTATACATTAAACTATGATGTACATTATGTGCAATTTATTTAATTTCCAAGAGTACTTTTGTTTAAGTAATTTTATTGTTTGGTCTTTAGAATTTAATATCATAAAATATGCTGCACTATATTTTATGGGTTTAAGAAAGTATCTTTCTTCTAAGTAGTATTACTTGAATGTATATTTCTAAGCCTTAATTAGTGAGAAGTTCTGACACCATGTCTCACCTTTACAGTTCCATTTTTATTTAAATTTCTTACAGAGAGCTAAATGAACTTGCCTATGATAGTCTGTTGACATGTGAACTAAGTGACAATACTAGTCCCTTAATTGGAAATCTGAATTGTTTTTTTGTAGTATTAAGTTTCTTTTTAATAACTATTTCTTACATTAGCTTTTAATAGTCTTTATTTCTAACAGGCAAAGAGATTCAAGAAACATGGGCGGTCACCCTAGAGCCCTTGGCCGTGAATCAGAGACATTTTCAGAAACCAGTCAGAATTTTTTTAAAAGGATCGGTAGCTCATTGGTCTGTCCCAGTGAGTGGCACTCTGGACACCGACAGCTGGATGCTACAAGGTCCAGAAGAGAACATGTCAACTCAAAGGCAGTTATTTCAGCAGCTGGTAAGCAGGCTGACTGCTGAGGAGTTACATCTGGTAGGTGTCCTCCATTTGCTAAGTAAATCTTGTCTAATAACACAGTAATGTGCAACAAGTATATTTATAAAATGTCAATAATCTCTCTCCATAACACAGTATCAGTAAAACTGGTTATGTTTTTGCAAATAATATTTTCTGCACTGTAGTAGCATTATGACAACAATGTTCATTAGTGAACCGTTTATAAAATTCCATGTACCTTGAATCCAATTAAGTAAAGTATCTCAAATTCACATAGGAAAAAAAGGTGGTTGACCGAATTGAATGGTTGAATTAGAATATGAAGTGATGGGTGATTTCTTATTAGTTTTTAAATGTTCTGTTACGTATTCATTACTTTTATATATGAATGTTTAAGAAAAAGCTGCTACATTAAAATTAGATATAATGGTATCACAACAGTTACACAAATTTAGAAATGTCTTCTAAAAATGAATATAAATATACCCAGATTTGATTTAAAAGTCATGGATTTATTTATTTATTTTTAAGTCATGGATTTTTTAAACTACCAGCAAATCCCCTGTATTTCTCTTTGCCTCGTAATCCCTGGAGGCACATTGATGCTACAGTCTGATGTGAAGTTTCTTTTGCTTAAAAAATTTTTTCAAAATCTTATTCTAAAATGATAGTTTTGAGTAAACTAGTGTTGGGGCAGGTACTTGGTGGGTTGGGAAACATCCTAGAGCAGAACGAGGTAGTCATTGAATGGGTGCTATTCTAGTTGTGTGAGCTCTGGGTTCAGGAGACAGGTGGCCTGGATTAGTTTTCAGCTCTCCTATCCACTGCATGTTCTGGATAAATCGTTTATGTGGTGGTACCATCTCAGGTTAGGTGCGAGGACTTTGAAGTCTGATGTGCCTGGCTTCTCCCCATACTGAGAGGGGACCTTGAGGTTTCTTCTTCTTCAGCCATAATACCTCCTCTGTAAAATGAGGATAATGAAATAAAATGGGAGCCAGGTGTGGTGGCACATGCCTGAAATCCCAACAGTTTAGGAGGCTGAGGCAGGAGGATTGCTAGTTCAAAGGCCAGCCTCAGCAACTTAATGAGGCCCTAAGCAATTTGGGGAGACCCTGTCTCTAAATAAAATATAAAAAAGGGCTGGGGATGTGGCTCAGTGGTTAAGCGCCCCTGGGTTCAATCCTCAATACCAAAAAAATAAAATAAAATGGGAATAGTACTTTTTTCCCCTCAGAGCAGTTTTGAGGATTCAGTGAGTACATGATAAAATGTTTCCTGGCAAGGTTAAGTTTACTTGTAAATTGAAACTTTAGGACTACATGATTAATAATTTCTCTGCCTCCAATAGCCAACCATTACGCTGACTTTTACTAAACTAAATTCCTTGGGCATATTGATAACAATATTCTCAACTAATCAGAACTATTTTGTAGGTTGCCAATGTGGACCCTGGTGAAGGTTGGCCCCCTATCACTGGAATTATTTCACCTCTGTCTGCCAATGCTACAGTTCTCACTGTGTTCAGCATCAAGGAGGCTGAATTTCAAAGACATTTTCTCCAAACAGCTGTGGCTGGAGGCCACCAGGATACAGCTTCCCTTTTCTCAGAGATTATGGATGATGTATTGAATCAGATTCATAATTCATTTGAAGATCCTGCTTCTGGTATGCTGGGAGGTGAGTGGATGTGGTGGGAAGTGTGTGGGGTTCTCTTCTGAGTGCATCGGTTTTTTTCAGTGGACTAGGAAGCAGAGTCATCAACTGTGAAAATCAAGGTTTAAGAAAGTGTTGGCGGTTAAGGAGAGGGGAGGAGTAGGGAGTCACAGGTGGGAGAGTGAGGGTAGGAAATGAATAAGGTCGCCTTAGATCTCACGAGTATGAGATCATTCCGCATGCTTGTTTGTCTTCAGCCACACTCACCTACTGGGGACAGTTACAGAGTAGACAGAGAACTATGTTCACCAGAGTCAGGGTTTTGCCAAATGAGGATAGTGAAACTAGAGATGGGGCAATGGATTCTGAAGTGTGAACAGAAGGGATTATGGCAACTGTCTATGAAATCAGGCAGTTTAAGGAGGAAGGAGACTATAACAGAGGCACAGAGAAAAGGCTAAAGGATCCACGGTCTGTAGAAATCTAAGGATTTTTCGAGCAAATGTACTGATTGGAGATATTTGTGTCTTTTCATTTTCATAGACCTTAACACCTTTTTATTTTATTTTTTTTTTTTGCGAGGGAAAACTGAGATTGGAATCTAGGGCTTCATGTTAGACAAGCACTATATCCCTGGGCTATAGCCTCAGTCATTTTCTTTCTTTTTTGTAATGGGGATTGAACCCAAAGGTTCCCCAAGCCCTTTTTATTTTTTAATTTTGAGAGATGATCTTGCTTAGTTGCTTAAGGCCTTCTAAATTACTTAGGCTAGCTTTGAACTTGTGATTCTCTTGCCTCAGCCTCCCAAGTCACTGGGATTACAGGCTTGCACCACCACTCCCAGCTCTCAGTCCTTTTCTCATAGACCTTTACTGACCTTGTCTGAATATGTGACACAGCAAATGCAATTCAGCCATCAATGGCCATGATGTGGTGTAAAGTTTGTTGTTTAAATTTTTTTTTACAAATCGTATTCTAAAACTAATATTTTTAGGAAAGCTACGATTAGGACAGGCTTCTCAAAATCTTTGGTAGTAATGAAAAATAATAGCAATCCTAATAAAAATTTTAGTTTAAATAAAAAGAGACATTAAATTTTTAATAAGTAAACTCCATAATATATGTACTTTATCCTTTTAAAAGAAAGATGAAGATGATGTGATGGAAGAGAGGGAAGGCCAGTGGAGTCTGTGGAACTGTGGAGATGAGGGTGAATGATAAAAATAGAGAACTGCTGAGTGAGCAGTTTAAGAAAGAGCTGGTGGACAGCCAGACAGGCAAGGAGAAGGGTATAGGTTCAAAGAACTTGGTGTGTGGTGCTGTGTTCCCCTGGCTGGTTGTATTTAGTTATGTTGGGCCACTTCAAATTCAGCTGCTGCACCTTGTATCAGCATATCAAATATCAACCAAAATTATGTAATATTTTCTACTGATGTCATTACCTTATTTGCTGATCATGTGTAGGCTATTTTATTTTAGAAAATTTGTATTGTTATAGAACAGACTGCACTTTAATTATTTATAAAGTCTTAGAAGCAGGTCATAAAACTCTCTTTTGGAATGCAGTAAAAAGAATTGGATTATTTACCGGTACTCCATGCTCTAGCCTGACCCAGTTTCTTTGAGGGTGTAAATCAGCATGCTGACTTAGTGTGTAGTCTTCCCACCACACTCAGTCCCAGAGAGGTCCTCCTCATGCCTCAGGATCTAGCCCAAGCATCATATTCTCCTGAAGACCTTTCTTTTCTCACCCATCTTTATGACATGACTCAAGGGTAAATCTACCCTTTTGACACTGGGAACTCCTTTCAGAGTTAGCATTGTGTTTTATTTATCTTTTCATACTCTCACTGAAGCAGTCTCAGTATGAGTCTACTCATACTTTTTAAATATTTTGATTTTTTTTTTTTTTTTTCCTGAGACTTCATCAATGTAAATAGGGCCTGGTGATGCATCCCTGTAATCCCAGTGACTCAGGCGGCTATGGCAGGAGGATCATAAGTTTAAGGCCAGCCTGGGCAACTTAACAACTTGCCCTGACTCAAAACAAAAACTTAAAAAGGCTGAGGATATAATTGATTGAGTGCCCCTGGGTTCAATCCCTAGTATACACACATACACCAAAAGAAACATAAGAGACTTCCTGAACATACAGCATTTCTTTTGGGGTCTTAGAAAGGCCTCCCAGAATTACTGAGTTTACTGAAGTTTCTGTTAGTTTCACCCAATCACCACTTGCCCATCAGGCTTACCCTAAGAGACCCTATTCTTACATACCCACAAGGCAGTGCCACAACTCACAGCTTACTATTTCAAACTTACCTACTAGATACAACATATTTGTTACATTCTGCAGTTTTATTCTGCTTTTATATTACTGTTATTTATTTTTTACTAAAACCACTTTTTTTTAGTTTTTTTTTTAAATTCATTTTTTAAAAGTAAATTGTACATTACAGGAAAAATAAAAACACAAGCAAAGAACAAAGTCATCCAGTCACAAGAAGCTTAGTTGGACGTGTCCCCCTCTAGGTTGTGTGCATATACACACAATATCCCATTTTGTGTGATTGAGATTGTGGTGTGTATCATGCTTTTCCATACATCATGAATATTCACCATTTCAAAATCCCAAAGCTACATCAGTATTTTTTTTTTTTTTTTTAATGTTTATTTATTTAGTTAGTTAGTTTAGTTAGTTTTCGGTGGACACAACATCTCTGTTTGTATGTGGTGCTGAGGATCGAACCCGGGCCGCACGCATGCCAGGCGAGCGCGCTACCGCTTGAGCCACATCCCCAGCCCCTACATCAGTATTTTTTGATAACCAAGAATACACTACACCAACTCAATCTATTATCCTTTATTGGGGACCAAAGCCACTTTTAAGGTGTACATTTAAAAAAAAATTTTTTTTAGTTGTAGTTGGACACAGTATCTTTATTTTATTTAATTATTTTTATGTTGTGCTAAGGATTGAACCCAGCACCTTGCCGGAGCTAGATGAGCACTCTATCTCTGAGCCACAACCCCAGCCCCCAAGATGTACATTTTTAAGAATTAAAAAAAAAAAAAAAAAACCAGCATATTTTCCTATTTAGAGGAACAGTTTAGAAATAAGATGGAGGGATTTGGTGCCCATGATAAGAACAAAAAATTTAATTGTGTTTGTGCATTGTTCATAGACAACATAGGACTGTAGGAGTTAGTGGTGCAGACGAAGAATGTTAATGATTCTGCTTTTTGTCCTTTGGAGGGAGACAGTCATTCCAGGGGAAGAGCAAATGATTGGCTTCTCTGCTTTGGTTCTAACTCCTGCGTTCCTCTCTCACTTGTGCCTTTGTTCCTATAGCTCCCCCTGTTCCTGAGTGGGCCCAGCAGGAGCTTGGCCGCACCATTCCCTGGAGTCCAGCTGTTATAGAAAAGTGGTTTCCTTTCTCTAACATCAGTGGTGCCAGTTCAAACTTGATGGAGTCATTTTGGTAAAACTTTCTTATTTTTCTGGGCATTGATTATTAAAATTAGCTCTTAGTTATTTGCATACCGGCTTTAAAAATTTTCAGTTACAGAAATTTGTCAGTGGGCATGGTGGCACACACCTGTAATTCCATCTGCTCAAGTCTCTGGGGCAGAAGGATTGCAAGTTTAAGGTCAGCCTGGGCAACTTAGCAAGATCCTGTCCCAAAAATGTAAAAATTTGGGCTAGGGTTATGGCTCAGTGGCACACTGTTTGCCTAGCATGTGTGAGGCACTGGGTTCAATCCTTAACACTGCATTAAAAAATAATAATAATAATAATAAAGGCATACTGTCTATCTACAACAACAAAACATTTTTTTTAAAGTATAATCTTTTAAAGAGGTCTGGGGATGTAGCTCAGTGGTAGAGCATTTGCCTACATATGAGGCCTTGGGATTGACCCCAATTCCATAAAAAGAAAAAAATGAATTGTTAAATTAAATATTAAAAAATGCCCCATATATTATGGATGCAGAAAAAAAAGATTCTATTTTGTATCATTAGATTGTTAGAAATTAATAAATCTGAAAATAGCAAGGAAAATGTAAACTGTACGTGATGGAAATATAAATGGTTAGAGCCATTTTAAAAGAATAATTTGGAAATTCTTTGTAAGCCAAAGTTTACATGCTCTTGCTATACAGAAATTCCACTTAAAGCCATCTAATAAATTCTTATACAGACACAAGGACTATGCTTAAATATTCATTGTTAATCAGAAATAGTGAAAAAGTGGAAAGAACAAGTTGACCCTAGAAGGAAAATGATTAAGTAAAACACAATATAGTCATATTGTAGAATATTAGAGATTAGTAAGAATAAACTGGAGCTATTTATATGTACACAGAAAACTGAAAAATATGTTGAGTATAAACAATTATAAGAGAGTGATATTATGTGATAGTGTAAAATTGATAACGTATTAACTGCCAATTTGTGTTAGTTTTGTTATATATGTGTATCTCTAAATAAGATACACATAGGACTGGGAGTGTGGCTCAGTGATAGAGCACTTGCTTAGCATACAAAAGGTGCTGGGTTCAATCCCCAGTACTACAAAAAATAAATAAATAAACAAACTATGAACAAGTATTTAATTTTAGTGGGAGGTACATATTCTGTTTATATTGCATGCTAAATTTTTCTGATTGAAAGGTTTGTATGTTTTTAAAAATTAACAACAAAAAGAAAGACAAACCTTCCCCAGTGAGAGGACACACCAGCACAGAAAATAAGAATTCATCTGCTTGTAGATCAGTTTCATGTGTGAAGCTGGTAGCCTTGCACATATCTAATCTGCAACATCTGTTCAACAAGTGTTGCCATAACTTTCTCCCACTCTTTAATCACATGATATCAAGTAATGGATGATGATAAAAATTCAAATAATACGTACTTAAATGTTGTACTGTTTTCATAATTTCATTAGTGATTGATCTTTAGATAGAAACGCAGTTAGTAACTAATCATCCTTCCAGCTCCACTATCTCCCCTTTTCATCAACTCCATATTGGTTGTTTTTTTGTGGTTTGGTTGGGTTTTCTTTTGCTGTACTGGGGAACAAACTCAGGGCTTCTTGCATGCCAAACAAATGCCCACTACTGATCCACAGTCCCCCACCTCACATTATTTTTTCACAATATGAAAGAATTATTCAGAAGTGGTTGCAGTACTAATTATTCTGTCTTAACATCATCTTGTACTTTATTAATGTATGGAAACTGAGTAAAAAGTAACTATGGAAGCCCAAAAGGAAATAGTTATAATTAGACATGTATCCTAATTCATCAAGAATCCTGCTAGACATTGACATATGTCTCTAACCCCTGCTGCTCAGGAGGCTGAGGCAGGAAGATCTCAAGTTCAAGGCCAGCCTGGGCAATGTATTGACGCCCTAAGAGAGCTGGGTTGATGTAGCTCAGTGTTTGTCTACTGTATGTAAAGCCCTGGGTTTAATCTGCAGTTCAATCTGAATAAATTGGAACTTTGGTTTTATACTAGACATCTTGACTTTGCAGGTTACTACAAGCTACCTCAGCTAATAAGGAAGAGTTTTCTAAAACTGAGAGTGAATTAACATGTTGCCTCTCCGAGCACTACCAGAGAAAATCTCGTGAAGAGTCTACTGTAGCTAATCAAGAAGACAGCAAAAAGAAACGTAAGCCCATAGAAAGGCTATTTCTTAAGGAAGTCTCTTTTCTCTTTAAAGGCCAATCTTTTTCTTAAGATATACATTTAAAAGATTAACATTCCTTGAATTGAGGCTCAAATGGTAACTAAATAAAGGACAAATTCATATATTTCAAATTTGCAAATATTAATATTAGTCAAATAGTGATAAAAATTATAATCCTAGCTTCCTAATGAATAATAAACTATCTTCATATTTAGTTATAACAGATGTAAATGTAATTTTTTATTCTGCTTGTACAGCCTACTTTGCCTTTTTATTTATTATTCTATCTCATTGCTTAATAAATTTCACAAAATTAATGTTTAAATTGTTGCTTTTATTATTATAAATAATACTACAGTATATATCATGTGGGTAATTTTGAGTAATTACCTTTGTAGTAATTACTATATTTTGAGTAATTACCTTTGCAGAAAGTTGCAAAAAACTGTGTTAAAGAGCAAGAAAACTGTCTCTCCATGTGCATTGCTAAATTGCCTTTTAGATGAGTTTGGTAGAAAAAAAGAAGTTTCATCACCACCCTATGGCCATTGAGTAACACCAAAATGAATGTATTTGCTTTATTTCAAAATCATCAAAATGTTTAGCTCCTGAATTTGAACTAAAAAAGGATTCTCTTTCTGCCTTATGTTATGGGTAGAAAGACATACAGGAACTAGCGAATTTAGATCATTCTGAAGGGAGGTGCTGTACTTCAGTGTTCTTTCACAGCAGTCTGACTGCACAGAAGTGAAAGTGAGCTGACTTTTCCTGCTGTGCTGCCCTTGTGGTAGGTGGTGTTCCCCGCACTCCAGTGAGACAGAAGATGAATACCATGTGCCGTTCCCTGAAGATGTTGAACGTTGCAAGGCTGAATGTAAAGGCTCAGAAGTTACATCCAGATGGCAGTCCAGATGTGGCTGGAGAGAAGGGGGTCCAAAAGATAGCCAGTGGAAGAACAGTAGATAAACTGGAAGACAAAGGAAGAACATTAAGAAGTTCTAAACCTAAAGGTATTCCTCCATTCTACAGCATTTTTGTATCTATGTTTGCTCTGTTACACCCCTCATATTTGTCAAATGTACTTTAATCCTATTTCTTCATTTTTGTTGTTGTTGTTGTTTAGTTGTAGAAGGACACACAATATCTTTATTAGTTTATTTTTTATGTGGTGCACAGGATCAAACCAGTGCCTTCACACATTATAGGCAAGTGCTCTGCCACTAAGCTACAGCCCCAGCCCTTCATTTCTTGAATATGTGCTGCATACAAAAATTATATTTTGATGAATATATAATTAATAAGATCGTGTCATATTCTTAGATTTATGATTTAACTATAGAGATAAAATTAATGCATTAATAAGCTAATATATATTAACATGTATAATATATATAGAATGAACTAATGAAGTTAATATATAAGAGCAAAGCATCTAAAACAGAAAACACTTGCCCATTTCAAAAGTAAAGACTACACTAGTAGTTGAGAAAGGGAGGTCAGGGCTGGAGCAGGATAAAGAGGCTTCTAAGGCACCCCTGGAACCAGGCTAGACTTCAAGAGTGAGCAGAGATTGGAAGGCAGAAAGTAAAAGAAGAACATTCTGGGATGGGGTATTAGCACCAGCAAAGTCTCAAAGAAGGTCCATGTCTTGGCTATATGACACGTAGTTAAAGAAGTTTTATATTTGTGGATAAAGGAAAATAGAAGGGGTCCATGAATAACCCAAGCCTAGGTATTGCGGTCTTTGAAAGTGAGCAAAAGAATTTAATCCAGTAGCTTTTATTTTCCTATTTTTTCCTTCTTTTTTATTAAATAGATGAAATTACTCTGTTTCCTATTCCCAGGGTACATTCTTAACTCACAGCAATGATGCCAGTCCTAGAGGTGTTGATTATGACTATAGCTTATAAACTTTGAGCAATGATTATTGCATGACATCATCTTTGAGTTACTAATCCCGTATTCTTTCTCTCTCTTTAAATTTAAATCACTTTTGTTTTTGGTCCTGGGGATTGAACTCAGGGATACTTTACCACTAAGGTATACTCCCTCCCATCCCTTTTTATTTTTTGAGACAGGGTCTCATTAAGTTGTTAAGATGGGCTTCTAACTTTCAGATCCTCGTATCTTAGCTTTCCAAGTCACTGGGATTATAGCCTTGGACCCAGCTAAATTATTCTTATCTTGGTATTGACTTCTCTAGAATTTTATTTGGCTTTTCTTTCTTTTCATATATATAAAATATATCTTTTGTCTCCGTTGGATGCTATTGTTTCATTGTGTTTTATTGTTGTGGGTATTTTTTTAAAAATTTTTTTAAAAATATGGGCACAATACCTTTATTTATGTTTATGTGGTGCTGAGGATCAAATCCAGTGCCTCACGTGTGCAAGGCAAGCTCTCTGCCACAGAGCTATAACCCCAGCCCCTGTTGTAGGGGTATCTTTGTTTGTTGGTTTTGAGCCAGTGTCTTACTGTGTTGCTCAGGTTGCCTGCAAACTCCTTGGTTCAAAAGATCCCCGTCTCAGCCTCCCTGAGTAGCTGGGACTACTGGCACCCACTATCACCTGACTTGTTTTCTATTTAATTCATTTCTATTCTTATGTTTATTATTACCTGCTCTCTTATTTTGGGGGCTTATTGACTTGTATTACTTCTTGTGTTGATATTTAGCTAATTAATGGTTTTTGAACTTTTTTTAATAAAAATAATGAAGCTTATAAATTTTCCTAAAAGTATAAATTTAGCTGCATTATACATGAGAATGCTGTTTTTGACTTTTACTGATTCTTCTAACACTTCTAAAGTAAGGGAGTATCTTATTGTATTCTTAATATTTTTAGATTGTGCTTATACAATGTTACAATGTTGTCTGTAAGTTATTGATTAATATTTGCTAAAACTCTAATCTAATATGTGGTCAGGTTTTATTAATTTTCCATGTGTACTTGTTAATATTCTATGTGTACTTGAAAATAATGTGTATTATCTAATGTTAAGTACCTGGTTTTACATATATCCAATTATAATCAAGTTTACCAATGTTTGACTATTTGCCATTCTTTGGTAGTTTTGTTTCTGCTTCTCTGTATAAGTTTTAAAATCAGTTTGTCAATATTCACAGAACAACGTACTGGGATCTTGATTGAGTTTGCATTAAATATATAGGTCAGGTTGGGACAAATTGATTTTTTTTTTTTTTTTTTTAATACTAGGGATTGAACCCAGGGATATTTTGTCGTGAGCTACATCCCCAGCCATTTTTAATTTTTATTTTGAGACAGGATCTCACTAAGTTGCTGGGGTCTTCTATATTAATGAACATGGAATACTACTCCATTTATTTAGTTCTTTGATTTTTTTTCAGAGAGCTTTGTAGCTTTCCTCAAATAGATCTTATCTATATTTTGTTCAGCTTACTTCCTGAGTACTTCATTTTTTGAGGGTGCTAATATAAATGTGATTGTTAATTAAACATGCATTTTTAATTGTATGTCTTGTATATTATTGATATACAGGAAAGTGATGAACTTTTACATATTAACCTTACATTGTGCAGCTTTATTGTAATCCCTTGTTAATTCAAGGAATTTTCTTGATTGTTTCAGATTTCCTACATAGATAATCATGTCATTTATGAACAAAGAGTTTTGGTTTTTTCCTAGCCTTACAGTTTTTAACATGTGTGTTTGATTTGAGAAGATTAATTACTTTCTGTATGTATATATAAAAAGAAAGAAAAGTCAAATAAAATTCTAGACAAAATAATACCAAGATAAGAATGATTTAGCTGGGCCCAAGGGTCCAAGGCTATAATCCTAGTGACTTGGGAAGCTAAGACAGGAGGATCTGAAAGTTAGAAGCCCATCTTTTTTTTTTTTTTTTTTATCTTATTTTTTCAAAAAATTTTTATTTATTTATTTATTTTTTAGTCATATATGACAGTAGAATGTATTTTGATATATAATACATACATGGAATGTACATACATCAATCATATTGTCTATTCTGTTCTGCTGCCCTTCCTATCCTTCCTACTTCTCCCCTCCTCTCCCATCCTTTCTCTCTATCCAGTCTAATGTGACACACTTTTTTTTTCTTTTTCTCATTACAACATCATATATGTAATCTGTATAACAATGAGGTTCTCCTCCCATCTTCTGTGCAACTCCCCTTCTCCCTCTTTTTCCCTCCCACTTCTCTTCCCTATTTAGTGGTAGTCTTCTTCTCATGCTCTTCCTCCCTATCCCATTTTGAGTCACCCCCCTTATATCAGAGAAGACATTCGGCATTTGTTTTTTAGGGATTGGCTAACTTCACTTAGCATAATCTGCTCTAATGACATCCATTTGCCTGCAAATGCCATGATTTCATTATTTTTTAGTGCTGAGTAATATTCCATTGTGTATAAATGCCACATTTTTTTAATCCATTCATCTATTGAAGGGTATCTAGGTTGGTTCCACATTCTAGCTATTGTGAATTGTGCTGCTATAAACATTGATGTGGCTGTGTCCCTGTAGTATGCTCTTCTTAGGTCTTTTGGGTATAGTCCGAGAAGGGGAATAGCTGGGTCAAATGGTGGTTCCATTCCCAGCTTTCCAAGGAATAGAAGCCCATCTTAACAACTTAATGAGACCCTGTCTCAAAATAAAAAATAAAAAGGAATGGAAGTATAGCTCAGTGGTAAAGTATCCCTGAGTTCAATCCCCAGGACCCTCCCCACTGCAAAAAAAAAAAAAGTGATTTAAATTTAAAGAGAAAGAATAAGGCATTAGTAACTCAAAGGTGATATCATGCAATAATTATTGCTCAAAGTTTATTTATTTATTTTTATTTATTAATCTCTAATTTCTCAATCTTGATACCATTGATACTTTGAGCTGGATAGCCCTCTGTTGTGAGGTCTATCCTGTGCACAGTAGGAGATTTAATAACATCTCTGGCCTCTATATACCAGACGCCAGTAACCTCCCCCAGTGGAGACAATCCAGACATAGTCTGAAGTCCTGTGGGAAGACAAAAATCCCTCTGAGTTGATAACCACTAGCTTAAATTATACAATGACATGAGCCAAATATGATGGTCAATTTTACTTTTTTTCACAGATTTTAAAACCGAGGAAGAGCTGCTATCTTACATACGTGAGAATTACCAAAAGACTGTGTCCACAGAAGAAAGCATGTTATATTCATGTGCTCGGAACATGATCTCAATCATTAAAATGTTTCTAAAATCCAAAGGAACTAAGGAATTAGAAGTAAGAAATTTTGGATAATGCCTTTGGTTGATTGTTGATGGGTTTGATTCATGTATCTTTGGAGATTTCCATTTTACTGTACATGTTTCAAAAAAGAGGAGTACAGTTCTAGAGTTTGGAAGGTGGACATGATGAACTGATAAGGTGGAAATTAAATAAATGGGGCATGTCCATTTCCTCCTAATGAAAAAGCTCTTTACTCATTTGAGCTGCATCTTGACTATATGAATTAAGTCAGTGGTTTTAACCTCTGCTACACCAAGATTTTTGAGTTTGGGTTTTTTTTATTTGTTTGGGTTTTGCGTGTGTGTGTGTGTGTGTGTGTGTGTGTGTGTGTGTGAATGTGTGTGTGTGCGCGCGCGGGCACGCGCATGCGCTAATGCCTGGCTCCCTCCAGACTAATAGATAAACTCCAGATCTTTAGAATTGGGACTTGACCATCTATAGTTTAAAAAGCTTCCTTAATGCTTATGACTAGAAGTGTTAAAAATCACCATTTTAGGGCATATTATTATTTTTATTTGTGCTTTGTGGCAAAAGCAGGACTCCTTCTCTAAAGTGAACAGGAGTTATTTATGACACTTAGGCTTCTCCATCACTACTTTCAAGTCTGTGGGCTTGATGTATCCATGCTCAATTGCTTGCAAATACTTTTTGACCAAGTAAAAGAAGATGTTCATTCATTACTTTTCATGCAAACTAAAGGAAGAAAATTTGTAATGGGAATATATTTCCCTCATTTGGGCATTTCATAAGAAATTAGAAATAATGATAAGAAACTTAGTATTCTTTTTAAAAATATATTTTTATTTGTTCTAATTAGTTGCACATGACAACAGAATGCATTTTAATACATCATACATAAATGGAGTATAACTTCTCATTCATCTGGTTGTATATGATGTAGAGTTACACAGGTCATGTAATCAAATAAGCACGTAGGGTAATAATGTCTGATTAATTCTACTATCATTCCTACCCCCAACCCAAGCCCCCTCCCCTCCCTGAACTCCCCTCTGTCTAGTCCAAAATAACTCTATTTTCCCTTTCCCCAATTGTGAATTAGTGTCCGAATGTTAAGAGAAAACATCTTTGGTTCTTTGGAATTGGCTTATTTTGCTTAGCACAATATTCTCCAGTTCCTTCCATTTACTGGCAAATGCCATATTTCATTCTTCTTTAAAGCTAAGTAATATTCCATTATGTATATATACTACAGAAACTTAGTATTCTTCTATGTAATGATTTTGTATTTTTAGGTGAACTGTCTGAATCATGTAAAAAGTAACCTCTTAAAAACAAGTAAAAGTCTCCGACAAAATGCAGGGAAAAAACTGGATAAAGAGGGCAAAGTCAGAGAGTAAGTAACTACCTTATTTATTTATTTATCTATCTATCTATTTATTTATTTTGCCATTGCTCCAAAACAGAATTCTCAAGATTTGCTTCAATCACTTTAAAACTGCCAGTTGCTTGAAAGTGCTATTTTTGTGTGTATATGTGGTGCTGGGATTGAAGGTACTTTTGTAGCTGATTCTTTGTGATATTTTGATGTGTAGTATGAATCACCTATTTACCTAATTAGCAAATCAGTATTTGCAGAAAGCAGAGGCTATTTATCCATTTATTTATTTATTTATTTATTTATTTATTGGTACTAGGTATTGAACCCAGGGGTGCTCTACCACTGAGTAACATCCCCAGCCCTTTTTATTTTCTAGACAGGCTCTCACTAAGGTGCTGAGGCTGGCCTTGAACTAGCAATCCTCCTGCCTCAGCCTCTGAAGTTGTTGGAATTACAGGCGTATGCTCCACACCCAGCTTCTTACTAGTCATTTCTTACATAAATAGATCTGTACTTAAAGAAGGGAGTTTTTCAGTTAAGTGGCATGAAAAGTAGATATGACTGAGTGTTTTTTCTCCCAAGGTGTCAGCTTCAGGTATTTCTTCATCTGGAGATGTGTCTGCAGTGCCCTTTGATACTGGAAAGTGCAGATGAGATGGACCAAGTAGTGGAGGAGGCAAGTGTATAGTTATGTCCTAGTATTTTCAACTGCCCCACAGAGGGCATATGGTCATTTTCTAAATTCTTCATCAGGTGACAAATTTGCTGCGCATGGTGTGTGTGACTGAAGATCCAGCTTACCTAGCCAAGTTTCTGGAGGAGATTTTGAGATTGTAAGTTTGATGGCTACCAACTTAACTTAAATTGTTTTACCAAGAACTACACCGAGTATTATCTGTTATGCGACTATAAGGACTATAAGGAGTGAATAGAGGGAGTGAGATGGTAGTTCTCTGTTCTGTATTTAACCAGTCTCCTCCACAGGTATGTCGACTCCATCCCAAAGATACTTGGAAATCTTTACAACAGCCTCGGGTTTCTGATTCCTCAGAAGTTGGCTAGTGTCCTTCCTACAGATTTTTTCAGTGATGACTCCATGACACAAGAGAGCAAATCACCACTTCTTCCCATGCCTCTCTCATCCAGTGCTCACCAATCAGTGTCTGGTGGCACTGAATCTGACCAACTGGAGGAGCTCCGTACCAGATCAGCCAAGAAGAGAAGGTAGGAACTCCAAATAAACTACTTACACTGTTACAGGTCAAAGGGTATATTTAAACCATAGTCTAGTTTTTGTCCCTATAGTATATTGAATTATAGTCACTCTTATATCTGAATTGCAAAAGCCAACTATCCGAGCTCCTATCAGTCAACTGAGCCTATTTTTATCCCCTAGGGGAATAAATAGTGTTGATTTTGTAGTTCCTAAAGCTCTTTTTTTTTTTTCACTGTTCACATCAGGTCTCCAGAACTAGGAACGTTTTATGAAATAAGCTTAGAGTTTCAGCTTACTTTTTAAGTTTCCTTGGATGCTTTTTATTATTATTAACTAGTTGAACATATAGTGGTTATTTTTGGAAATTCTGGGTTTGACTTTTTTTTTTTTTTTTAATAAACTCTAGTCCAACCCCAAGATATTTGGCTTGTATTCATGTAAAGTTTTATTTTAGACTCTGATTCCATTCCAATTTAGCCATATGTACTTTTATCTACTGTATCTTGACTTTCTTTCTATTTTTAAAAGGAAAAATGCACTAATAAGACATAGAAGTATTGCAGAGGTTTCACAGAATCTTCGACAAATTGAAGTTCCCAGAGTGTCCAAGAGAACTACAAAAAAAGTAAGTAATCTCCAATAAATATGAAACGGCATTAATTGAGTTATTCCTGCCTTCTTGAGTTTACACAATAAATAAAGATGAAAGACAGTGTCTCTGCTTTTAGGAAATTGACTGTGGAGGATACAAAAATAGTATCTCTTATCCAAAATGCTTGAAACCAGAAGTATTTCAGATTTCAGAGTTTTTTAGATTTTGGCGTATTTACAAGAACATATTGATGCTCACACAATTTTGGATTTTAGAGCACTTCAGATTTCTGTGGGATTACAGATACTCAACTGATGTTAAATATTCTTATGAATGTACATGAGACTATAACCCAAGAGGAAAAGAAATAAAAATTCATTATGATATTAACCATTTTACCCAAGAGTATGATAGAGGTAATTTGGAGAAAAATAGCAAGTAAAAGTTAAGAATTAATTAATTCAGGGCTGGAGATGTGGCTCAAGCCGTAGCGTGCTCGCCTAGCAAGCACACAGCACTGGGTTCGATCCTCAGCACCACATACAAATAAAGATGTTGTGTCTGCCAAAAACTAAAAAATAAATATTTAAAAAAAAAATTCTCTCTCTTAAAAAAAAAAAAAAAGAATTAATTAATCCAGGTGTGGTGGCACACGCCTATAATCCCAGCTTCTCTGGAGACTGAGGTAGGAGGATCACAAGTTCAAAGCCAGCCTCAGCAAATTAGTGAGGACCTAAGCAATTTAGTGAGACCCTGTCTTTAAATAAAAATACAAAAAGGGCTGGGGATACAGCTCGGTGGTTTAAGTGCCCCTTGGTTCAATCCCTGGCACCATTTAAAGAAAAAAAATGGATAAATTAATTCAAAGTCTTTAATATAGATAACAAAATAATATCAAAATAAGTGAAAAGTTTATATAAAATAGTATATAATAATAATAGGACTTTGTCTCCCAGAAAAGTACTTTTTTAATATATATACATACACATACATATATATACTTTTTCAGGATATATATTTTAATTCAATAACAAATTGACTTCACTAACAAGTTTATTTTACTTCAGTGACAAGTTTGAAAGTAAAAATAAAAAGATAATGACTGACGTGAAGTCAGAATGCAATTGGTTTTCCTGTGGCAGTAGGCATAAGTTCTTGAATTTTTTATTGGTTGCAATAAAAAGAAACCTAGCTGGAATCTGCTTACTAAGGAAGAAGGGAGACTAAAAGTACAGTGAGACTTTTGAACTGCACAAACTGAGAAGAGTTAAAATTCTATGAGCAATAGCTTCAGAAACCTTAATCATTAAGATAGTGGTTTATTCTGTATCTAGATAGGTGGCATTGGAAGCAGGAGTTCCTCTTCTTTTTTTTAATATTTATTTTTTAGTTGTACACAATACCTTTATTTTTGCTTGTTTATTTTTTATGTGGTGCTGAGGATTGAATTCAGGGCCTTGCACATGCTAGGCCAGAGCTGTACCGCTAAACCACAATCCCAGCCTGAGCAGTTCTTTTAAGGTAGTGTTCACTTTCCTACCATACCTTTCCTGAGAATAAGATGTGAATCTTACATATCTTGCAATCCTGATTGATGAGTGTGAAATCCAAAACTGGATAGCTAAAGATTGTTAGACCTTCTTTCTCACTAGAATTTACAATGATGTTTGCACTTCCTAACATTATTTGAACCTTTATTTTTATAGTAGCCAAGAGTGTTTATTTCTTTAAGACCAGATTTACTGAGATCAGGATTTGATTTTGGTTAATAAATTTTTTCATGTCAAAGTTAGTGCTGTAGTTAATCATAGCACTTCAACTGAAAGGACCAGATGTTTAATTTTTATATAGTAAATCTGAATTCTGAAGTAGCAATGTAGTGAACTTAGAAGCAGTGAACTTATATATTAATTAATATGTTTTAATTAATGTATAATTAATGTATACATGTATATATTAATTAATATATGTTCCAGAAGAGCACAATGATTTTTTAAAAAGCTTGATTCTACCCAGTGCATCATGGACATAACTGTCAGTTTTCCTTTCAGTTATATTAAATATATAGATTAACAAGGGTTGACAAACTTTTTCTATAAAGATGGTAGATATTTAAGACTTTGCAGGTCATGCAGTCTCTGGCACATTGCCTCAGTTCTATTGTTGTAGGAAAATGGCCACTGACAGTATGTAAACAAACAGGTTCAGCCATGTTTCGATAAGCTTTATTTTCGAAATAAGAGATGGCCCAGATTTGGTCTGTATATAGTAGTTTGCTGATCCCTGGATTAGGAAACTGAACGTTGAACATATTTTTACAATTATAATTTAACTCTTTAAAAGAGTTATTATCAACCAATGTAAATGACTAAAAATTACCACTTTTCATGTCTTTTGCAACAAAACCTTCATTGTATCACTGACATCATTTGTTAAGTTTCTGCTCAATCTTCAACGATTATAATAACATAACTGACAAAACAAATCATGAGAAACCATTCCCTTGTCTAAATACATCTGAGGCTTAGACTCCTAAATCCTTTACTAGAATAGTAAGTAAATAAAAGTTTGATACAGAGACATTCCTGAGCACATAGCTATGCTTTAATTTGTGTGGTTTTTCCGTGGGTGTTTGATGTTTGTTTGCTACCAGGGATTGAACCCAGGGGCACTTAACCACTGAGCCACATCCCTGGCCCTTTTTATTTTTTATTTTAAGACAAGGTCTCGCTAAGTTGCTGAAGGCCAGCTTTGAACTTGCAATCCTCTTATGTCAGCCTCCTGAGCCTCTGGGATTACAGGATCTCTGGGTTTTTTTGATTTGTTTTTTTTTTTTTTTTTTTTAGATATAAAATGTATACATGATCATTGGTTAAAAAAAATTTGAAATCATATAAAGTTAATAATGTATTCCTTCGCCATCAGTTGTTCAGATACAATCACCGATTGTTTGTTATATATAGTCCCAACCCTTTTCTGTATATACCACAAGCAATCATCAAAGGCTATACTTACCTGTAATATTCCCATATACACATAAATATTAAATATGGTTTCATCTACTATACTTATTATTCTGCTTTAAAAAAAAAATCTTCCCCCATCACAGTTCACTTTCTGCATTATAAGTCTTCCTTTCTTATTCTCTTAATATCTGCATTGAATGGGTATATAAATCATTTACTGGTGCATTCTTTATGAGCGTATACAGTTTCTTACTTTGTATTATCACAATGTGGTAGAGAACATTTTTGGAACATCTACCTTAGTGTGTTTTATTGTTTCTCCTATGAGTTTCTGTACTGCAAGGATTGAAGGGCTTTATGTGGAACTTTTATTCTTTCAGCTTGAATGAATACTTATGTAAATTTCCTTATAGGATTTTCTCATTTTCCAGGAGAACTTTCACCCTGCCCCTCAGCAGCCTGGACTCCCAGGGAAGGACACAGTACAAGGTATGCTTTGTTCTTCCAGGGTATGCATCTGTTCACTGGAATGACAAATTTATTTTGATTGCAGGTATTTAAGCAGCTGCATTCAGCTGTAAATTATGGCTTTAAATCCTTGGTTAACAAAATACATCCCTATATCTTATTCAGGCAAATACGATATTCACATGATCCCATAATACTAGATTCTATAAAATAACTGTCCTGAAATCTTTTAAAATGTTCTTATCGTGAAGGCCTAAAAAACCATACCAAAACAACAACAAAAGAGCAAAGAGAAGAAGTGTTTTAGATGAAAAGAGTTTAAGCATGAAAGCTAAATGCACTCCATGATCCCTGCTTGATCTTAAATTTAGAAAGGAAAAAATAACTATAAAGTATATTATTGAGACAACTATAAAAATTTGAAGAAAGGTAGTATGCTAGATAATACTGATGAATGTAATAATGGCATCATGGTTATGTAGGAGAATGTCCTTGTTAAGAGACATATGCCAACATAGGGAAGGGAAGAGTTGTGAAATCCACAACTTATTCTCCTGGGTTTGGGGTAGAAAAATTATATACATAAGAGAAAGAGAGATGAAGGTAAAAAGCAAAAGTTGACAGTTGGCAAATTTATGTTTATTGTGCTATTTTTTGAAAAATTCTCTAGATATTAAATATTTTAAAACACAGAAGAAAGTAGCAATAACAAATCAAATTTGGCTTTCAGGACACAAATCAGTTTCATAGACAGCCTAATAGAGAAAAATTTTGATACATGAAATGTGTTGTTGGTGTCATTAACATTAATGTTTATGTCATTTATGGGTTAACATAGACTGCTCCCAGTTGGTGGATCCTGGATTATTTGGTTTTATTTCAGTGAGCTGTTCTTTGAATTCACCCTTAGTGAATTTTAGATTTACCACTACCAGGTTATTTTGCTTAAGATTAAGGTGCCATCTTGCTAGTTTTGTCAAGTGTTAATCAACTTGTTAGCTGTTTTCTTAACTTTAACTCTTCTAGACTCAGACTCACCCATGCTCTGAAATCAAGAACTGAATTTAAAATAACCCAGCAAGCTGAGCACAGTGACATACACTGATAGTCCTAGCTACTTGGAAGGCTGAAGCAAGACGAGCACTTGAACCCACAAGTTAAAAACTAGCCCATGCAAAATAATGAGACCCTATCTCCCCCTCACCCCACCCACTCCCCCCAAAAATGAACTAAAAATAAAAATAACCCAGCAGACTAGTAAAGTCATCAGAAGAAGAAATCTATGGAATAAAAAGAGTTTCTGTACAAGACAACAAAAAGGTCCAAAGTGAGAAATAACACAAGACCATATTAACCATAACCTAAATTAACCATCCTTTTCTATAAGGATAATTTCTGTTTTATAATGTGTAAAGCTTCTAATTTAATAAATGATGTGGGCCTTCTTTGTATTCCTGAAAAGTTAATTTAAACCAAAGTTGTGGTAGGAAATTATGAACAACTGTATACCAAAAATTAGGTAAGCTAAATTAAATGGACAGATTCCTAGAAGGACACAAACTACTGAAAAAGAGATTTGAGAGAAAAAGAAAATCTAAATAGATCTACAAGTTTAAAAAGATTGAATTAGTTATGAAAACAGTTCCCACAAAGAAATGCTCAGGACTAAATGTTTTTACTGCTGAAATCTGTTTAACATTTTAAAAAGAATTAAAACATCACTGGGAATGTTGGTACATGCCTATAATCTCAGCTGTTCAGGAAGCTGAAACAGGAGGATCACAAGTTCACGGCCAGCCTACCAAGACCCTTTCTCTAAAAAACACCTTAGCAATTATTATGATCAGTTGATTATTTGACCAGGATGCCAAGACAATTCATTAGGGAATGAATAATCTTGGATCCAAATGATGCTGAAACACCTAGTTATCCCCCTGCAAAAAAAAAAAAGATATTATCCCTACCTCATGCAAAATCATACATAAAAATTTTTGAATCTGTAAGAGTAAATGTTTTAAATCACACTTGGATTTTCTAAAGAAATCTTTTTTAGTAAATGTGAAAATAGCAACCAGTACAGTGGTTTCCTTAAACAGTTTCTCTGGATAAAAGCTCTTCTTACTTATTGATGAGAATATTTGACTTTCTTTCTTCCCACCCACACCATGCTTTCAGAAGTGACCAAAGTTCGAAGAAATCTCTTCAACGAGGCAATGTTTTCTCCTTCAAAGAGATCACTAAAACGGGGATTGCCTAGAAGCCATTCCGTGTCAATTGTGGAAGGTCTGGACCATAAACTTGACAACTTCAAAAAGACCAACAAAAGTACCACATTTCAGGGTAAGCAAGTAAAGAGGAATTTTGTTTGTCAATTTTGTTGGTTTCTTTAAGGAAGTTCAATTTTTCTCTTTTTCTAATCTTAATTTTACTTATTTCCTTCTCTCTACTTGGTTTGATTTTAGTGCTTTCTTTTTCAAGTACACACATTTATAGCCACAGTTTCCTGTCTAAATACTGCTTTAGCTGTATCCTATAAGTTTTGGTGTGATGTTTTTTCACTGTCATCTCAAAACACTTTCTAATCCCTTGTGATTTCTTTGACCCACTGGTTATTTTGTAAGGTTAATTCCCATGTATTAGGGAGTCACCCACATTCCCTTCTATTGATTTCTAGTTTTATTCCATTTGTGTTGGAGAACATACTTTGTATAATTTCAGTCTTTATAAATTTATTGACACTTAGACTGGGAATAGGACTCAGTGGTAGAGCTACTTGCCTAGCATATGCAAGGCCTGGGGTCCAGTCCCCAGCACTGCAGGGGGGCCAGTGTATTGATACTTATTTCATGGCCTAATATTTGATCTGTCCTGGAGAGTGTTCCATGGGTGCTTGAGAAGAATGTATGTTCTGCTCTGGATGAGTAAAGTGTTCTATAGATTTATGTCAGGTCTAATTGGTTTATGGTGTTATTCAAGTTTCCTATTTCCTTGTTGAGCTTCTCTTTGAAGAGAATTGTTCAAACCATTATTTGAAAGTATAATGTAATAATTATTGATAATTCAACAATAATTATTCTGTCAGTTTTTGCTTCATATGTTTTGGGATTCTGTTGTTAGATGTATCTGTTTATAATTGTTGTATCTTCTTGATGAATTTATCTTCTTATTAATATGTAAAATCTTTGTCTTTTGCAACATTTTTGACCTAAATTCTATTTTGTCTGACAATAATATAACCAAGCAGCTCCTTTGAATGTGGTATCTTTTGCTATCCTTTAATGTTCAACCTTTGTATCTTTGTTGGGTCTCTAGTAGGTAGCATAGAGTTGGTTTTTTTAATCTCTTCTGCCAATTTCTGCTTTCTAATCCTGGTGTTTAATCCATTTACATGTAAAGTAATTACTGATAAGCAACAACTGCTACCATTTTTTTCATTTTCTGTATTCTTTATTCCTTTTTCTTGCCCAGTTCCTCCATTTTTTTGTTTTTTGTTTGTTTTTGTATAACCTGACTTTTTTATAGTTTTGTTTCCTCCACTATTTTTCTGTGTGTTTTATAGTTATTTCCTTAGTGATTATCTTAGCAATCATAATTAACGCCTTTAACTTAAGACAGCCTAGTTTGGATAAAATCAACTTAGTTTCAATAGTATATACTTTGTTCATGTATGTTTTTGTCCCTCCCCTTTATTGTCATGGTCATCAAATACATTTTGTGCATTGTATGGCCATTAATACAGATTGATAATTATCGTTTCGTATTTTTCCCTTTTAAATCATAGGAGGAAAAAAGGAGTTATAAGCCAAAAGTACCATAATACTATCTTTTTTTTTTTTTGGTACTGCAGATTAACCCAGGGGCACTTAACCACTGAGCCACATCCCCAGCCCTTTTTATTTTTTTATTTTGAGACAAGGTCTCATTAAGTTAGGCCTCACTAAGTTTCTGAGGCTGTCTTTGAACTTGCAGTTCTCCTGCCTCAGCCTCCTAAGCTGCTGGGATTACAGGCAGGCTCTGCTCTGACAATAATATCTCAGTATAAATTTCTTTGATTTCTCTTGAAGTTCACTGAACTTGTTGGATGTGTAGGTTCATGTTTTTCATCAGATTTAGGAAATTTTTAAGTATTACTTTTTCAAAACAGTTTCCTGCCTCTGTCTCTTCTAGGCTTCCCATGTTGATGGTGGTATGCTTGGTGGTATCCCACAGGTTCCTCAAGCTTTGTTCATTTTTCTCATTCTTTTTTTCTTTCTGCTCAGACTTGGGTAATTTTGATTTCTGTCAAATCCTTTTTCCTATGAGTGGGCCATACTTTCCTATTTCTTTGTATACTTTGTAATTTTTTGTCATGAAGTAGGAATGAAGGATATTATGATATGCTAATTATAGAAATCTGATTCTCCAAGCCCCCTCAGGGATGGCTGATTTTTGCTTTTTGCAGGCTGCTGCTTTCCTTTTGTAGCTTTTCCAAACTATTTTTTTGTGAAGTGTGTACTCTTGTTGTGTGTGGTTACTGAAGTTTCTGTTTTCTTCTGTGGCCAGCCAGTGACCTGATAAAGATTTCCTTAAATGTCTAGCTCCCAAAATGGGGTGAGGAGAAGGCATTTATGTCCTTTTAAATCTTACAGTAGGTACTTTAGAGAAAGCCATTGCAGCCTGAGAGGGCAGAAACCATGCTATGTGCATCAGTCCCACAGGATCCCTAGACTGACCAAAGGATACAATTCCGGACTTTAGGAGGACTGCTGTCTGCCCTAACACCAGCCAGCTGCTCCTAGAATGGGGATTGCTGTCCCACAGCTGCAGTGGGGCTGAGGAAAGGGGGCAGTCCCTGGTTCGTGGGCTTCATTTCTTCTAAATATCAGCAGCCTCTCCTCATCAAGCACCTCCTGGTTCTAATAAGTGTCCAGGCAGGTTTCAGAGTTCCCAAGTATTTGATTCTTTGTAGCTTATGGTGTCACCAATCCCTAGAGCTTTCCTCTCTCCATCTTTGTGCATGAGTTCCTGCCCTTGGGATTACAATTAATAATTTAAACTGCCAAATTCTAATTGATACCAACTTGATTTCAGTTTTACAAAAACTGCTCCTATGTAATTCTATATCTTGTCCTTTGTGCTGTCATACAAATGATATCTCTATATTTTATGTCTGTCAATACAGATATTTTTTAATATTTATTTTTTAGTTATAGGTGGGCACAATATCTTTATTATTTTACTTTCATATGGTGCTGAGGATCGAGCCCAGTGCCTCATGCATGCCAGGTGAGCACTCACCACTGAGCCCCAGCCCCAGCCCATGTCAATATAGATTTATATTGGTTTCATTTTTTAAATCACAGGGTGAGAAAAAGTTGTAAACCAAAAAATTTTTAATCATGTCTTTTATAAGTTTTTTTTATCAGAGCCAATTTACTTTAATGCTTCTTCTCCTTTTTAATTACTCTTTTGCCCTTTCCTGTCAGCCTGAGGGATTCCCTTTTAGTACTATGTGCGGGACAGGCCATCTGGTGATAAATTCTGTTTGGGTTTTGTTGTTGTTGTTTCTTTTTTTAATTTTTTAGTTTTAGGTGGGCACAATATCTTTATTTTATTTTTATGTGGTGTTGAGAATCGAACCCAGTGCCTAACGCATGCTAGGTGAGCGTGCTACCACTTGAGCCACAACCCCAGCCCTATTGTTGTTTCTTCTTGGACTGGGATCAAACCCAGAAGTACCTTACCACTCCAGTTTTTATAAAACAGCTCTGTTTTTTTGTTTTTTGTTTTTTTTAACATTTATTTTTTACTTGTAGTTGGACACAATACCTTTATTTTGTTTATTTATTTTTATGTGGTGCTGAGGATCAAACCCAGGGCCTCGCACATGCTAGGCAAGTGCTCTACCGCTGAGCCACAACCCCAGCCCTCTTTTTTATGTTTTCATTTTGAGACAGGATCTTGCTAAGTTGCCCATGCTGGCCTTAAACTTGTGATCCTTCTGCCTCAGCCTCCCAAGTCACTGGTATCACAGGCATGCGCCATCACATCCAAAATATTGTTTTAGTTGTCAGTGAACCTTTATTTTATTTGTTTGTTTGTTTGTTTATTAATATGTGGTACTGAGAATTGAACCCAATGCCTCACACATGCTAGGCAGGTACTCTACCACTGAGCTACAACCACAGCTTTTGGTTTTGTTTTAATCTGGGATTATGTTTGTTTCTCCTTTGGTTTTTTCCTACATATATATTTTAGTTGTAGATGGACACAATACCTTTATTTTTGTTTATTTTTATGTGGTGCCAAGATCAAACCCAATGCCTCACGCATGCTCAGCAAGCTTTATACCACTGAGCCACAACCCCAGCCCTCTCCTTTGGTTTTGAACTGTGGTTTTGTTGGGTGTAGAATTCTTCCCCACATATTATCACCACCTCAGGCAGCTGTGATTTAACACTTTCAATAAACACTTGCTTCCAGGGAAAAAGGTAGTTTATACCAGGTGAGTCCTAAGTCTGGTAAGTAGAGACCAGTCTTGTGAGTAGGATTTTCCAGGGAACTATAGGGTCAAATGATGACAGGTGTCTGGGAGCAGTGCTTTGGAGGAGCTCTAATCCTATTCTGCCCCATCCAGAAACTATAGGGCTGTTGGTTTTTAAGGTGACCACAGGGCTAGGGAATGGGTATTGGGACTAGGGCAGGTTAAAGTACCCACAATCCTCACTGTACTTCCTGAGAGTTGGCCATTTTTCCTGCAAACCTTTAGCTAATCTCCAAGAGTTCTAAAAATAACTAATTTTTCCAGAGTTCTTTCTCCTTAAGAGGAGGGTTTTTTTCAGAAGTCCTTCTCCATCATTTCGACTGATGTCATTCTTGTGTGTGTGTGTGTGTGTGTGTGTGTGTGTGCGCGCTAGGAATCAAACCTAGGACTTTGAAGGCACTCTACCACTGAGCAAGTTTGTCATTTTTAACTCACTCTAAACCAGACCTCCCCTTGTGTAGCTTGGCTACCTATTCTGAGATATCTTATGCCAACTAGATTTATCTTAATAATTAAAACTTGCATGGCATGTCCTTATTTTTACATATTATTTCCTCATAAGAACCACTAATGAGGGCTGGGGATGTGGCTCAAGTGGTAGCACGCCCTTCTGGCATGCGTGTGGCCCGGGTTCGATCCTCAGCACCACATACAAACAAAGATGTTGTGTCTGCCAAAAACTAAGAAATAAAATATTAAAATTCTCTCTCTCTCTCTCTCTCTCTCTCTCTCCCTCTCCTCACTCTCTCTTTAAAAAAAAAAAAAAAAAGAACCACTAATGAGGTGGATAGGTATGTTAGTCTTAAGAAGTGAGCACTTTTCATTTTTTAGGATTGCTTATGTGATAAATAATTTTGAAGTATTTTACATTGGCCTGTCATTATTTAATCTCTAATAATGTTGATAAACTTTCTATCCCATTGAGTTTTATAAAGACAAAACTTAAAAAGATCTACTCTAGCTAGCTAATAGACCATATATAAATTCAGTTGCTTTTTTTACATTTTAGGTTATCACAAACTGCTGACTAAGAGTGTGGCTGAGACTCCAGTACATAAGCAAGTCTCCAAGAGATTACTTCATAGACAAATCAAGGGCAGGTGAGTGACATCCTTGTCCAGGCTTCTGCATACACTCAAACTACCTTCACCATGATCTTGGGGGCCACTGTTTGCCTTCTCTTGACCTTCAATCCAGATTTCAATCTTAACCTTGTTGCTTATTAACTACAAAGGACTCTATAATATTGTGTGGGCAGGAGAGCCATACAGAGTATACTCTTGTCTGGCTTCTTTTACTTGGTATCATTGAGATTTGTTGTTGCTTATATCAGTAGTTCATCCCTTTTCATTGCTGAGTAGTATCCATCAAATGAATAGTCTGCAGTTTTTAAATCAGTTCACCTATTGATATGCAAAATGGTATGTCCCCATTCCTGCCAGGCAAAGCAAGAAGTCTAGGATCCCAGCTCAGCCTCTGCTGACAGAGGTATGGGTGAGGCTGCAGTTTTTTCTGCAGTGGTATCAGTTGAGAAGGGTAGTTATCTGAAGTATTCTGTCTTGCTAGGCTGCCTCTTTCCTGGTTCTTTGGCTTGAGAAAGCTGTCTCTCTGTGTGGCATTGGGTTGTTTGTTTTTTGTTTGTTTGTTTCTATCCACCTGTCTATCTATCTGTCTATCTATCTATAAGCATAGCTACATTTTCAGCTTCTCCCGAACCCAGCTAGGATGTGTGCAACTGAAAGAAGGGGAGCTCACTGCACCATCTTTTCTCAGGTCCTAAAGTCCTCAGCTAAGTTGCCGTCTCTCTACCTTTCAGAGTCATCTCCTCTTTTATATATAATGTCCAAGGTTTTTAGCCATACTTTAAAGGGAATAAGAAGCACATCTTTTTCATCTTGTTCAAACTCCTCTTGTCATTATTTGTTGACAGGTGTTACATACTGGTGAAAGTTTAAGTAAAATTGGTGGGTAAGAAGTCCTTGACAAAATGGCAGAAATTAAAGCTCTTAAATAGAAACTTGAGCTGCTAGATGTGGTTGTACATACCCGGAATCCCTGCAACTTGGAGATTTGGGGCCCTAAGCAATTTAATGAGATCCTGTGTCAAAATAAAAAGGGCTAGGATATGGCTCAATGATTAAGGACCCCAGGTAAATCTGTAGTACAAATATATATATATATATATATATATATATATATATATATATATATATATATAAATATATTTTAGAATAATTTTGATGTTATAAAATTGCTTTTTTTAAAAAGCATGCCAACCATCTCACAATAATATTGATATGTTGGAATGAGGATATGGCTCAATGGTAGAGTTTGTGCTTACATGCTTAAGACCCTAGGTTTAATCCCCAATACCAAAAAATAATAATAATCATGTATGAGACTGCTTACGAACACTAATATTGTCAAACACTGTTCTTTGTTATCTTGTTAGATGAAAACCTGTCTCTTGTTTTAATGTGCATTAATTATAATAATATTAAATCCTTATGCTGATTATTCCTTAAGGTCTTCTGATCCTGGTCCTAATATTGATGTTGTAGAAGAGTCTCCTATAAAAGGAGAAGATGGTGAGTACTACCATTATACTTCTACATTCTGCCAGCTTCTACATAAACATTTCTGTACTCAGCATATCCTCATTTTACAGAAATTGATGGCCACAGGTACACAGTGTAGCTCACTATTTATAAGTGAATGTTCTTTTACATGGAATTAATTGAATTTCTGGAGAAGAAATATTTTTATGTAATAGAAGTGGGACTGGCGGGGCTAAACTACTGTGTTACACACAATGCTATGGCTCATTTAGAAAATATATGAAAGGAGGGATTTTCACAAACTTCTTTTTTTAATTGCTCAAGTAATTTATGTTGTAGAAAAATTGAATGTAAAAAGAAGATAAAATTTTGAAAAACTACTTGATAGTCCCAAAACTCAGATATACTTTGTTAATACATAGCATATACTCTTACCAGTATAATTTCAATACAAGTATAAGTAGCATGCACATATGAAGCCTGTTTGTGTTTTTTGTTTTTTAACAAATGGCACATTATACATACCTTTTTTTTCACCCTATATCAGGTGGCAGTTTATAAGACTTCTGAAAGTGGGCCAGTGTTTGTTTGTTTGTTTGTTTTTAATACCTTATTGGGACCATATATCAAACCCTTTAGCTATTTAAGAGAGACTTCAAAATCTCTTTTTTTTTTTTTTTTTTTTTGGTGCCGAGACCTGGGACTTCAAAATCTCTTATAGCCACTGTTGAATTTCCATCCTGTTTGTGGTATTACATAAATTTTGCCCATTTCTGACAGTATGGGAAAATTCTAAACTTGTAGTTCTCCCTAGATACTAATTCTGTTTCTGGTTCTGCAGAAATAAGTTTGAGACGAAGTCCTCGAATCAAGCAGTTGTCATTTAGCAGAACAAATTCTGGTTCCTTCTACTCTATATCTCGGCCAAAGTCTCGAAGTGTGCAAAGAGTCCACTCCTTCCATCAAGACAAGTCAGGTAACATGGGCCCACCTAGCTTCACAAGTCCATGCTAACTTGGTGGAAGTGTTTTTGGGAAAAGAAGCATACAATCTGACATTTTCTTTCTTGATGTTGGAGAAATAGAAGAGGTAGATATAGTCAAGGTTCAGAGTGATGACTAGATGAACAACAGTCCTTTGACTCTAACCATTCATCTCTTGGATTCCCACAACTTGGTCAGCCATAATTTATGCCATATGGCCAGATGCTGCACACAAGTATCATAGATAGAGATGGATGGTGTCTGTTTTCATTCTTTTGTCCACAATTAACATAATAGATGTATTTTTTGTATTTATACTAAAAAATTAAAATATATTTAGAATTACAAATTAAGTTATTTCAGTTGCCTGCGTTTTCTAACATAGGACTTGGGATTAATCTATTAAACTTCAGGAAGGCAATGATCATTGCAGTTCTAGACATAATTAGGTGGGATTTTCCGCACCAATTGCTCTGAAACATTATTGTCTTTTCTTGTGTGGACCGGCTGTTTCAATAGTATTGGGAGGGCAGGTATTGAAAAAAAAAAAGTAAAAGTTATTGTTTTTGATTTTCAGGCCAAAGAGAAAATTCTCCAGCCCAAAGTATTCGGTCTCCAAAGAGGCTTTTCTTTGGGGCAGTGTCTGAAATGATCAGTCCCTCGGAGAAGGGTTCGGCCCGAAATAAAAAGTCTCCAAGAAGTAGTTTGGGTTCTGAGATACCCACAGCTTACCAGGTATACATAGAACATAGAATCTAGGAAGGAAAAAAGCAGGTGGCCTGTAAATAGTAAGAGATGTGTGTGGTTGGGTTGTGCCATATGAGTCATCACTGAGCACATGGAACTTAAAGCAGCAGGTTTGCTGAGGGCATGGTGGTAGAGAGGTAGAGATGGGTTTCATCTACTCTTTGTATTATTTACCACATATGTGTTTTTCTGAAATGTATAGCAGTCATTCATCCATTTCTGTTTGATTGTCCACTCTGTACAGAAACCTGGAAGTGACCCCTGACTTCTTCCTCTCCCAGGGCATAACCAACCAGATGAATTCTGCCCGTTTTATTTACCTCTTCCTTCTTCTGTATCCCTGCAATTCCTGTTCTAGTTGAGTTCTACCTGGAACATTTCAACAGCCTTTTCCCTTTCAAATCTGTCTTTCACACAGAGGTCAGAGTGATCTTTCCGAGGAAAACATTCATTTGACTTCGCTCAAAATGTTTGCTTTGCTTTATGCTTTATAGACTCCTTATCCGATAAAGCTAAGTTTTTCTAAAATGGAACCCTTGTATTAAAATAGTCTTTGTTTGAAAAACCCAGGTAAACTGCTTAGAGTCTAGGGAAGGACAAAACTCGGGGGAAAGTTTTGAAAACCACAGATCTACATGACCTAGATCAGTTCCCCTCCCCGAGACAGGTCTGTGGTCTGGTCACTGCCCACCAAGCTGGCCTAAGACTTTGGGCCCTCCCTGCTTGACACTCCTGCTCAGCAGTATCAGGCTATACTCTGTTCACACAGAGCTGTTGTTCTTTCTGTTTGTGTCTTTGCTTTTATTTTTTCCAGTCTTTGCTTGCTCCTATTGATACCCATTCTTTTTACTATTTTTTTAGTTATAGATGGACATAAGATCTTTATTTTTTAGAGTTTTTAACTACTTTTTTTTGCAAGAAGGAGTTTTTAACTTTTTTTTTTTTTTTTTAATAGAGTTTTTAATTACTTTTTTAGTTGGGAATGTCCTTTCTGAGCCCTGATCATTGTTGCAATACCTCATGTGTCTGTATACTCCAAAGCCCTCCCCACCACAGTGTCTGCACATAGTAGGTATTCAGCACACACAGTTGAGTGGAGCTAAGGGCAGATGAGGTAGCTCCTGGAGGATACAGGAGGCAAAGGAAATTATTGTTTTGTTTGAAGAGAAGGGGAGTCTAATGATAGTTCTGAGTGGTGAAATGAGACAGAAGCAAAGCATGGTTTAGCATAATATGCTGATATTAAAATTGCATGTTCTAAGGGAACAAAGATTGGATATAGTGCTTGATCCTGGAAATAGTGGAAAAATAAAATCAGAATCACGTTTTAGAGAAGGAAATGGATTACTATTTGGTCGACTTTAAATCTCCAATTTGCTTTTCTCATTGTCTGAAAGATTACAAAGACACTATTTAGAGAATACAAGTTACAATAATAATCAGGCGCTAAAATAAGCATTTTTCTTTTCAGACTCCCAAGAAGAGTTACCGGAAATCTCCAAATGTTTCTAATACTACACCGAGAAGGCTCCCTCATACACCACGGACTCCAGAGGATACTCCAAAAAGAATGCTTAAGGATTTATGCTCTGTAGACTCCCCTGCAGAAACAACACCTGCAAAGCAGGAGTCCTTAAAAGACCCTTCCTCCCATGGCTATGGGACACGACTGAAATCAAAAGTCACTCCTCAGAAAGGATCCTCCTTGGCAGGAGAAGGGTGCTCTCCTGTTGAAACAAACATACCCAAAACTCCCAGCAGGCCAGGTGCTCAGCCGCCTGGATTTTTGCCAAATTGTATATGGTCACATTCAGTGAATTCCAGTCCAGAAAGCCCCTGCTGTCCGGCATCCCCAGCTCCCTCAAGTGCCCAGCTCAGGAATGGCTATCTGACTCCTGTCAGATACTCCCTCAGAACACCCTCAAGGGCAGCACCCCTCACGGGCACACCCCAGAATCAAAAACACCAACAGCCCTATCTCCTCAGAGTTTCTCAAGCAGAGGAGCCAGCACAGACACTAAAGGACATAGCTGTCAAAACCCCAAAGAGACCAGGGGATACTTCTTCCCCACCCGTTTCCCCAAAGAAACAGTTTCCCTCTCCCACAGATGATGTTTCTAGGAGTCCACTTAGAAAACCTTTGACAGCATCCCCTCCCCTTGGAGAACTGGATTGGAAAGAGCCCCAGATGTCACCCAGCACAGCCACTTCTCTCTCCTGTCCTATTCCCTCAACTCCCCACAAAATCCCACAGAGAGCTACATCTGGCACCATCCCACCTCCACGGCCTTCTAAACTTGAGAGACGGTGTAGAAAGACCTCTAATCCTGAACGAGGCTCCCCAAAATGCCAGCCTGGCCCCTCTGTGGTTCCTGTGGTCAACACAACCCACAGCCCAGCTGCCATCACAGGATCTAGAAAGTGCCAGAAGGAAGGGAGCCTCTCTCCTCAGTCTTCTCCTGAAGGACAGAGTTACCTGGGTCCTGGTTTTGGAACTGACTGGCATGGATCTTCTCCTTTACTTGTTGTAAGTGACACAGAATACCTCACTCTGCTTGATAACGCCAAACACCGTGGCCAGGAGAACCACCATGTGAAAAGTGGTGTCTCACCAGAGGAAGATGGTGAGCGGCACAGGACAGAGGTTACCAGTGAGAAGCCCTCTGTGTCTGATCCTGGGGTGCTTCTGCCTCTCCCTTCGTCTGAGCCCAGCTCTCCTGTGGTACTGTCCTCCTCCCTGTGCTACACCTCAGACAGAAGATGGTGCCAGGCCACAGCACAACTGGAGAACCTTGAATCTTCTGTGTGGCATTCCAAGGACCCTGCCAGCCCTCAGACCTATGAGGTTGAGCTGGAGATGCAAGCCTCTGGCCTTCCCAAACTTAGAATCAAAAAAGTAGATCCCAGCTCTGTGTTTGAAATTGATGCCATAGGAAAGGAAGAGAGCCCCTTGGGGGAGGAGGGCTCCTTCCCTGATCTCAGTGTTTCCAGAGGCAGCAGGTCCTCCAACAAACCTGAACCCACCTACATGTCACCCCCCTGCCTCCGCCCCTCACACAGCACACCTGGCAAAAGCAAGGGACAAACCTACATCTGCCAGTCCTATACCCCCACCCGCTGCCCCTCCAGTACTCCCTCTCCATTTCAAACAGATGTTGGGGTTCCTTGGACACCATCCCCCAAGCACAGTGGGAAGACCACACCTGACACAATTAAAGACTGGCCTCGGAGGAAGAGGGCCGTAGACTACAGCACTGGAACCTTTGCTGGGCGGGGTGAGGCCAGCACAGACCTTCCTGGAGGCTTGTCACTGCTTGAGCCCGAGGGAAGGGAGCAAGGTCTTGAACTTGGCCATCACAAGGCTCCTATGTTGGAGGATTTTGAGCTCGAGGGAGTGTGTCAGCTGCCAGACCAGTCACCTCCCAGGGACAGTATGCCAAAGGTTGAAGAGGTCTTCTCATGGGGACAGTTTGGGCTGGGCTCCAGGAAGAGACTCCTGTCTGCCAAGGAAGAAGCTGAGTGTGGGCCCAAAAGAGTGTGCAGTGCCCTGAGTGAAGATTCAGAAGCCAGTAAGCACGAAGAGGGGTCTCCAAGTTGGAGCATGCCACTGTGTCCCTCCACAGGGGACGACGAAGTGTTTGTTTCTGGTGTTTCTGGTGAGTTTATTTTTGAAACCCATCTGCCATGTGGTTTCTGTTGGGCAGAGTATTTGGGAGGAGGCATTTGGAACTTGGGAAGGGCCAAGCGTCTCTGTTTGGGACCTGTGGGGCTGCACTTAACATGTGGCATCTCCTCAGGCTCCACCCCACCTCCTGGCTGTGCTGTGCGAAGCTGCCTCTCGGCCAGTGGTCTGCAGGCTCTGACCCAGTCTCCGCTGCTATTTCAGGGGAAGATGCCTTCCTCTCAGAGCAAGGACACCAGAGGTAATCTCCTTGTTAAAGGTCCTGGTAACTTTTATCAGGACCATGGTGCTCCCCTGTGGGTGACTTGGAGAATTCACTCAGGGTTGCCAAGCAAATCAGTTTGGGAGGAATCTTGGGGATGCCAAGTAAGGGATAGATGGCTTTGTGCCTCAGATGTTGTGTACCCTTCCCAGAGAAGCTTCAGTAAAGCTTGGGTGCATCTGAACAAAAACCTTCTCAAGATCCTACCAGTTTTGAAGATGGTGACAACATTGGGACACCATGACACTGCTTGTCTGTAATCTTAGAATCTGAACAGGAAAGTACTTGGGCCACAGAAGTGGTATGTTCAGAGACAGCCATTTCTGCCAGTAGGTTATGCCATGTTTTCTGAACATTCAGTATGGTAAAGTACTGTCATAATCATTCATCAGACCCTAGGATGCCCCTTCCTTGTGCCCTTTCTCAAGCCCTCTGTAAAAGCACAGGATTTGCTGTTCATTGCACTGGCTAGAAATGTTTTCTTCTGTAACATGGGAGGAGGAACACAGGATGTGGAGGTCTCTGTAAGTCATGCAAAGTAGTATAACCCCCCCAGATCCAAAACCTAAAAGAATGTACAATACAGAAAATTGAGGAAACACAAGTGCAAGTACTTTGCATTTCCACAGTGGCTTATTGTTGTCAACCTGGTGCCCAAGCATGAAAGGTGAAGAGCATTATCACAAGTGAGGGTAACACTGAAGGATGGAAAAAACCCCACACAATACTGATTTTCTTAAGTTTATTTGTGTGTGTGACCCTTTGCTGTTCAAGCCCATTTTCTTTTGTTCAGTCCACAGTCACTTCTCTACCTTTTTCTAGATGAGGATGTGGATGTGTTTCCCTCTACTTCCGAAGAATCTCCATTCAGCCAAGCCTTCTCCAAGAGGCGCCCCTTCAGCAGAACTTACACACGGAAGAAGCTCATTAGCTAGTTAGGATGGGCCCCAGTTGAAGGACTTACAACTACAAATGCTGCTAAGCCTGACCAGACCCTCTACATGTCCTGGACAGAATTGCTCTGCGAGTGGTTTCTCTGTGCGTAGCAATTCCAAACTCAACATCAAGGTATTCCAGCAGTGTGCCCAGAACAGGAGTGACCAGGGATTGATGGAACCAAAAAAGTTCAACAGGTGAAAGTGAAGTCATCCAGGTCCCCATGGGCTTAAGAGAAATTGGCGACCTGGTCCCAAACCTTTCCCTAGCCGGTTTTCAGATTCCCTCTGGAGTACCTTGTGGTAATCAAATTCCCCTCATGGAATCTGTCTCTTCCTAGTCCTGCCCATTGTTTGAGAGGTCAGGTGTACAGCTGTGCAGCTGGAGCTGTAACTCAGGCAACCTGAAACAGGGAACTATAAGATGGGATCCCATTACAGCAGCACCCTGACTATAACCTTGGCAAGTCAGAAGGCCACTGCCTTGCTTATGAGAACAGAAAGGAAAGTACCTCATGGGGTGCTTCTTCAGAAGTTGCTATAAGACTGGGATGGCACAAACAGTGCTTTGTAAACTGTGAAGCCCAGTGCATGAAATCAAAGGATGCATGTGCAAGAGAATAAATATTTTGTCTTCTCTGTTTAACAATAAAATCATCTCTGGCTACTTGGCATTCAGCACTTTAATGTTATTATCGCAGGTTAATTGTGACCAGGGTCCAACTCCAGTCGTTTCCAGAGCAACCCCATTTCGAGGTCTGTCTTGAGAGCCAGCCAACTCCCATCCCAGTCTTGCCCGCTCCTGGGGAGAACATCACCCGGCGTGTGGTTTCCACCTGGAGTGGCCTGTGGAGCAGCTGGAGCAACTTGCTGTTGAGCTGACTCCCAATTCCCTTTAAAATACTCAAGCCTGGAGTAGCCTTGGGTCTGATTCCTCCTATTGTCTTATAAATCAAATTCCAAGTGAAAACTCTTATTTCTCCCTTCAGAGATGTGCTTGCTTTCCATTCCTGTGACAAATAGGTCAAAAACAACTTAAAAGAAGGGAAAGGTTTATTTTGGCTCACTATTTCAGTCCATGGTTGTTTGGGTTTGTTGTTTGGGGGCTTATGGCAAGACAGATCATTGTGGTGGGGAGCCAGGCTGCTTGCCTCTTGGCAATCAGGAAGCAAAAAGAGGAAGGGCGGGGCCCCAATAGCCCCTTCTAGGGCATGTCCCTAGGGACCTTATTTCCTTCTATTAGGTCCCACCTCCTAAAGGTTCCACCACCCAATAGCACCCTCAGCTGGGGACCAAGACTCTGAGACCTGAGCTTTAGGAAGACATTTGAAACTCAAACCATAACAAGGACCTGGACTCTAAAGGCTCATGTTCATATCACAGTGCAAAATACATTCAGTCCATCTCTTAACAGTAGCTATAGTCAAAGAATTCTGGCACTGTCCAAGCCCCAAGTCTGAAACTCAAAGCAAACTCAGCTGTGAGCTCCTGTAAAAATCAAAAGAATAAGAACAAGTTATGCACTTCCAAGATACAATGGCATTAGGTGAACTCCCATTCCAAGGGGAGAAATAGGGCAATCATGAGGAATCAGACCAATGCAAGACCAAAACCCAGCAGGCAAACCATGAAGTCCTTCAGCTCCATATCCGGCATTGGGCCCCATGTCTACAGCCTTGCTGGAGCCCATGTGGCCACCTGTAAGCTGGTTCTGCTTGCTGCAGGTGTAACCTCCTTGATTATAACTTGAAACAGCACTCTCTGGCCACATTGCAAGTGTTTCAAATCTTTATGCTCCACTTTTTTGCTCCTGATACTATAGATCTGCCGGCAAAGCCTATGCCACAAATTGAACCTTGATTGTGTTGCCTTGAAATTACCTTCATCACATTAATTAGTCCATCACACACATTTGTTTATTTTTGGTACTGGGGATTGAACCAGGGGTGCTTTATCACTGAATTATATTTCCAGCTGTTTTTACTTTTAAAAATTTTCCCCCATATTTTATTGGTGCATTATGGTTGTACATAATAATGAGACTTGTTACACATAATATAACTACTTTAGACAATATTATTCCTTAGTGTTTCCCTTTTCCCTCCCTCACTTCACTGGTCCCTTTCTTCTACTGATCTTCATGACATCTATCCCCCACCCCCAACCCCATGTTTTTATTTCTTCTGTGCATAGTATTAGTAGTGCTGGGTTAGTAGTTATGAATTCTTTTAGTTTCTGCTTATCTTGGAAGATTTTATTTCTTTAGTTCTGAAGGATAGTTTTGCTGGATGTAGCTATTTTTTTTTAATATTTATTTTTTAGTTTTCGGTGGACACAACATCTTTATTTTTATGTGGTGCTGAGGATCAAACCCAGCACCCCGCGCATGCCAGGCAAGCGTGTTACCGCTTGAGCCTCATCCCCAGCCTCGTATGTAGCTATTTTTGTTGACAATTATTTTCTTGGATATTTTCTGCTTTATTTCTGTTTCCATTTTGAACATTCTAAACTTACTTTCCTACCACATTTTCTTTCTCTTAATGAAATCTGGTGTTTTTTTTTTTTTTAGTTATGCATGGCAGAATATATTTTGACATTTATACAAACATGGACTATATCTTACTCTAATTAGGATCCCAGTCTTGTGGTTATACATTATGTGGAGATTCACTGAGGTATATTCATATATGTACATAGGAAAGTTATGTCAGATTCATTCCACTGTCTTTCCTACTTCTGTTCCCACTCCCTTCTTTTCATTCCCCTTTGTCTAATCCACTTAACTTCTGTTCTTCCCCTTCTACTATCCCTTTGTATGTTAGCATCCACATATCAGAGAGTATTCGACCTTTGGTTGTTTTGGGCTTGGCTTTTATTTCACTTAGCATGATAGTCTCCAGATCCATCCATTTACCAGCAAATGTCAGAAAATCATTTTTTTATGGCTGAGTAATTTTGCATTGCGATAACATTTTCTTTATCCATTCATCTGTTAAAGGACACCTAGGTTGGTTCCATAGCTTAGCTATTGTGAATTGAACTGCTACAAACATTGATGTGGCTGCGTCACTGTAGTATGGCTGATTTTAACTTTGGATATATATCGAGGAGTGGAATAACTGGGTCAAATGGTAGTTCCCTTCTTAGTTTTTTAAGGAATCTCCAGAGTGGTTGGACCAATTTGCAGTCCCACCAGCAACATATGGGTATACCCTTTTCCCACATCCTTACCAACATTTATTGTTACTTGTATTCTTGATCATTGCCATTCTGACTAGAGTATGATGAAATCAATGAAATGTATTTTTACCATCTTTTAGAACTATTTGGTTTATTTAACTCCTGCTCTCACCATATTGTTGCAGTTATTATAACTGTTGATGGTGATGTGTTCCAAGCCCTTCTGGATTTTAAAGTTTGTGTTGAGATATCAGAAGTAATTCTGATTGGCTTGACTCTGATGTTTTTATCTTGAGTCTTGAAATTCTATCCTTGCTCTGTGTGTTAGCCATTTTAATTATCTCTCTTGGAGAGGTTCTTTTTTGGTCTTGTCTATTTAGGGTTCTAAATGCCTGCTGTATCTGAATGTCTATTTAATTCTTATTGGAATATTTTCTGTTATTATTTCCTTAAAAAGTTTACCAATAACATTAACCTTATCTCACAACCCTCCTCAATTTCAGCGATTCTTAAATTTGGTCTCTTAATGTCATTCCAGCGTTCTTAAATATTCTACTTATGGTTACTTATTTTCTTTTAATACTGTCTGAATGTTCAATGTTGGCCACTTTGTCTTCCAGCTCTGAGGTTCTATCTTCAGCATGATCTATTCTTTTAGACTTTCAACTGAACATTTTGTTTTATTTATTGAGTCTTTCATTTTTTAAGATTTTCGTTCAGTTGTTTTTCATTATCTGTCTCCTTATTGAATATCTCATTCATATTCTGTACTGACTACCTTAATTCATTCAGTTGTTCTCTTGGAATAATTCTTTTTAATTTTTTAAAGACAGGGTCTTACTGAGTTGCTTAGTAACTTGCTATTGCTGAGGCTGACTTTGAGCTTACAGTCTTCCTGGCTCAGCCTCCCAAGCTGCTGGATTACAGGCATGTACCACCATGCCTGACTATTCTTTTAAATTCTTTATCAAGTATTTCATCCACTTCAATATCTTTGGACTCAATTGCAGGTGAATTATGAACTCTAGAAGGCATTGTGTTACCTTGTTCTTTACCCCCATTTCTTTTATTCCTGTGTTGTATGTATCTATTGGGATAGGTTTCACTTTCTCTCATTTGTGGGCATTTTTAGGCCACAGACTCTTGCTAAACTGTCTTAGAGTGATGTAGATTGAGATCCTTCATAGATATAGTATCCACAGCGTTTCTATTTTTTTTTCTCTAAGAGTGGGTATGCATGAGTGGGACTTGAGAGTGGGACTTGATAGCTCCCCTAGCCATTCCTACTTTAGGCTTAGTCACTAGTTTGGGATTTGTTATGGTTTAGGTATGAGATGTCCCCCAGAAGCTCATGTGTAAGATAATAACATTAACCCTAAACTTTCTTAGGAGTGAAATGATTGGGTTATTTGAGCTTTAAGCCAATCAGTAAATTATTTCCCTGAAAGGGATTAACTGAGTGGTAACTGTAGGCAGGTAGAGTGTGGCTGGAGGAGGTAAGTCATTGGGGCATGACTTTGGGATTTATATTTGTCATGGGGAGACGAGCTCTCTCTTTCTCTGCTTCCTGGTACCATGTCCACAGCTGCTTTCCTCTGCCACACACTTCCACCATGATGTTCTGCCTCCTCTCAAGCCCTAAGGGATGGAGTCAGCCATCTATGGACAGATCTCTGAAACCGTGAACCCCAAAATAAACTTTTCCTCTAATTTGTTCTTGCTGGGCCTTTTGATCACAGCAGTGAAAAAGCTGTCTCTTCTTTGTATTAAAGTATTGCTGAAGTTTGAGTGTGGGTAGTTTGTGTGTGGCCCAAGTATGCCTGGCTCAGTTTAGTTCAGCAGCAGTCTTTTTACACCTCACAGAAAAGGGGGAAACAAAGAATAGCAACAACTGAAGCAAACAATATACAGCATTAAAATAGAGACTAGTGCCTACTGTGACATCTACAACATTAGTTACCACAGGAACAGGAAAGGTGGGGTCAGCAACTGCCAACAGAAGAAATGGTAAATAGCCATGAATTAGATCTGGCATTAAACAGCAGGTGTCAACTATGCCATCAACCATTCTAATAACAGAAACAACATGAAAATGGTAAAAATGCATTTCATTAAAAGAAAATGTGGTAGGAAGGTAAAAGAAAGTTTAGAATGTTCAAAATGTAAATAAAGCAAAAGATGTAGCAAGTGATGGCTAAAGAAGAAGGAGAAAAAAGACGTGAAGGGAGAGAGAACAAGAGAATTTGGCTGTTGGAGAAGGAGAGAAACAAGAGGGAAAAAAATCAAACTAAAAACCCTAACCCTCCAAAAGACAAGGAACAATAACAATTGTTTAAAAATAAAGGGCTGGGGAAGTAGATCAATGGTAGACAACTTGCCTAGCATACAAGAGACCCTAAGTGCAATCCCCAGCACCACACACACACACACACACATACACACACAGAGAGCTAAAAATGAGAAAGAAATGTGAACATTTCTTAAAAACAAAAAAAAGAAAACCTTTTGTTGTTTGTTTTGGTACTAGGGATTGAATTGAACCCAGAGGTGCTTTACTACTAGCCAGATTCCTAGCTCTTTTTATTTTGAGAAACAATCTCACATTCAGAGCCTTACTACGTTGCTAAGGCTGGCCTGGAACTTGTGATCCTCTTGCATCAGCCTCCTGGTGGCTAGGATTACAGGCATGTGCCACAGCACCCAGAGATGGGAAAAAGATTCTTAATGAAAAATGAAAGAATTGTCTCCACTGAGGTGCTCAAAAACATCATCACCTGTGCCCAACTGTCCTTCTTTCAAGATGTACTGAGAGAGCACAAGAGAACAAGGGCTGGGTGTTGTTAGCCCTTTTCTTTTTCTTTTTTTTAAAACTATTTTTTAGTTGTCAATAGATCTTTTATTTTATTCATTTATTTATATGTGGTGCTGAGAATTGAACCCAGGGCCTCATACATGCCAGGCAAGCGCTCTGCCACTGAGCCTCTACTGCAACCCCAGCCCTTTTATTTTTGTGTGCTCACCAAGCTGCCAACTGGAGTGGCCTAAAACTGAAGCTGGGTGAAATAGCCTTTCACTTTACTTCTCACCAGTATAAGGTAGGACAGAATCCATAGTGCCATTGGTTGAAGTTTTGTCAGGACATACCAGATCAATGCACTCCCAGGGTGGGGATGCTGCCGAATTCTAAGAGGGGATTAAGTCTAAGGCTAATCAGACCTTAGGGACTTTGCTGGATGGTATCTGCTCTGGAGAGATTAGACCAACATACCACTAGGGTCCAGCAGATGCTAATCTGGATCTCAGGAGCCTCCCAAGAATTCTAAGGGAGTCAACCTTCCACATGTCTCACATGCTCTGCTGCCCACAAATATGTCCTTCCCAGGCTTAGTCCTTGAATGTAGCCATGCCCACCTGTTCAGTTTCCTGACCCTCTATAAGGTCCTTGCTTAGCATCTTGGCCATCTTAAGTGACAGCTGCCATTTTAAGAAAAATCTTGCTTTCCCGCCCTAGCGCATTTCTGAGACTCACCACTCCCTCATACCAACCCTACAACTGACTGCCTTAGGACCTCTGAAATTGTGAGCCCCTAAATAAACTTTTCCTCTTCTACAATTGTTCTGGTTGGGTCTTTTTTTGAGGGTAGGTGGGTACCAGGGATTGAACCCAGGCACATTCGGCCACTGAGCCACATCCATCCCCAGTCCTATTTTATATTTTATTTGGAGACAGGGTCTCACAGAGTTGCTTAGCGCCTCGCTATTGCTGAGGCTGGCTTTGAACTCCAGATCCTCCTGTCTCAGCCTCTTGAGTGGCTGGGATCACAGACCACTACACCGGGCCTGGTTGGGTCTTTTAATCAAAGCAGCAAAATAGCTGATTAAAACACAGATTCAATGCAATCTTCATCAAAATATCACTGACATTTTCATAGAACTAGAAAAAAAAAACAGTGCTAAACTTCATTTGGAAGAATAAAAGACCCCGAAGAGCCAAAGCAATTTTTAAGCCAAAAAAAAAAAAGTAATGCTGGAGGTATCACAATAATTGACTTCAAATTATATTACATGGCCATAGTAACAAAACTGTATGGTACTGGCATAAAAACAGACACATAGACCAATGGTACAAAATAGAAAACACACAACTCAGACATAGTCATATGATCCTTGACAAAGTGCCAAAAACATCTTTGGAGAAAAGACAGTCTTTTTAACAAATGATGCTGGGATAACTACCAATTATCCATATGTAGAAAATGAAACCAGACCTTTATCTCTCACCCTGCGCAAAAAAAAATCAACTCAAAATAGATCATTGACCTCAGAATTAGACCAGGAACTATGCAACTCCTAGAAGAAAATGTGGATTCAAGCCAGATGCGGTGGCCACGCCTATAATCCCAGTGGCTCAGGAGGCTGAGGTATGAGGATTGCAGCAGGCTCAAAGCCAGCCTCAACAATTTAGCAATGTCCTAAACAACGTAGCAAGACCCTGTCTCTCAATAAAATATAAAAAAGGACTGGGGATGTAGCTCAGCGATTAAGCACCCCGGGTTCAATCCCTGGTAGAAAAAAAAAAAAAAAAAAGAAGAAAGAAAGAAACACATAGGGTCAACATTTCAGCTTTTAAGCATAGACAACAACTTTCTCAATAGATCCCTAATGCTCAGGAAATAATGCCAAAGAATTAATAAATGAGACAGCATCAAATTAAAAAGCTTCTGCACAGCAAAGAAAACAATTAGGGATGTGAAGAGAGAACCCATAGAAGGGGAGAAAATCTTTGCTATTCTTTTTTTCTTTTTTTTTTTTTTAATGGACACAATACCTTTATTTTATTTGTTTTGTATTTTTATGTGGTGCCGGGATCAAACTCAGTACCTCATGCATGCTAGGTGAGCGTTCTACCACTGAGCCACAACCTGGCTCCGAGTTATTCTTTTGACAAGGATTAATATCTAGAATACATAAAGAGCTAAAAAAACTATACCCCAAAATCAAATAACCCAATTAATAAGTAGGCAAATGAATTAAACAGACTCTTCTCAAAAAAAAAAAAAGTACAAATGGCCAACAAATATATGAAAAAAATGCTCAACATCATTAGCAATTAGGGAAAAACTACACTGAGATTCCATCTCACACATCAGAATGGTAGTCATCAAGAATACAAATAGCAACCGGGCATGGTGGTGCACGCCTGTAATCCAGCAGGTTGGTAGGCTGAAGCAGGAGGATCACTAGCTCAAAAATCAGCCTCAGCAATTTAGCAAGGCCCTAAACAACTCAGTGAGACCCTGTCTCTAAATAAAATACAAAATAGGGCTGGGGATGTGACTCAGTGGTTGAGTGCCCCTGTGTTCAATCCCCAGTATCCCCCCACCCCCTGCCCCCCAAAAAAGTTAAAGCCTGGATGCTGACAACCACATGTTCCCAGCTGCTGACCACCAAGTTATTACATACTTCCAATGGGAGAAGCTCCAGACCAGCTTGATCCGGTCCAGATAACCATAAACTCATTATAATGAAGAACATTCACCAGAGCCTTGCTAGATCCACTATGACTAAACTAAGGTGTGGGGGAAAAAAGAGGTAGAACCCTGGTGTAATGGTTAATTTGAATTGTCAATTTGATTGAACTAAGAAATGCCAAGGATTAACAGGGTTATGGTTGTGTCAATGAGGATGTGTCTAGGAATGATTGGCATGTGAGATAGCCAACTAAAATGGAGACCCTCCCTAAGTGTGGGCAGCACTGACCAATAGAATGAAACTTGGATGGAATAAAGTTGCAAGAAAAAGGCAGCAGTAGCAGATGCTAGCTCAATTCTTCTTGAGCAGTTTTTTGCTGGCTGCTATGATTGTCTGAGGATATCAGACTCTCGCTTCTTCATCTTCCAAATCGGACTCTGATGATTCTCCAGAAGGCTTCATCTCAGCCTAGGGTAGCACTGTGGATCCCTCTTGTTCTGGGGCTTCAGCCTCTTGGACTGCACAGCTACTGGTTTTTCCAGCTCTCCAGCCTGCAGACGACCATGTGAACTATCCAGCTTCTGGCTACATAAGCCAACCTAATAAGTCCCCCTTTTATAATGATACTTCCTGCTGATTCTGTTCCTATAGAAAACCCTGATACACTTGGTCCCTGGAAACTTCCCCTTTCCATTCAAGCTCTCATGACAGGACACATGACACACCTCCTCATAACTAAGTTCTGTAAAACCCAGAGCCCAGACCTCCTTGGAAAGAAGGTAACTTTAGAGCACAAGTTCCCCTTCTCCATTCATTGGCCATTGAATAAAATTTTCTTTCTGCTCTTAGAAATGTTTGGTTATTTGTGAACAGTGTTGAGTAGGAAAAAAATATGCAGATTCAGTAACAATAGCCCCACTTCTAGGTACCAATTTTCTGTGTGAGCTTTCTGTCACTGGGACAAATACTTGAGATAAATAACTTAAAAGGAGGAAAAGGTTAATTTTGGCTTATAGTTTCCAAGGTTTCAGTCCATGGTCCATTGGTTCCATTGTTCTGGGGCCTCTGGTGAGCAGAACACCAGGTGCAGAGCAAGGGGTGGAGAAAAGCTGCTCTCACGGCAGCCAGAAAGCAGAGAGGAAAGGGCCCCATTATCCCCTTCAAGGGTATGTCCCCCAGTGACCTAACTGCCTTCCACTAGGCCCCACGTAATGGTTCCACCACCTCCCAACTGTGCCATCAGCTAGGGACCAGCCTTTAACACACAAACATTTTGGAGACATTTAAGATCCAAATCATAACGAGATTATTTGTTTATTATGAAATGTTTTTAAAATTCTAAAAACATGCTACGTTTCCCAGTTCTACCATCTACATAAGACTACTTAAACTACAACCTTGTTGCCACTGAAAATTTTTGACAGCCCTGGTTGGACCCAAGAACTATGGGCATAGGGTTATGCCTGAAGCCAGAATTGTCATGAAACTTAAATTAACACGTGACAATCAGGTACTACAGCTTAAAGGGAGTGGGAGGATAGAAATTTACTTTCTTTCTTTTTTCTTTTTTGTACCAGGAATTGAACCCAAGAGTGCTTAACCACTGAGACACATCCCCGGCTCATTTTATTTTTTATTTAGCAACAGTGCCTTACTAAGTTGCTTAGGGCCTCCCTAAGTTGCTGAGGCTGGCTTTGAACTTGTAATTCTCTTGCATCAGCCTTTTAAACTGCTAGAATTATAGGTGTATACCACTGCACCCTGCAGAATTTACAAAATTTTAAAAAATGAGTGGAAGAGCGCATGCTTAGCATGCACGAGGCCCTTGGTTTGATCTCTAGTATCCCAGAAAAGAGGTTAAAAGACCAGTTCTTTGGGGCTGTGGCCCAAATCTGTTGACTCCAATTAAACATGAGGACCTGGATTCAGGTAGTGAGGTAAGGGCTGTCTTCCACGGAAGCAAACTGCAGGCAATTGCATCTTTAGTGGGATGGGAATGTCTCTCTGAGGCAAGGTCCCAGGTCCTACAGGGGGTTTTTCCGAACATCGATCATCCCTGGGCTGGCTCTTCTTGGCTCCCGCCGGGATTTGGACAAAGGTCCAAAGTTCCAGGGCAGCCCCACTTCACCCACAGAGAGCACCCGCCCAACCAGGGGCTCAGGTGCCTCCCGCGGCCTTGGCTCTTCGGGGGAGCCCTGCTCCTCGCTGCACAGGCTGGAGCGTTTCCATGTCAGGGGTAATGGGGCGTGGACCAAGTCCCGAGGCTCCTCCCGGGCACGGGGGACCCCTTCGAGGAGGGAGGACTGCCAGAGAAACTCAGGTACTGCTGTGTGGAGCCCGTCTTCACCTCCAGGCCCTGATCTGTTGTCCAGGCAGAGGCTCTTCCTCTCCCCACCTGTCACAGAAAACAGCACGTCCTTGTCAGAAATGGATGGCAACACTGTGCTAAAGTCTAGCCTCCCAACACCACAGCACAATAAGAAATTTGAGAAATGAGCCAATAAAAACACAAGTAAGGATGGTTTGTTAGTGCTCCCCAGACAAAGGAATGTCACAGCAGGGTACACACAACGTGGGGGGGGGGGACAGTCACCCCTGCTCTGGACGGCAGCATTCCCCCCACTGAGCTTCTGTTTCAGCTCCTGGTTTATCCACATGTGGCGGCTCAGTTCCTTCTCCAGGGCTTGAATCCGGGCCTCGTATTGCCTCTTGCTGTCTGCTAACCCTTCCCCGAGGTGGTCTAGTGAGGAAAGGCAGAAGAGACAGGGGTGAGGGGCTGCAGGCAGGCAGCAGAGTCCCGAGCCTTGGGGCCCGTGGCTGCTCACCCCGCCCCTGCTGCAGGAGCAGCTGCACGTTCTGCTCATGCTCCTTCTGCTGCAGGGTCAGCTGGCGGTCCATCTCCAGGCGCTGCCGCTCCAGGGCCACCTCCAGCCAGTACACCAGCCTCTGCTGCTCCTCCAGCTGCATCTCTAGCTCTGAGAAGGCGATCTGCTGCTGGTGTTGCTCCTCTCGCAGTGTCACCACCTGCCCGAGACTAGTCAGGCTCAGTCCCCCTTCCGGCTCCATCCCCCACCAGGAGTAGCAAATTACCCTCAGCCAGGGGTACCAAGTGCTGGCAAACCTGGCCCCATGGCATGAGGCACTGAGAAATCACCAGGGTCTTTTCTACTGCTATAGTTTAGATATGAGGTGTCTCCCAAAAGATCATGAGACAATGCAAGAATTTTCAGGGGTAAAACGATTAGATTATGAGAGCCACTAATAGGGTAAACCAGTGGTAACTATAGGCAGGTAGGGTGTGATTGGAGGAAGTAGTTCACTGGGGGCATGCCTTTGGGGTTTATATTTTGTCCTTGCTTCCTGGTTGCTTTCCTCAGCCACACCCATACACCATGATGTTCTGCTCCATCTTGGGCCCAGAGCTAAGGAGTCAGCCAACTGTGGACTGAATCTCTGAAACTGTGAGCCAAAATCAACTTTTCCTCCTCTACATTGTTCTTATTGGGTCTTTTGATAACAAGAAAAAAAAAAGCTGACTAAAACACCTGCCCAACCAAGTGGCTTCAGACACCTTCTCAACTGAGTTCCAGACTGTGGTTCCACGTGACCAGAGCTGATTCTCAAGATGGACCTTGTCATCCTGTCTCAAATCCTTTCCCATCACGTGTTTCTATGCTTTTGGAGCACAGTCTCAGCTGTGGAAAATCACCTAGGCCAGGACTTCTCTGCATTATTAGTGTTTGGGTTGGATGATTCTTGATGGTAGGGCCTGTCCCGTGCGCTGTAGGATGTTTAGCAGCGTCCTGGCCTCCACCCCCACCACCATGACAATCAAAAGTATCTCCAAACATGTCCCTAGGGTACAAACCATCTTCTCTTGAGACCCATGATCTGGGCAAGGGCCACCCTGAAATTGGCAATCAGAAGAGAAATGGGGAAGGAGCCTGGGTCTTAGCTGCACTAAGCAAGGCAGGCTTCCAAAGGGTGAGGACTGGAGGACTGGCCTGGAGGTGGCCTTGATCCCATGTCCCATTCACAAGGAAAGGGAGTATTCACTGGAACTGCCAAGCAGACATCTCTGCTACCCAAGTTGCAGAAGATGGAGGCAGAGGGCTTGTGGCTGGTGACCCACCTTGTCAAAATACTTGCAGAGCAGGGCTCTGGTCTCTGAGGATGACAGGTAGCTGAGCTTGGCCATGAGATTCATCTCACACTGGGACAGCAAGGAAGCTGAGGCCCGCAGCACCCGCTGGCGACACGTGATGGCCTCATTCTTGTACTCGATGGCAGCATCCAGGGCCTCTATGGCCTCATCCAATTGGAAGAGCGTCCGCTCCTCCTGGGGGGAGAGGGGCACACATGGAGGGCAAGTACTGGGCTTCCTGAACATCAAAGTCCTGAGCGGGCATGCAGTGGTCAAGACATAGCCACAGTGGGGTCTTCAGTGTCCCCTCAACATGAGACTGTCCTGAGCCCATCAAGAGAAATGTAATCCTGTTCACTGTGGTACCCAACAGGGACACCTGGGTCAAAGCCCAACCCAGAGTGAGGGCAGTGACTGCTAGGAGGAGGCTTTCTCAAGCTCACACCACACTCAGGAACTCCCAGCACCCAACACTGAACGGGAGGCGGGGCTCCTGTGTGAGTCCGTGCAGCATAGGCTTTCTCTCTGTTTGGAGAAGCAAGCCCACGTGGGCCACGAGGCATGTTAAGCATGCTCCTGACACAATTTCACATGCAGAGTTAAGACATGTGAGTATCAGGTCAAGTGCAGCACGGACTGGGAGCTGAGCCTGTGTCTCAGTCAAGGGCGCTGAAGCAGGGAGCAGCCGTCTCAGCCCCTCCCATGCTGTGCAGGGCCTAACACATACAGAGAGCCTGCATCCCCAACAGCAGGGCCAGCACCCACAGAGAGCCAGGAGAGGGGGCTGAGGAAGATGGATGCTGGGAGCAGAGGGCTGAGGTGGAGCAGCTGAGCTGGGCGGCCACCCTCAGGATGTACCTCGGGTGACAGCAGGCTGCCCTGCCTCAGCTTGCTGTCAATCTCCAGGCGCTGCTTCAGCAGAGAGTCCTTCTCCTGGCGCAGGGTGTCAATCTCCCCTCGGATCTGTTGCTGGTTCTGGGCGCTACCCTGTCGCAGCTGCCCGCTTTTCTCCGACAACTCCTTCTCCAGATGTTCCAGCCGGCTTGACACTCGCACAATGTCTTCATTCAGGGCCTGGGGGCAGCACCACCATGGATTAGGAAAGGAACAAGCACCATCCTCACAGTGGGGACAGAACAGGCCCAACCTACTCACTGAATGCTAAGAGGGATGCAGGTCCTTCCCTCAAAAAAAACCCAAAATCCTGATGTTTGCTGAGCAGGAGGCCTGACTTTTAGTTCACAGAAGGTTGGGAACTGGGGGTCCTCGGGACCACAGCATCTGTGCTGGGGCCCTCAGAAATGGCCTGGAGGAGAATACAGACAAGCAGAGGGAAGAGGCCCTGATAGAAAGAGGGGATAACATGGGCAAAGGCAGAGCTGGGGGGCAGTGGCCTGTCACTGAGACGATTTGGCTGGACTGTGCATGAAAGCACTACGAGAAATTAAAGGCCAAATTCCAAAAGCCTTTCCGGGAGGCTGATATGGAAGAAAGCAAGGGGACTAATGGCCAACAGAAGTTACAGATCATCCAGCAGCACCTCACACCTGTTGGATCTCAGAACTCTCCACGGTGATTGGGGCGGTGCTCCTGCTCCCTCTGCAGGTGCCAACGTTCTATAATCTGGCCTAAATACCAGTGCTGGAACAGGCTTTTTGGATCTGACATATTCTCTCTAATCCTTATGTCTACATTCTGGTCCCATTTGACAAAAAGAAACCAGCTCAGAATCTGAGTTCAAGATGGAAAAATGATACCAGTGGACCCAGGTCCATCTGCCCAGGCCTGCTTGCCTCCAAAGTTTAGGGAGTCTCTTTCTAGTTGGTTGTACCACTACCTACACCTGCTCCTCCTATTCTGCTTGTACAGGATCCAAATAGATGGTTAATGAGGTGAGTAGATTTTAGGATGGATATTCGTGTCCCACATATCAGTACATGTGCATTAATATCCTAAAGCCCTAGAATCCTTGAGGATCCATAGGACAGAGCTTCACCTGCCTAGATCTTATCTGGCGAAGACATCACCTAAAACCCCACCTACCTAGATCTGAGCTGGCAGGCACATCAACTAGAAGACTTTTACCTGTCCAGAACTCACTAATGGGCACATCACCTGGCAGAAACTCATCTGGCAGGGTTATTACCTGGAGGGTCTTCACTTGGCTAAACCTCACCTATTAGGACCTCACCTGGCTGGACCGTAGGCGCTTGCTCTCCAGCCCCGTCTTCTCCTGCATCAGGGCCTCCTTCTTAGCCAGGATGACCTCTCGCTTATGGAGCTCCTCCCCCAGCTCCTCCAGTGCCCGTCGCTGCTGGAGCACCTTCTCCATCTCCTGGTCCAGCCACTTCTTCTGCTCCTCTATCTTCTGAGGGAGAGTGGGGAGGCAAAGCGGGACCTTAGTTCCCAACTCTGCTGGAGGGCGGCCCCTTGAGTTCCAATGAGGAGATGGCAGATCCAGCAGCCAACCCCTGGGCAATAAGCCAGGGCTGCCCAGCCAGGCTGCAGAGCTCATGGTGACACAGCAGGCTCAGTTTAGCCCACCTGCTGCTGCTCCAGGCTGACCACGGAGCCATTACTGCCGCTGCGCCGCTTCCTCTGGAAGGCTGCAATCTCTTCTGTCTTGATCTTCAGGATCTTTTGCTGCTGCTCGTGCTTCAGCTCCAGCTCCTGATGAAGGAAGCCCGGTGGGGGAGGGGGCGTCCTTCCAGAGCTGCCCAGAGTGATGCCCCAAACCACCAAGAGAGCCTGCCCCACTCCTGAGACCATCCTGCAAGTGTTCCCCAGCAAACAGATGCAAACCACCTGTCCCCGTGAGCTGCCAGCACCTCCACGCTTCACCTCCCTGAACTCTCACTTTCCTACGTGCTCCTCATTTATAGAGAAAAAAAATATCTGAGCTACTTTCTAGGATCACATGGGTGGGAGTGGTGGGAGCAGGTGAGTGCCTGTCTGGGTGCCCTAGGCTGAGACTGGCTCTGCTTCCTGCTCCAAACAGGGTGCCCCGTCTGGGGCCCGGGCTGACCTTGACACGGTGCTGCCGCTTGTGCATCTCTGTCTCCAGGCGCCGCTTCTGCTCTGTCTCCTCACGAAGTCGCCTCTGGAGCTGGCCCTGCTGCCGCCGCATGAGTTGCACATTTCTCTCCAGCTCCTGCAGCCGCTTCTCACTCTGGGCTGACAGTGACACCAGCCGCTCTGTTGCCTGCTTCTTCTCCTTCAATGCCTGGGACCCATACAGACTTCACTGGGCTAGGCACGGGGCCTAGTGCATGCCCAGTGTAGTACCTGGCACTCACCAAGGGTGGGCATTACTGACAAACAGATGAACAGATAGATGGACTCACGGAAAGGGAAGAAGGAGGGTAGATGACAGACTAATAATAACAAAATATTAATTACAGTAGTATGACATTTACTGTGTACCAGGTACTATGTAAGTGTGCTCTATGTATTAAATGATCCTAACAAGACTATGAAAATGTATGACAGTTATTAACCATAGTTTACAGATTAGGAAACTGGGGCACAGAGAAGTTCGGGAACTTGACCAAGAATACACAGCTAGTAAGTAGCAGAACTGGGGTTCAACCCCAGGCAGTCAGTTCCAGAGCCCATGTTCTCAACCACTCTATTTTATTACCTCTTGGACCCCTGAATTGAAAAAGGAAGAAATGAATGAGGGATGGATGGATGGAAGGGTGGATGGATGGGTGAGCAGGTCATGTGAAAGTAAAAATTAGGATGGATAGTATTATGGGGTAAAACTGTGTCCCCTAAAATTCCTACATGGGGAGTTCCAGAGGAGAGGCCCACTTGATGCCCAGAGATACGCAGTGAGGCTGCCCCCCACATTGGGGTTCCTTATTCACCAAAGCATGGCTCCACAGGCCAACATCAGGGTATTATAGGCTTGAGGCTGCCACCACCACGAAACTGGGATATTGCTGCTTCTATCAAGGGACAATAAAAAGGACCTGGTAAGCTGTCACCAAGGTCCCTGTGGGCCTGGCTGTACCAGAGGTTTCTCTTCTAGGGGTGCTAACAGTTATCCTGTTGCTGAGGTAACAGGGAGTCTTGCATGGGGTTGCCTATCTCTTGTTTCTCCTACTAACAGCCAACTTCTTATGATTACCCTCTCACTATCATATAATTTAATACCTCCATATTCTAACATCCTACCTCATACACATCTCAGCCAACCCCCTAGGCCCCCTTCTACCATTAGAAATTGTAAACCATTAAGCAAACCTATTGACTATAAGGCAGAAGATAACCGAACTCATCATTTCTGATTTTAGTGTCAAAACTGTAAATGTAAAAATAGAAGCTAACCAATATATGGCTGCACATTGGGTACACTGCTGTAATACTGATTCTCCCCCTTAAAAGTGAGGTATTGGTAATCTATAAGACAATAGGGCAGAAGCTGTCATACCTCAGATCTACACTGCAAGAGAGGAAGACTCTTAGACATCATGAAAAAACAAGGGAGGAAAGTGCCTCAAACAAATAAAAATACTATAACAATAAAATCCATAGATAGTGCAGTAGGTGAACTGTCAGAAAAAGAGTTCAGAATACACATAACTAAAATGATTTGGGAATTAAAGAATGACTAAGTGAGCAGATACAGGCAAAAATCAATCACTCCAACAAAGAGATAAGAGAGCAAATACAGGTTGCAAGAGATTATTTCAACAAAGAGATAGAGATACTGAGAAAAAAAATCAAACAGAAATCCTTGAAATGAAAAAAACAATAAGCCAATTAAAAAAACTCAATAGATTGGGGCTGGGGATGTGGCTCAAGCGATAGTGTGCTTGCCTGGCATGCGCAGGGTGCTGGGTTCGATCCTCAGCACCACATAAAAATAAAATAAACATGTTGTGTCCACTGAAAAACTAAAAAATAAATATTAAAAAATATTCTCTCTCTTTCTCTCTCTCTAAAAAAAAAATAGATAGCATCACCTACAGACTAGATCATTTGGAAGTCAGAACCTCAGACAATGAAGACAAAATATACAATCTTGAAAATAAAGTTGACCTCACAGTGAAGATAATAAGAAACCATCAACAGAATATCCAAGAATTATGGGATACCATCAAAAGACCAAATTTAAGATTTATTGGGATAGAGGAAGGTTCAGAGATTCAAACCAAAGGAATGCACAATCTCTTCAATGAAATAATAGCAGAAAATCTCCCAAGCAACAAGAATGAACTAGAAAATCAAATACAAGAGGCCTATAGGACACCAAATGTACAAAACTACAACAGAACTACATCAAGACACATTATAATGAAAATATCCCGCATACAGAATAAGAATAGAATTTTAAAGGCTGCAAGAGAGAAAAATCAGATTACCTATAAGGGAAGACCAATTCAGATCTCAGCAGATTTTTCAACCCAGACTCTCAAAGCTAGGAAATCCAGGAACAACATATACCAAGCTCTAAAAAATAATGGATGCCAACCAAGAATCACATCCAGAATAAGCTTCAAGTTTGACAAGGAAATAAAAACCTTCCATGATAAACAAAAGCTAAAAAAAATTTACAGCAAGAAAGCCTGCAATACAGAACATTCTTGTCAAAATATTACATAAGGAAGAAATGAAAAACAACAATGAAAATCTGCAAAGGGAAGAATTACAATAAAGGAAAAGTCAACCAAAGGAGAAACCAAGTCAAACTAAATACCAAAAATAAACAAAAATGACCTGTAATACAATTCATGTCTCTTTCAACTCTTTTGGATAAATTTTTACACATAAAAATTTTAACTACAATATTCATTTAATTTTTCAGGTTTTTGTTTATTTTTTTGTTTTCCATCTCTCTTCACAAAGTTACACAAATATTTTCTTTAAAAGTTTTAGCATCAGGGCTGGGGTTGTGGCTCAGTGGTAGAGCACTTGCCTTGCATGTGTGTGAGGCACTGGGTTCAATCCTCAGTACCACATAAAAATAAATAAATAAAATAAAATAATTTTTAAAAGTTTTAGCATCTTATATGTTATATTTTAATATATAATTAATCTGGTATGTGTATATACATTGCCTGTAATATGAGATGAAGTTTATAATTAAAAATCTCTTATAATTAAAAATCCATTATTCAAGATTCAAGGATGAAAAAGATCAATCAGAGTAAAAACTGTTTAATAAGGTATTTATAAAGGTAAGGGCAAGCTTGAGGGAAACTAACAAATTTTGTAAAGCACCTTTCCTTCCATAAACTTGGAGAGGTAGGAGATGAAGGAAGAGAGAACCATTATGAAAAACTTGTACGAGAATGTGACCTAACTGAAGTTATTCCCACCAAAAGCATGTGGAAACCAACTCACAGTCTAGAGTCTTATAGGGAGGAATAAAACACGTTGCTCTACTCTTGTATATTCTAAGTTCATCTCTTTGGTGTCCCTTTCTAATGGAACTCAACAAGAAATCACATAACAAGGGGACTTATCATGCAGCCTATAGCATATGTCTCACCAAAAGGTGAAAGATGGAGAAAGGAGCCAAAATTGCAGCCACTGGTTACATGAGGCCACTGAGCATTTGAAATGTGTCTAGTCTGAATTGAGGTGTGCTATGTGTTAAATAGACATTAGATTCCAAAGAATTACTAGAACAAAGAAAATGAACATGAAATATCTTTACTAACAATTATTTTCTTTGCAAATTATGTTGGTAATCCATTGGGTTAAATGAAAATATGTTAAAATTAATTTATCTATTTGTTTAAAAAAATAAGGAAACAAGGTAATATATTCTATATATTCACTGTAGTACTATATATCCATACTTATATGTTGTCATTTTTTTATATTTGTGTTATCAAAATTCATATAACTATAAAACTAAATAGGGAAAATTTTACCATATACCAACATGACTTTAAAAAGAAATCTAGTTCATGAAGTGTTTTAACAGTTTTAACATAGTGGGCACTTACTAACCACCTGATAAATAATGGCTATTATTATGATTCATTAAAATAACCAGCATCAAGCTGTTTCATAGTGGGGTAGGGAGGGGGAACATGGGAGGAATAGATGAACTCTAGATAGGGTAAAGGGGTGGGAGGCGAAGGGAGAGGGCATGGGGTTAGAAATGATGGTGGAATGAGATGGACATCATTATCCAAAGTACATGTATGAAGACACAAATGATGTGAATATACTTTGTATACAACCAGAAATATGAAAAATTGTGCTCTATATGTGTAATATGAATTGTAATACATCCTGTTGTCATATATAAAAAATCAGATTAAAAAAAAATTCCTAGGTGGGAGCCCAAGCCTCTAAAGCTCAGAATGTTACTATATTTGGAAATAGAATTTTTAAAGAGGTCATTAAGGTTAAATGAGGTCAGAAGGGTGGGGCCTTAACCCAATATGATCGATGTCTTTCTAAGAAGAGGTAGAGATACTAGGGATGCAGAGGAGAGGAAAAACACAGTGAGAAGATAGCTATCTGCAAACCAAGAGAGGCCTCAGGAGGAGCCAGACCTATGGACACCTTGATCTCAGATTTCTAGCCTCCAGAGCTTTAAGAAGTGTAAGAATTAAAAGAAAGTAAATTTCTGAGCTATGAGAAATTAAACTTCTAAGCTAGGTGTGGCGGTGCACACCTGTAATCCTAGCGCCTCAGGAGACTGAGGCAAGATCAAAAGCTTGAGGCCAGCCTGGACAACTTAGCAAGACTCTGTCTCAAAATTAAATAAAAAGGGCTGGGGAGGTAGCTCAAAGGTACAGCACCCCCTGGGTTCAATCCCCAAAACCACACACACACACACACACACACACACACACACACATAAACTGAACTTGTGTTGTTTAAGCAAGTAAACAGACTGTAAATACTATGTTGTGCTACTTTAGCACACAAATACAGATAGATAATGCATGGATTGATAAAAGGGAATGGAAGGGTGGTTCCTATGTGGATAAATAGACAGTCGATCAATCAACTGATGAAAGGCCAGAAAGATGATGGGTAAGAAGAGTAACATGAACTGACAGGTAGACAGAAAGGGAGGATGGGATAGAAGGGGAGTGAATGGAGCACTGGGAGGCGACCTGTTGCTGGATGGACAGAGGGCTGCATAGTAGTTTTTCTTTGGATGCCCACCCTCACCCTCTCTTGGTCTCCTACGTGGTCTTCAGGCAGGATCTGACTCTCTGCCTCTGTTGTGTGGAATACGAAGTCAACCTTAGCTTCTGTACAATACTAGCCCCACCCTGGGGAGCCTGGAGGGAGTTAGCCCCACCAGGGGTGGTGCATGAGGTTCCAAGCATGCACAGGTTCCACAATGGGCTCGGGCTCTGGAATCACATATCCCGGTCCGAGGGACCCCATCCTGGGAGGTCATTGATGCCCCCATCCTCTGCCCCCTAAGGCCCCAACACTGACCTGCACCTGGCTCTGGGCTGCTGCAACCCTCTTGCGGAACTCCTGGAGCCGGGACCGCTCGCCAGCATCCTGGGGCTCCTTGCCCTCCAGCTCCCGCAGCTGCCTCTGGCCTTCACTCAGCTCGGCCCGTACTCGCTCTGCCTCCTGCTCCAGCTCCCGGATGCGTTGGCTGTGCTGGCGGTTCAGGGCCTGGGCCGCCTTTCCTGGAAGAGAGTGGGCCACATCAGCCCAGGTGACCACTCTCCCCAAAGAGGGCCACCAGCCCCTTCCCAAGCCCAGTTAGCCACGAACATCTCCATGGGCTGTACCAAGCCTTTGTTCCACCAGTACTGTGACTTTTTTCTTTAAATCAACTCACTTTTTAAATGAGCCTCATCCACAGCAGTGACCCAAGACAAATACAAGTTACATAATTTTATTTTTACCTATATGTGCTAAAATAAATACATATCTTGAACCTGCATATAATTAAGCCTCTAGAATTAGCTTTCACTTGCAGGAAATATGGAGGACAGAGGAATAAGTTAAAATGATACCATAAGGAAGCAAACAGACTAACCCAAGATATTTGGGGTCTAGCACATTCTACAGGATGACTGTGAAGAAGTGAGAAAAAGGGAAACTTCAGAAATCTAAAAAGCAAATATAATATGTGCTGGATCCGATTTGGAGGCTAATTCAAGTAAACCAGCTATAAAGACATTGTTGAATAATTGAGGGAATGAGCTTAGGCTCTGGAAATTAAGAGGACACGAGTTTTCAGTGACAGAATGCCTCCCTAGCATGCATGAGGCCCTCCTGCTTTTGATTCTAAACACTGAAGGAAGAAAGAAGAGGACATGAGTTTTGTTAACTTTGCTAATGGAATGGCATTATGTCAGGTAAATAATGTCCAAATTTTTAGAGAGATATACTAGAAGGTGTAGAGATGAAAGGACATTATGTCTGGGATTTGCTTCAAAATATACCAGCAATAGGCAGGCATGGTGACTCTTGCTAAGTTGCTGAGGCTGACCTTGAACTTTCGATCCTCCTGTTTCAGTCTCCTGAGTTAGAGGAATTATAGGTATATACCACCCCTGCCTGGTTACTGAGAGCTATTTTAAGCACTTTACCTGGACTGACTCATTTCACTCTCACAACCACCCTACGAAGTAGGTAGAGATTAGAAAACTGAGGCACAGAGAGGTTATGATACTTGCTTAAGGCCACTCAGCTAGTAGAGGCTAAGCTGAGTTTCACATCTAGGCCTTCTGGTCCCTGCTCCTAACCATCTCATTTCTGAACCTTCTCAAAAACAGTACAGGAGAAGTAATAGATAGGAAATTACCTTCAGGCGGAAGACTCACTGTAATGCTCCCCCTCACCTGTGCGGACCAGCTCGCCTATGAGCTCCTCCTTCATGCGGATATTGATGGCCAGCTCCCGGATCTTCTGCTGGGCCTGGGCCAGCCGCCATTCAGAGGCCATGGCAGCAAGGGCCTGGCGGCTCTGAATTGGGGCCTTGTTCCCACCAATTGCTGTAACAGGCAGACTGTCAAGGTCATCACCCAGACTGAGAGTGAGGGAGGGGGCTGCCAGTGATGGTGTGTGATCTGTCCCAGGATGGCCCACCCAGAACTGGGGAGGAGGCATAAAGGTAGGGGACCTCCTCTACAGCCCACCCAACTTACCTCTGGGCCCTGGAATGGCAGCATCCAGTTCTCCAAGGTGAAGCTCTGGGCCCTTCCTGTCTGATGGGCTCCCAGGGCAAACCCCCGCCCTCTGGCTCCAATTGCTGATCCCATTTCTGAAGGGCAGAAGCAGGGGTCCCTATTCTCCCTCAAGCCCCTGCCCCAGCTTAGCCTCTCTTAGGAGAGAGGCCTCTGGGGCTTCCAGCCCCCAGAATCAATGTGACCCCAGGATGTAAGTCTGGAAGAATTCAGAGGCCAAGGACAGAGCTCAGGAGTCCCAGGAACCAAATACTCCCTTGGAGGCTGAGAACCTAGAGGCCTGGGCCCACCCCCACATCACACCACCCCCAGTAAGACCTTGTAGTCCAGAGCCCACAGCCCTTGGCCTGCTCTCCCCCAAGGGGTGGCAAGGGCCATGTAGGCAAGAGTGCCTGGGACTTGAGACGCCTCCCTGGATCCTCACTCAGCCCTGAGTTGGCCCTGAGCTAGTCCTTGTCAGGTCAGGCAGAGGTCCCACTCACCTGCGCAGGTGCAAGTTCTGTGTGGGCGGCTCCTCCTCTTCCTCCACTTCCTCCTCTGATGCTGCTGAAGAGCCACTGCCCAGTCTGTCTGCCTCAGTTGGCAGCTCAGCTCCAGCCTCCTTGCCATTTGTCACCTGCTAGCGGGGAGGCGTCAGGGTTTCAGGAAAGGAGTACCTGCAGGGCATCCTTCAGGAGCCATTTCCCACCCCAAGTCTGTTCCTGCAGTGTGCCCTGCAACACCTTAAAGATCTAGTTCAAAGAATGCCACTTGGAAGCCTTCCCAACTTCAAGCTGGGGTACCAGCACTCTCCTGCCTCCTCCTTCCCTCCTCATCGCCAGCTCCCATAGCACCTGATTCTCCTCGGGTGACAACCTGCCCTATCTCACAGATAGATCATTGGCACCCAAATTCTATCACATTAACAATATCATCCTAGACTGATGCATATAAAGATTTCCACCCAACCCAAGTCCTCTTAGACCTTTAGAACTGAGATGTCCTAGAGCTTAAAGGTAGCACTAGAGTAGACTTTGTCCCAAAGGCCCCAAGTGGCAGGACTAGAAGCAAGAGACCAAGACTCATGGAGAAAGATTAGGGCTCATGTTAGAGTTAACTTGCAAAGAGAACCATCCAAAGACAGAGGGGTGGCCTCAAAGTGATGACCTCTGCATCTCCAGGGGTGCAAGCTTTCCACATGGTGCCAGAAGCCAGAACCTCCTCACTCTAAACAATATTCAGTAGCACTGGACCCTTCTGAGAAGCCCTACACAGTCACGCAACTCTTGGCCCTTCCTCTAGGGACAGCTGAAAGAGGCACCTTATATCTCACAGCTGGTCCCATGGAAACATGGGTGAAGGAGATGTGCGCTGGCATCATCCTTCCCCTGCCTGACCAGTCCAACCAGGCCCAGCAGTCACCCTACCTCGCCACCTCCTCACCTTACTCCACTGCTCAGAGCCAACTTCATCTCCAGGAAGGCAGGCAGGAGGCACCATGCCCAGCACATGTGTGTGGGCACCCCCCAGAGGGGCTGTGTGAGGCCGAGGAACAAAGGACCCAGGAGGCAGGCCCTGCAGGAGCCCTGGAGTCCCCCAGCCAGGCCGCACCAGCTCTAGCCGCAGGCGCAGCTCCACCATCTCCTCCTGCTGCTCACGCAGCCGGTCACTCTGCAAGACATGTCCAGGTGCTGACAGGTGTCCAGGATGCAAGGGGAACAGATGCTCATGGACAGGCATAAGTGCAGGAAACTGGACAAGTCTGAGACCAGACCCCCTCCCCAATAAAAGTGAAGAAGTCCAAATCCCCTTGACCACCTCTCAGTCCTTTCCATACCACCCACCCACTGCAGAGACTGGAGCTCTAGACCCACCCTATTCACATTCACACCAGCCAGTCCACCTCCAACCCTGCGCCACCAGAGGGTGCCAGGCACAATGCTGACCTGGTTAGGTTTGGCTCTAAAGTGCACACTGCTGCCCCTCAGGTCCCACCCTCCAGGGACCCAGCAAAGGTGCTCTGCTGGGCATTTTCAACACCCACCCACACTTCTGTTCCTCACCTCCACACTTTGGCTCATGTTGTGATCCCACATCTCTACTGTTCCTCCACTCCTGCTCCCCAGTTCCCTACTTTAGCATCCCGAGAAACTCAGGTCAGACTTCCTCTACTCCCTCTCCCAAGAAACCATCCCTGCACGGTAGAAGGGCATTGTCCCACCTGAAGTTTGTACTGTTCCATGGCATCCTCCAGTGCAGCTAGAAAGTCCCGGTTCTCCTCCTCCAACCGTGCCACCTGACTCTGCAGGTTCAGTAGCTGCTGTGCCCCCTCATCTTCCTGTGGAGCAAGGTGGAAGTTTTTTTAGGGGCAAGATCTGGCAAGGAGCTGGCTCACCCTGGCTCTTTCTCTGCCCTGCTTCTTTACTCTGACTTCCCACTCTGTTCTGAGCTCTGCCTGCAGTGCAATCGGGAACCTAGGCCCACTGGTGGAGAGGGCACCCCAGATCCCACATGGCAAGCCACATTGGGCCATCTCCTGTAATTATTAATTATATTTTGGTTAATATTAGTATTATCAGGAACAACTTATGCTTGGACAGTACGCTAAGCACTTATTACACCTTCAGTACTTACACAATACCAATGACATGGTACCAAGTTTATCCCCATTTTACAGACGAAGAGACCCAGAGGCTCAGCGAAGTTAAGTGGCACAACTGGCTGTTTAAAGACACTCTTCCTCCCCGAACCCCTTCTCAATCACACCTGGCTCTCTGCCGCCTTTCGCCCTCCAGGTCCCTGAGCCGCCTGGTCCTCTGCTGAGGCGCTTTCGATGCCGCTGTCCGGCCCAGAAGAGGAACTCAGGGCGCTGCGCTCGCCCTCCACCGCACACAGCCAGTCGCGCACCTTGCGGGCGGCGGCGCCAGGCAGACCCGGCTCAGCCTGCAGCTCGCGCAAGAGGCTGTAGGCGGCGTTAGTGCGCGCCCGGTAGCGTGCGCACTCCGCGCCCAGTCGGGCGGCTGCCGCTGCGGAGCTGGCTGCGGGGCCCGGCGCTCGCCGGCCGCGGTGGATGATGCGCGTCTCGGAGCGGTGGCGTGGTGGCCCCCGCACACCCGCCGCCGCCTCCTCAGGCGCCCGATCGGCCTCCGGCCGCCAGTTGACCATAGCGCGGTTGCGAATGTTCTGGGCGCGGCTGGCGTAATTGAGGGTGTTAAGGGTCTCGTCGAAGTCGGAGGAGGAGGGACTGACGCAGGCGATCATCACCGTTTTGGCGTTCCCGCCCAGCGAGTCTTTGAGGATCCTGAGGGCACGACGGTGAGGGTCAGAGTCTTATCGATCCAGGACCGAAAGCCAGACCTAGAAGCCGCTCCTGAACGCGGCTCCCGTGGGCAGAGACCTCCCACTGCGCTTGCCAGTGTGCCCCAGAAGTCAGGGAAGCCCATTCCAATTGGTGGGTTCAACACCCCTATCCCCAGGGTAGATTGGTGCACCAGCTCACCGGGTGATCTTGGAGTCGCGATAGGGGATATGGCTGCCTCGGCGCTGGGGGTCCCCCAAGGCGCTGATGACATTGCCCAGCGCCAGCAGGCTGCTGTTGATCTGGATGCTCTCTTTGAGCCGCTCGCCTGTGCTGCCTGTCTTGAGGACCCTCTCTGAGCCCGCCAGATCCACGAAGTGGAACTTGGAAACAAGCAGTTGGCCTGCTGCAGGTCGGGGTAGGCGGCTGGGGGCACGCCCCCGCTGCTCCAGGGTCACGGTGAAAACAGTGTGTGAGCGGCTGGAAAGGCGATTGAGGTGCGTGGCCCCTGTATGGCGCGCTGCGTTGCCCATCTCCAGGAGGCTCAGCACCTCGTCCAGGCCCTCCACGTCCACTTCCTTCACCCCACACAGCACTGTAGGCACAGAAGACTGTAAGCCCGGTGCAGAAGCCGCCTAGGACTGACCAGCCAAGAAGGCAAGCAGAGCCTGATTTCTTGACCCAGGTCCCCACCCCCATGTCCAGGGCTCCTGCCCATCCTGTTCTGGGTTTGGGGGGACTCCAGCTTCCCCCATGCCTATATTAATGCCTCTCTCATCTGACCCCCTCTGGAGACAGGGGAAACTGAAGCAAAACCATCTAGGGCTTGGGAGACCCTTAAGAGGGTGCCCCTCCCAGGCAGGTGAGCGATGCCCTCAGAACAGCCATGCCATAAGCCCCACTCCCAGTCAGTGGAGGACCCCAAGGTTCCTCACCAACATTCCCCCGATCATCTTCCCGAAGCTGGATGTCACGGCTGGCAGTGCCCACCTCGAGCAGGTCTCGGAACTCCTCCTTATACACTTCCAGGTAGGACACGTGGACCAGACAGTCCAGCAGGTCGTTCTCATCAATAAGCTTGAAGGCCTCGGCCATGGCCCTTGGGATGATGCCCTGTTCGTCCTCATGCAGGGAGGCTGGGGAGACACCACAAGACCTCCTACCACCATGCCTTCAGCTGACATGGCCCAAGGTCCCTAGGTCCCTGCCAGCAACTGGAGGTTAGGACTCCAGCATGGAGAAAACAGTGGTAGAGACCAGGATGGGAGGGGCAGCCTAAGGCAGGCCATGTTCCAGGGTGGTCAGGAAGAATTACAGAATTCAAAACTTGGAACCAACCTTTCATGGTTTAGACAACCTCTTTTTATAATGTAAGCTTCCCCTTCACTATGTCCCTGATAATCAGATACCCTTGTCTTGATTAATTCCAGGACAGGACAGGGAATTCATTACCATAGTCCATGCTCAGTTAATTAAAGGAACTCCTAAATTTATCCCCAGGAAGTAATTGGAGTATTCATCCTAGGGTTCAATAGGACATCTGGTTAAATATACTATGTTCATAAAGGAATACCAGGCAGCCATTTTTTAAAAAGCCAGGTGCAGTGACATGCATTTGTAATCTCAGTGACTCAGGAGGCTGAGGCAGGAGGATTGCAAGTTTGAGGCCATCTTCAGCAATTTAACAAGACCAAGTCTCAAAATAAAAAATAGAAAGCACTGGGGTTGTAACTCCTGTCTAGAGCACTTGTTTAGTATGAGTCAGTCTCCAGAACTGAAAAATAAAAATATTTAATGATACAGGGAAATATTCATGATATATAGGTATCCATATAGACATAGACATAGATTTAGTTTTGATTGGTTGTTTTACGCAGTACTAGGAATAAACCATGACCTTGAGCACACTAAGTACATACATTATCACTGAGCTACACTTCTGGTCTTATGATATATTAGTAAGAAATGAAACAAAATACCAAAGAATGGGCATAAAATAATCAGTTTTTTTAAAAGTAAAAGTATAATAATTTTCTCAGAGTATTGGCATGCTCACAGGGTGAATGATTTTTGAAATCAATTATCAAGTAAGTTAATTTGTGCATATGTATTTCTGCATTTTCCTGAGCAAACAAGTATGCTCTTGTTAACAGCTATATTCTGAATGTTTGTCCCCCCGGCAATTCTTGTGTTGACATCCTTACCCTCATTGTCTTAGTCTTAGGGAAAGGTGCCTTTGTGAGATGACTAGGTCATGGAACACAGCCCTCGTCAATGGATTCAGTGCCCTTAATGAAAGAGACTGGAGAGAGACCCCTTCTCTCTTTTACCATGCAAAGTTGAGAGAAGGAAGCTGTGTATGAAGAAACTTCCCCTCAGTTCTGTCAGAACTTTGATTTTGAGACTTCCCAGCCACCACAACTGTGAGAAATAAAATTCTGTTTATAAGCCACCCAGTCTGTGATATTCTTTTATAGCAGCCCAAAGGCACTAAGACAGTAACCTAAGAGAAAATGGTCTATGTTACTCAAAAGAGAACAGTTCCTTCAACTGGCTCATAGGGTCTTTCTCAAAACTGCTCCAGAGCCTCCAGAACCAGCCTGCAATCTTCTCTGCATCAACCAAAGCATTTCTCTTGCAGAACTGATTGCAGATTCCTGACCCTCAGCAGCCATCCTGACAACCTCCAGAGACATGCTAACTTCCCATGCCCTGCCTCTGCTAAGGTCCCCAGAGCCAGGCTGCACGGCCACATTTCACTTCATCGTACGAAATCTACTTGCCTTCAAGAACCCTTCCTTCCTATCCAGCCCACTGATGTGGCTAGTCCTACCTTGGGCTTCAGATCTCTGTCAAGGAAATCTGTATTCCCTTCCCCCAGTATCTCCACCTCCAACAGGGAAAGCAGGGGCAGACATGGATGCCCTTCAAATTGGGCAGAGGGTCATTAGCATAGTCACTCACCCACACTGGCCTCTCCCATAGTATAGGTCTTCCCAGAGCCTGTCTGACCATAGGCAAAGACGGTGGCATTGAAGCCCTCAAAGAAAGCCTCAAGGAGGGGCTGCACACAGGCTTGATACACAGTCTCTTGCCCAGCATCTTCTGCTAGCACCACATGGAAGCCAAAGTGACGATCACGCCCCAGGGTGACTCGACCATGCCCTGGCTCCACCTGCAGGCAGCTCTGATGCCCATGTAACAGTTCCTTGGGTAGCAATGGACGAACTCTCAGGGCCACCCTCACAGGGGCCTCCTCAGCCCCTGGAAGCCTTGGGGCCTCCAGTCCCATGTTGATGGAGAGCTGCTCCAAGACCTGTGGAGAGAATGAAAAGCCCTTTCCATTCGTGTCTGTGCTCCAGGAGCCAGACTCACACTGCAGGTGATCTGGGGCCAGATTGGCAGCTCCTGACCTCAGAGGGATGGTGTGTAGGTGGGGTGGTAGTCAAAACTCAGAACATCCTCTGTGCCCAACCTGATGCCCAAATACTGCAAGAACCATTATATAGTCACACAGTAACATCTCATGGCTCCCATTACTGGCAAAACAAGGCCTGGATACTCCACTTGATACCCAGGGGCTTCTGTGTTCCAGCTGCATCCTTCTGTGCTTTTATCACAGAACAACGTACATGGTTGAATACACACTTGCTAGCATACTCAGAGCAGCATACTGCACCAAGGAAGTCTTCCTCCTAACACCCCCTGGGTTCCCATGGTCTCTGTCTTTGTCATATCATCAACCCCCACCTTCTTCTAAAAAGCCAACAGATCTTTCAAGACCAAGCTCCTACCACCAAATCCTGCCAATTTCATCTTTTACATAGCTCTTGAGTTCATCTGCTGCTTCCCACCCTTTTGCCAAAGCCCAGGTCTTGCCACTAATGTCTTCATGGGCAGACTTTGACCAGCCTTCCCTCTTCCTTCTGTTTCCCTGTTCCCTCCAATATGGCAGCAGGAGGGGGCACCTTCTCAAAATGCAAAGGCAGTCAATTGTGTCACTCACCTGCTTAAATGTGACCCCCCAGAAAAGGCTTCCCACTGCTCTTGGGATTCAACCTTAACAGGAAAACAATAAATCAAAGATAAGCCTTAAAATAGGTACTGCCTACTTTAACTACTCAGCTCCCTGACCCCAACCTCAAAACCACTCAGTATTATCAAATCTCATTTCTCCAGGTTTTGGCTAAACCCTCCTTCTTCAGAGGTCAGGGAAACTCATCTGTTTTGTGCCCTCAAAAGTACACACATTGACCCTTGTGCTGCCCTCACCGGCCACTGACAATTGCCACTGTCCAGACTAGGAGCTAGAAGGCAGGACACCTATTTGTCCTCTTCGAGCTGTATCACCAGCACCCAATACAAGATCCAGTTCTGCCCAATAAACAGTGATTAATTCCCATCCAAGAAACTATCCCTATTCTCCCTTCTCTTATTGCATTTTTCAACTCCCCAGCCCTGAGCAGAACACTTGGTTATTTACTATTTACACTCTCGCCGCACGTGTAACCCAACCATTCCTTCATTCAATCAATGGGTGACCAGCCCTCAGCACCCCGGTGGTAAATCAGCCTCGCAATACTGTGGGGTCCTCCGCGCCCTCCCCGCATTCCGTGGGTTTTTCGAGCCCGGAGTGATCGGGGCTTCTCAGCTGCTAGTTGCACAATGCTCCGCGCCCTAAGGAGCCCCGACAACTCCACCCGCTCCGGAGTCTGCAGGCACCGGGCTGCCGCTCCCGCAAAGTTTGAAGAAGTTATTAAAATGGGGCCCGGGCCCTCGCAGCCTCAGCGATCGCTCCCCCTGGCCAGGCCCGAGATGCCAGTCCCGGCCCCTATACTTAGGGAAGAGGGATGCCGGCCCACCAAGGGAAGGGCTTCCAGGAGCCGGCTGGGGACTGTCCAGCCGCGCGGGTCCCAGTGCCACCCACCCAGGCCTGCGCAGGGGGGAGCGAGCGCGCCTCCCCCGTCACCCTGTCCTCGCCTTCCAGCCCCGTGGGGGCCCACACCCACCTGCTTGGGTGCGAGGGCAGTCGGGGCAGCGCAGTCAGGGTCCACGCCCCGGCGCGGCGCGTTCAGATGCCGTCATCGGGACCCCCGCCCCCCAAAACATCCCTCCTCTCACCCGCAACTCCGCCCGCCCAGGCTCTGGGGGCGGAGGCGGGAGCCCGAGGCGCCGCCGGGTCGGCCGCAGACAGGCGGGGCGGGACCGAGCCGCGGGAAGGGGGCGGGCCGGTGCGCGAGGGGCGGGTCGGGAGAAGAAAGTAGCAGCCTCCGAGGTCCTCCCCTTGTCTCCTAGAAGTCAAGCCTCCGAACTGGACACCAGACAATATTCTACTCGGCTCAGGGTCCCTTTCACCCATCTCTGTTTTCTGCTCCCCAACCATTCTTCCGGGTGCGGAGGGGGTCACAGAAACTGTTTTCTCCCATTTTAGCATTTGAATTTCAATTGCATCTTAGGCTCTTGTCAAGGGAAACTTGACACCAGGAGAGGTCATAAAGGGTGTCCACACGTGTAGCCTTAAGGAGATGATGTCTTCAAATAGCCAAAAGATCCCTCTGATCTCCAAGGGATTGTTTGTATTGGGAGCACCACACACTGAATTTCGATTAAAATCCGAAAGGAGGACTCGGGGTGTAGCCCAGTGGTAGAGCACTTGTCTAGCATGCAGCAGACCCTGGATTCCATCCCGAGCACGGCAAAAACAAAAGCTCTGGAAACACGTTTGTCACTTAAAATATCATTATAGAAATTGAACTCTAATGTAATAATCAAATTTAATTTATTATTATATAAAATATTGCCTGTATAGATAGATAGCATAATTAAAGGGTGTAGAAATTGTCAGCTCTCTTCAGATAGAACTATAATATGAAAACTTCAACCTCAAGTAATAGAAGCCACAAGTTAAAAATGACTTGAACAATAACCATCTGTTGTCTCACAGTTAGCTAAGAGGAGGGAGGAGGGCTCCCATGCAGGTTGAGTCAGGGGCAACATTGCCAGGACCTGGCGCTCGCTCGCTCTCTCTCTCTCTCTCTCTCTCTCTCTCTCTCTCCCCCCCCCCCCTAGAGATTGAACCCAAGGGTGCTTTACCACTGAGCTACATCCCTAATCCTTTTTTATTTATTTATTTATTTATTTTGAAATTTTGAAACAGGGTTTCACTATGTTGCTGAGGCTGGCCATGAATTTTCTTTCAATCCTCCTGCCTCAGCATCCCATGTTGCTGGGATGATAAGCATGTGCCACTATTCCTGGCTAAACCTGGGTCCTTCAACTCTTCTTTCTGCCATCACCTTCAGACACAAACCATCCAGAGGAAAAAATGAGCATTGTGTCCTGCTTTTTTGATCAAAGGATCCTTTCCTATGAACAGTTTTCTTTCACATCTTGTATGCCACCTGGCTTGAACCTATTCACCCCTGAGCTAATCACTGGCAAGGGGATGGCGTTGCTGAAATGGGCTCAAAGTATCCATGAGACCACGTGGATATTGGGAAGTCATCAAAATGTCCACAACCACATGCTAAAATTTTCAAATAGGAGAGCCTGGCCACCTGATTGGCATATCATGAAGGACTGTCATTTGGGTACCAAATATGTATCTCTTCGAAGTTGCAGAAGCTGTGGCATTTTCTTTCTTTCTTTCTTTTTTTTTCTTTTTTTCGCATTTTGGGACAATTTTTTTGAGAAAGCAGAAGAAAAATGCACAAGAGCTCTGAAGCCTCCGTGGTGGACTAGCAAACACAAACTTTGTTTCTAGGTGATCCCTTCCAAATCACTCCTCCGAACACGGTTGCAAGGGAAATTTCCGTGCTCCTGGGTCCCAAAGGTTGCAGACTCAAGAAACCTCAGAAAGTCTTGCACAGAAGGGCCCGGATCCACTCCCATCAGCCTTGGCTGGTCTCCTGGCCTCTGGCAGGGGAAGGGGGAAGAGGACTCTTACAAGGTCACCACCACCAGAGGTCTTGGCTTCTAGACCTCCCTCACCCTTGCACCTGGAACACAAGGGAGCCCCAGCGGATGGTCGATGGTGGGGCACCTTAGAGACCCCCAACTTTCCTGGGGTTTCCTGAGGCTTCTTCTGGGTCACAGACATCTAGTCCAGGAAAAAGGCTCTGTGTCCTGGTGCAAGGTGCTGTGTGCTCTGGGAAAGTCATCTTTCCATGACCAATGCCAGATAAGAGGTTCTTGGGTGTGGAATGCAGGCTGCTGTGGAAGGTGTGGCTGTCATAAAAGATAACCTGTTACTAGATGTAGAAGGGCAGCGACTAGGGCCAAGGATGTATTGAGCTCAAGGTTGGAGGCCTCTGGGGACCTGGCTCCTTGTATGCAGAATTTCAAGCCTGTTGCACACAGCAGGGAAAGTGCTTCTCCATGGCCTTGTGGCCTCACACCAGGTACCACTAAGTATGTGGGACTCAGCAGGCAGCAGATTTGGTGTTTTGAAACTCTTCTGGCCTCCAGAGAGTTTATAACCACAGACTGGGAATCTGGGTGATGCTTGCTTTAATCTTGACCAGAGCTGGATAGTCCCCAGTGGCTGTCTACAGGCTGTAGAGCTGGAGGAACCAGTAGCTGCTCAAGTGGCCAAGGCCCTGAAACAAGAGAGATCAACAGTGCTCTCCTAGTCTGAAGAGAAGCTTCTGGAAACTCTCTGGACAATCACTGGCATATGAGTCCACTTTAGAGGAGCGAAGAAGCAAGATTCTGATATCCTCAAATGATGGCAGCAGTAATCAAGAACTAGTACAAGGGGCTGGGGATGTGGCTCAAGCAGTAGTGCACTTGCCTGGCATGCGCGGGGCGCCCAGTTCGATCCTCAGCACCACATAAAAATAAAATAAAGATGTCGTGACCACCGAAAACTAAAAAATAAATATTAAAAAAATTCTCCATCCTCCCCCCTCTTAAAACTAATACTAGGAGAATCAAGCTTGCACTTGCTCAGCTGTGGCATTTTCTATTGAAAAATTCAATTAAAGAGAAACTAAAAATTCAAGCAATTTGGAAACGTAGATGCAACCCCAGTGTTCTCTGACATGTTGCAGAGTTACACCATGGTCCCAAATATTCTAAATAAGTTGGGGGCCTGAACAGGAATGGTACAGAGCAGCCTGCCACCATGAGGACCAAAAGGACTGTTTAAGACTCTGAACTTAATGAAACCAAACACCAAACTTGAATTTTTATGCACATAAATGTTACAAAAGGTGTTAATAATGGATGAAAATCACATTCCAGAGCAGTTTAATTATAATTATCATTGCAATTATAGTAATTAAGTAGTTGAAAAAATAAAATTAAAACATTTACATTACAATAAAATTTTTAGAGAATTTTGTAGTGCTAGAGATTGTTGGACCTATCAATATGAATTTATGACTTTAGAAAGTAGTACACTTTTCCTAACCCTTAGCCATGAATATGTAATTCTTTTATGTCTATCACCAATACCCACATGGAAAAATCTGGTATACATACCCCAGTGTCCAAATTTGGGGTTTTATCTCTATTCCCTATAAAAAATAATTGGTTCCACTTACTAGGTCAAGAACTAGAATATTTTGGGGTGTGGGTCAGAAAATTCAGGTGCTTTTAAAATGTGTGATATGTTCTTGAAAGGACAAAGTCCCCAAATAAAAGGAGTTCCTACAAGTAATAATATGGGCATTCAAAGAGCAAATTATAATTATTGGTAATTGAAACAAGTTGAGTCTAGAGAAATTCCTTTTGTGGAGTTTGGTAAGCTGATTTTATTATTTACATAAAAAAGCAAAGCATTAGAAATAGCAAAACTGCAGGTGGGCAGCGTGGGGGGAGTTGCTAAAGCAGATAAGAAAATGTATTTGAAACTATTGTAATTCAGATAATGTGTTAATGCCACAGAAACAGATGAATCCATGTTTGGAAGCTAGATTTATGACAGAAGGTTCAGTGCTGATTAGTAGAAAGCTGGACTATGCAATATATCAGTCAGAATCTGTGGTCTCCAACAAGATGCAAGAAAACATTATTTAGGCTGAGAGCAGTGGTACATGCTTATAATTCTAGCTGCTCAGGAGGCTGAGGCAGAAGGATCACAAGTTTGAGGCCAGCCTGGGCAACTTAGCTAGATCCCATTAAAAAACAATAATAACTGAAAGAGCAGGGAATTTAGCTTAGTGGTAGAGTGCACCTGGGTTCAATCCTTAGTGCTGGGGGAAAAAAGATATATTATATAGGCATTAACCATCAATAGATCAGAAGCTTCCAGCTGACTTCTAAGAGCACTCTTAAATTTCCTACAGTATTAAGTTAGGGAGAAACTAAAACTTCAAAGCAAGAAGGAAGAGTAAAGGACAATCAGTTCTCCACATGGATGTAAAAAAATGGATCTCTACTTAAATCATAACAAAAAAGTAATTAAATGTAAAAAGCAAAACTTGAAAGTATTAAAAGAAAATACAAAGGAATATTATGATGACTTCGGGTCATGGAATTTTTTTTTAACAGAGCTTAAAATTGGAAAGTAAAAAGAAAAATGTAATGATAATTTAACCAGGTTAAAATTAAGAACTTCTGTTCATTGAAAGAAACCATGAAAAGATAATCACAGCTGGAAGAAGATACATATATAGTTGATAAAGGATTAGTGTTCAGGAAATAAAAGAACTTCTAAGAATCATTGAGAATAAGAAAAGTTACCAATAGAAAGATGCTCAAAAGTTTTGACAGACATTGTACAGAGAGGAAATATGAATATTCAAGAAATATAATGCAAAGTTCCATATCATTGCTCATCAGGGAATTAAATCCACGTTGAGATTTTATATTCATCAGATTTAAAAAAGATAAAATAGACAATATCAAGTTTGGGTGAAGACATTGAAGGTGAGAATGTAAGTCAAAACATCACCCTGGAGGACAATTTATCAATTGTTGATGACGCACATACTTGAATTCCTCTCCTAGCCTATTCCCTAAGAAACTCTTAAAATAATAGTTATTGCCACAAGGTATGTAATAGCTAATAATATAGAAACAATTCAAATGTCTATTGAAAGGAGACTGTTGTGGTAGATTTCAAGTTGTCCTCTAATCCTCCTTTTAGGACCCCTGATTTTTAACTAGCTCCATATCTACTCCAAATGAAAACTATATTTCCCAGCCTCCTTTTTCCACTAGGTGGGGTCATGTGATTAAGTTCTGCTCAACAGGTTATGAGTAGGAGAGTGGTGAATTGGAGGTGCAGTTTATAAGTTGGAATACAGGGCATGGAGTATTCCTCTGGAGAGGGACCCTGAGCATCCCAGGGTGAAGTGGAGGTCTTTCCTGAGTCCTGAGTTAACAAAGATACTGAGTGTGAATGTGACTTCACATCCACTTGACCAAGAAGGCTTATCACCACCGCGATGCCTCCCAGAACAAAGAAAAGGCCCTCATCAGGTTTAGATCCAAAGAAGCAAATTTCTGCAGTTTGAGGAGGTACTTAGGAGGTATTTTGTTCTTGTTTCTGGCCAGGATCAGGGCACAAAAAAAGAGACTTTTATAACATATACTATTTCCTGTGCTGTCCTATTCTATATACTGGCCCCTAACATCCCAGCTGAGGTCCAGGGCTGGGTGAGGGATCTGAGCCTGGACAGCAGGCATGTTAACATCTGCAGCCCTGCCCAGTTCTCATGGGTTACTGAGAGGGTGGCTTTTCTGCCTTTGGGAATATGGCCTAGCAAGAAGGATCACGGAAATATGGAGAAATGGATAGCTTCGAGTGTGTTTCCAGAACCCCAAGAGAAAAGCAGCATGAATTAGTGAGGGGCTGGATGGTTGGCTCTTCTCTCTGCACTTCCAGGCCTGATGTTTCTTTTGCAGCAGATGCCCTTGGAGCCTTGCCAGAGTTAGGCTGGACTCTGCCTTTGCAGCCCTGTCATATCAGCTTTGAAGGGTCCCTCTTGTCAGATCCACACCTCCCTGCCCCTCAGGGAATTGCTGCTGCTTGTGCGATGTGTGGGGGGATGGTCGGTTGTGTCCACATGTATATGTCCACCAACCACTCCCTTGTCCCCATTCTTGGCATCCTAAGACTCCAAAACTATGGATGGAAGCCTGTGACTCATTATACCAAAGACCTGCCAAGGCCCCAGGGCTCTCAGGTATGCAACAGAAAAGGGTTCAAGAGGGTTCTTATGAGTGGAAGAGGATTTATAGGGGATTGATGTCTATGGATGTCTAAAAGGAATGACAGACAAAATTATCTGTGTATATTTCTGTAGCTGCAGATTAAAATAACTAGGAAAATAGGATTTTGTTTGGAAGATTACTTGACATTATCTATCAATATTTAAATTTCACATACCCATATAATTTATGCTATAGATATATCCACACATGTATAGAACACTATTTGGGTGATGCTGGAAATCAAACACAGGGTCCCATGCATGGTAGGCACTCATTCTACCACTGAGCTACATCCCCAGGCCTACATGAGACATTTTTGGTAAGGATATTTATTAGAGCACTGATTGCTATTGCAATTGCACTACTGATATTTCAAAAAGATTGAAAACAACCCAAAAGTCTGTCATTAGGGAGCTGGTTAAACCAAATGTAGCACAATCATGTTATAAAGTACTTACCATTAAAAAAAGAAAACAGGGTATATGATCTATTTATATCTATAAATAGATATCCAAAATGTATGTTCAGTGAGAAAAGAGAAAAGCACCTGAGTATACTATCCCACAGCTTGTATAAAAAATGTGGGGGTATGTGCACATGCTCTTGCGGTGCACAGCATAGAACTGGAAGAATACATGACAGAACTGGGAGATTCACAGAGGAAAACACACAGCATTTTGCAATGTTTAAATTTTTAAATTATACTTATATTTCCTAGATTTACCAAGTAATAACATTTCCCCAAACAGGATCTGGAAAGAACAGTGGCTATAGAGTCCATATATACGGTCTATATGATATAGACTACATGGGGTGGAACGTTAACATTGTAGTCCCCCAGCATTTAAAAGTGACTATGCAAGTGGAAGGAAGTAATGATGTAAATGGAAATGCGGCTGTGAGCAAGAAGGTGGCACTACAGAGGACAGACCAGGCACTTGGTCTGTGTCCTCAAAAAGTGATGCCAATATTTTAAATAAACACACAGAGCTTTTGTACTTGATTATTATTCCCTTCAAAGTAGTTTGCTGAGAGCCTAGATAATTAGAGGATCTCTGAGCTGAAGGCTAAAAATGTGTCAAGAACTCCTGTCAAGAACACCACATCAGGGTGGTGACATTTTTACTCATTTGGAAGCAAAATATTTGTCCAGAGGAGGGATCTGAATTTTGGAAACAGTCAAATGTAATTTGGCTACAAGTTCCGTTAAAAATGTGAGATATCAAGTTAAGCACTTAGTTTTACAAACTAAAAGAAAGAAAGAAAGAAAGAAAGAAAGAAAGAAAAGAAAATTAGAGCATGCTGTTGCTCTAGTGCCCCTTAAAAATCTGCTCTGATGGTCAAGCCCCAAAAGGATGCTTTTAAAATGATGTGTGCCTTGGCAGCACGGTTGTGGTGAGGTTCGGGCTCCCAGGAGGACTCCTCTGAAGGAGTCAATGCTCGCTTGAAAGTGTAGGTTCTGAGGATTTGTTAGAGAAACCCGCCCAAGCCCATGGGGGTGGCGCAGCCTTTTGGGGCAGGGCGGGGCGCGGGCGTCCGGGACTCAGCTCTTCTTGCGTAGCTGGCTGTACTGCGCGCGGCCCAGGATGGGCTCCATGACGCTGGGCCGGAAGAAGCTGTCGCTGACCCTGCGCTTCGGCTTTTCGCGGGGCATGGCCAGGAAGCCGCAGCGCGGTACGCAGGTCGTCTCGATCTTGTCCTCCAGGCCCGGACTCCGCGCGCTACGAAGGCTGCCGCGGTGCTGCGCCAGGCGCGGCGCCGCCGGCTCCGGGCTAGTAGGCCGTGCCCCAGAGCCCTTGCGCTCCGCCTCCCGACGCTCCGTCTCAGCCGGGGGATTGTCGATGTCTCGGAATTCGCTCTCAGGTTCCATCAGAGACAGCCTGGGGAGCTGAGAACCCGGCAGCCACGTTAGATTCCCTACTTGGCCCTCGTCACTACGCCTTGGGTCCACCACCCCTTCTGGGGTTCTCGCCTTCATTCCCCCAGGAGTGGCCACAGGCTGGAATGTGAGACAGCAGGATGGGGGTCACTAGGGTGACCCGCAAGGTTCAGACAACTCTGATCTCCATCAGCCAGACTCCTCAGGCAAGGCAAGCCATGTCTCCAATGTTTCCAAATCCCTTGGGCTTTTCTAAGGGGGACTTTCAAGGGGAAGTCAGTGTCTTTAGAAACCCTCCCTTGGATTATAGGCTAAATGCAACCCACACATTGACCCAGCCAGGATCAGGGTACCTGCCTGGGCATGTTTGGAGCCCAAGGTGGACAAGCTGTCTGCCAACCCCCACTGAATGCCTCTTTGTGGGAGTGACTGAGTAACCCAGCCCCTGGCCAACTTGAAGAGCATATACCTCCTGTCCTGCCCTGCCCAGCCCTCCTTGCACCTGCTCAATCTGTAACTTACTTTGGGAAGGGGCCTAGAGGCTCCCAAAGGGATGGCATTGGTGTCTCTTGGGTTTTTCCTGTTGGGATAGGTGATAGAATTGGGACTGGGCTAGCTGCCTTCTCTGGAATTCATGGCCCATCCCTCAGGGTGTCCTGGAAGCCTCCCAGCAGGGAAGCCTCTGTCAGGTCCTTCAGTTGGTAGCTAAGGGGTGAGGGCTGAGCCACTGGGAATCCCTAGACTGATAGTGTAAGTCCTCCACTAGTGAGAGAAGCGGGCATGTCAGGGAGAGCCCTCCAGTCAGGACCCTAGGCTCTATATTCTTGGGTTTGGGAAAGGCCTCTCAGTATGTCACAATGTTTTTGGGGCAATGAGAATTGGAGCGGTTCTCCAGGGATGGGGGAAAGGTGGAAGACTGCAGCATGTCAATCAACCCTCCTTTATCTGTCCTCTCCAGACCTCCCTGGGAGACAGGTTAGCCCTGGATGGGACTCACCGGCACATAGTGCACCACTGTGTCCACCACGTTGTCAGTCACACCCTTCAAGGCATCTGATAAGGACATGGCCCTCCCCTTGGTGGAGGAGACAGCAGGGGATGGTGTGAGGTGCAGTATCCTCCCTGCTGTGCCCAGCACAGCCATAGGTGCCCATGTCACAGCTGAGATGGTGCCCTGGAGAGTCTTCTGCAGGGTGTGTGCCACACTGCCCAGGAGGCCTCTGGAGCTGGGCAGGGCTGCTTCCTGAGGACCAGAGCAGGGTCAGCACCTCCTACAGTGGCTCTCCTGACCTTTCCCCTCCCACCAGTCCCAGAACTGGAGGGGAAGAATGTGGACACCAAACCAAAGAATGTTTAAGCCTGGCTCTGCCGTTAGCTGTGTAGCCTTGGGCAAATCACCCTCCAGTTTCTCTTTTCTTTTGTTTCTTTTTTTGAAGTACTGAGTATTGAACCCAGGGACGCTGTACCCCTGAGCTACATCCTAAGTCCTTTTATTTTATTTTACTTTATTTTGAGACAGGGTCTCGCTAGGTTCAAGGCATTGAACTTGCAATCCTCTTGTCTCAGCCTCCCAAGTCAACTGGGATTACAGGCGTGCACCACTACACCCAGCTCCCCAGTTTCTTCATCTGCAAAATGAGAGCATAATCTCTACCCTGCCTCTCTTAGGGGGTTTTTGTGAGAGTCAGCTGAGTGACATGGAAAAACTTGTGCATTTGAGGGTGAGGGAGAGTCCTGCAGCCATGTACCCTGTCCCTGGGATGGGAACAGAGACCTTTTCTTCACCCTGTGTCTCTGCTGTTCACTCCCCTGTGGGTTGTGGGGTCTTCAGGTTCCTGCTCATCTCCTTACCTCACTGAGCTTGTTCTCCTCAGCCTCCGATTCTTCCTCCTCCTCTGTCTCCTCGCCCTCTGTGTCAGTCTGGTCATTGTGGTCCTCATCCTCAGCAGCAGCAAGGTTGTGCAGCCAGGGCACTCGTACTTCACTCTGCCTCCGGGACACCACCTGCGTGGCCATCGATGCACCCCACTGGGCCAGGCTACTCTGAAGGAGAGATGGTAGCAGATGGCTGGCCTAGCAGCCCTGCTTAAGGCCAAGGGGAGCCCCAACAGCCAGAGTCCCTCCCCCCAGGGCCAGGGGCAGAGTGGTAAGCCACTTGGTCCCAGCAGACATTTCTCAGCACTTTTTATTGAGGGTAACTTATACCATTGAAGAGCACACATCTTTAGCATACATTTCTATAAACTGTTGTAAGTACACATCTGTGTAACTACCATAGATTGATAGAGACCATTTTCAACACCTCAGAGGATCACCCAGGGCCCAGACTTAGTCTACCAAGTCCTTTAAGAGTGAGCACTATTCTGATCTCTATCACTATGCATTTGTTTCAGCGATTTTTTTTTTTTTTCCTTTTTGGTGCTGGAATTGAATCCAGGGCCTCACATGGCAAGCTCATGCTATATCATTGAGCTGCCCCTCTGACTTCCATGCCTTTTGGGAGGGGGTACAGGGAGTAAACCCAGGGGTACTTAACCACTGAGCCACACCCACCCTTTTTTATATTTTATTTAGAAACAGGGTCTGACTGAGTTGCTCAGTTGCTGACGCTGGCTTTGAATTTTCAATCCTCCTGCCTGAACCTCCTGAGTCTCTGGGATTATAGGTGTGTACCACCACACCCAGCTCCATACCTATTTTTCAGCTTCACATAAATGTGTATTTGTTCATGAATAGCTTCTTTAGTTCCACATAATGCTGTGATAGCTATCCTTGCTGCATATACAAGTGCTTCCCCTTTTTCATCCTTGTATAATATTCCCTTATGTAAATTCACCACCATTTGCCCATTCTGGTATGAATGGACCTCTCTGTAGTTTCAAGTTCTTGGCTAAGGATAAAGCTGATAGGAACATTTTTGACATTGTCTTTTGGGAGACAAAAGCGATCATTCCCCAAGGGAGTCCATATTGTATAGATTTGGGGGATGCCATGAATGGGGGCACCTGAGCTTCTACTCACTCCAATAGCTGGACCAGCTATGTGGATCAGTCTTAGCTCTCATTGGTAAATGACGCTTAATGCAGGGAACAGAGGGAAACCACTACTCCTGTATCCCAATGGAGCCAAACCACCTGGTGCACAGCAGGTTCCTAGCATACATGTGCTTAATGAACAATCCAGGCCTAAGAATACTTTTAAAACTACCACTCTCATGATGGCCGAAAGTGGTCATCTTCTTGCTGACCCTCATGCTTTAATGTTGTTTTATTTCCAATCTTGGCCTTAGTTTCTTACTAAAGTTCCCAATGGGGGAAAAAAATCCAGCCATCTGAGATAAAATACACATAGAGGTGGGGTGGGAGCTTTAGGAGCTAACCCATGTGAGCCACAACCTAGCTTCCCCCAGGCCCCCAGAAAGAGGCTGGGGGAAGCTAGGTTGTGTCTTGGACCAAAAAGCTGGGGGAAGCTAGATTTGCCTTGGATGCAGTGGGAGTAGAAATTAGAAGCCTCTAGAAGGAAAATCAGAAGCCAGGGGACAGTCAGAGATCAGGGCCAGTTGGACTGCCTCCCTCACAGAAGGGTTTTGTGCTATAAGGATGACACTTCCTACTACCTGGATAGCAGATGGAGTCTGCTCCCTTGCAGGTGGGAGGCCTCATAGCAAGACACCCATGAGGGGATGAAGTAGGGGGACTCAGAGGGAGACAGATGTGGGTGGTGGGGCAGGACCACTCCAGAAAAAGGGCCTGTCCTCTTTCCACATCCTGCCCTTTCTCTCCCCCATGGCTTGGACAATTAGCTCTCCTCTCCTCTTAAAACCCCTTGTTCTTAGACCTAAAGTCCCAGCCAAGTTGGAAGGGAGAACATTCCCAAGACAGAAGGGACCAGGGGGCCCTCAGTGCTCCCAGGCAGGATTCAGGCAGTGCTCAGGGCAGACACTCACCAAGGGTGCTACGCCTGGGATCCACATGGCCAGGGAGTGGCCCTGCTTCAGTGCCCAGACTGTGGTCTGCATGGTGTGTCGAGAGAGGGTGTTGGCCAGGGTCCCCACCCTGCTCACAAGGCTTGGCTTGGCTTTGGGAGGCTTCTGGGCCCCCTGGTGTCCAGGAACAGAGGCTGGGTATAAATTTGGGAGAAAGAAGGGAAAAAAGATGAGAAAGGGGCTGGGGGAAGCTAGGTTGTGTCTTGGACCAAAAAGCAGTTGCCCTAATTCTAACACAAACTCACTTTTTTTGTGTGTGTGTGGTCTTGCCATTGAGCCTAGAGGTGCTCTACTGAGCCACATTCCCAGCCCCCCCCCTTTTTAAAATTGAGACAGGGTCTCATTAATTTACTGAGGCTGGCCTTGAACTTGCAATCCTCTTGCCTCAGCCTTCTGAGACCCTGGTATTTCACTTTCCCTTTTTACAGATGGGGAGAGTAGACCGATGATTATGGATCACTCTGAAACTCCCTCTGGGCCTTCCTGTTCTTGAGCAGTGGCTGGATGAGCTCTGGTCTCCCACTCTTTCCCAAGTACATGGCTCCCCAGGGAACATGGGTGGCCTTGTGCAGATACCTGACTCTTCCTTGGCTGGAGGGAGGAGGTACTCTACCACCTTCTCAATGCTGCCCAAGGCCAGGTCGGCCCCTCCAGAGGCCAGTCGGCCAGCTCTGGTTTTAGCAGCATACTCTGCAGTCTCTTTGGCCATCCCCCTCGCAAGCTCATAGCCAGCCAGAGTGGCCCCCAGGACCTTGTCCGAAGTGCTTGTGATGGGCACACTGATGCTGTTTCTGGCACTTCGAAGCCGGGTGGAGATGGTATCCTTCAGCTCAGAGGCGATCTGGGAAAAGGTGGAGAGAGGGTCAAACACATGCGTCTCCTCCTAGCCCCTATGAGAACTGCCCTCTCAGAGCCTCAGGCCCTGAGGCCAGCTCCCTGGAAGGCATCATTTAAAGTCCGGGGGACTGGCATCTGTGTGTGGGCACCCAGATTAAGCTGTGTCAGTCACTTTGACCTCCAGTCTTCCTTACACCACTATGCTGCCTGTCAGGATCCTGCTCATCCTTTGAGGTCAGCCCCAAAGGCTCCCTGCAGGTGGCATCTATTCTGATACCCTTGTGCAAATAAGGCAAAATTGTGTCCTGACTCCTCTGTCCCTCCCTCAGAAGGCTGGTTCCATCTGCATTTATATTGGTTTATAGATATAGTTGACTTCTTCTAAGTTCTTCACTGAAAAAATTTACCTTCCTCCTAAATAGCCTGGGAGCTCCTCTGTGAAAAGACACTGATGCCTTTATTTATTTATTTTTGGAAGAGTGAAAGGAGTAGGATTTATTCAAGTGTGGAGAATAGAAACAGAACTCTTGCAAGGACAAGAGGGGACCCTAGTAGGGGTTATCCATTTTTGCCCTTTATGTGGAAAATGAGAGTAAAGAGCACTGGCCTGTCCTCCTGTGATCTCTGCTTAGGCTATGTGGCTGGGCAGTGTCACTGGTTTTCTTATCTGTACAATGTGGGTAACAAGTCTCATCCCAGAGGACTGACAAGCAGATAAAGTGAGAGAGCTCTGTGAATCATGTCATGGTCCCTGAATAGGGCAGGGCTCAGTGAATGTTTATGGGATGGTAGGTGGTTGATCAATTAAATGGATGAGGCCAAAGATTGAAGCTTATTCCCCAAAAGTGCCTAATGCAACCAGCCAATAAACATGTGGCCAGGTGAAGTGATTTTTTTCAATGTCATGGCCCATAAAGAGCTGGATCTCTAGGACATGGGGCTGCAATCTTGGGATCCTGATGAGTATGACCCATGATCTTAGGTAACTATAGTCACCAAGTGGTGCAAGGCAGATCCATGGAGCCCCAAGTCCCAGAGCCAAATATCAGGAAGTTGTGAGACCCAACCAAGCTCCTATTTGAGTTTTCCCAGGATTTGTGCCATGACCCATCTCCCATTTGGCTCCATAGGAAGAGGAAGAACCTGTTGTGCTGCCTTAGGTACAGGGGGCCTCCACCAGCCTTGGAGACCGCTTGCCATGGATACTCAGACTCCCAGCTCTCCTTTCTGAGAGGCAGTGACAGCAGTATAGGCATCACTGGGGAAGAGGAAGGGGCTCACCTTTTCAGGAGGGTACTGGAGGGCCGGGATCTTTTCCTCCAGATGGTCCAGGCCTCGGCAGGCCAGCTCATTGGCAGCTATGACTGGAAGGAAAGGGCCGTGTTGGGGTGAGCCCTGCCCCCCATTGTGAAATCTAGCAGTGGCTTCTGTGCCAAAGAAAGCCCTCAGATCCCCATCTCTCATCCCCAGTTCTGCTGCCTCCCAGGCACCCACGAACCCAAGGCCCTTTGCCATCTTTAGCTTGTGACTCCTTGAGACCAGGGCCAGTTTCAGGGTTGCTCAGACAAGCACTCAAAGCTTAGCTCCTGTATTACATGGCTCCAGGCAAGACACACCTGTTGGAGCCTTAGCTTCTTCATTTGTAAAATGTGGTGCCTACATCGCAGGGTGGATCAAGGGAAGGAAACTAATACTACCCTCCCCTCTTCACCTTCCTCTCCTGCTCAGAGGCTCTGGGTGAGCATGAAGAAGAGGGAGAACAGAGATGCTAAGTGGGCAGAACTCTGGGGCCTTGGCATTGGCCTTGGTGGAGCCGGGCATAGACCTGCTTAGCTCTAGAGGCGAAAAACTCCCAGTCACAGCTGGTGCAGGCTCCAGATTGCCCAAAGAGCCTTGCTTTTAACCACTAGGTGTCAAGATGGTGGACAGTGTGAAGAGGGTCACAGGGAAGAGAAAGGAATACCCCCAGAGAGTGGAACAAATACCAGAGGATGCTAACATTTCAGAGAATATTACTCAGGGGCTGTCAAGGACATAAATTCTAGATACCAGTTTTCAAGGGTATTCATATATGCTCTTTCATTTATTCTTTATTCCAATGTATTATTAATTAATCAATTAATTAATTAATTTTGCAAAATTCTCAAGCAGCAGACAGCCCAAATGACTTGGCTCTTTTCTCCTCCTCCTTTTACTGGTGGTATTTTTTTTTTCTGGTATTGGGGATTAAACTCAGGGGCACTTAACTACTGAAACACATCCCCAGCTCTTTTACTATTTTATTTAGAGACAGGGCCTCATTAAGTTGTTTAGAGCCTCACTAAATTGCTGAGGCTGGCTTTGAACTTATGATCCTTCTACCTTAGTCTCCCCATTTGCTGGGATTACAGACATGCACCACCATGCCTGGCTAGGTATTGGGGATTTAACTCTGAGTCACTCTGCCACTGAGCTACAACCCCAACCCTTTTGTTATTTTTCTTTTTTGAGATAGTCTTATCGAGTTGTGAGGCAGGCCAGCTCATTGGCAGCTCTGACTGGAAGGAAAGGGCATAGGCCTGAATTTGGTTGAATTTGCTATCCTCCTGCTGCAGCCTCCTGAGTCATTGCAATTACAGGTATGTACCAGTGTGCCCAGCTTAGCTGTCTTCTCATTGGACAGAATGAGACTTAGGGAATGTATTTTAGGAATTTTCAGGAGGGGAGGCTAACCCAGGGCCTGGGTCATCTTTACAACTGTCCTGCTTGTTGTGTGGAATCCTCCAACACCCACAGTTCTCTACTTAATATAGTGGAAGGTGCTAGATTTCTCAGCACTGTTGGGATTTCTCTCTGCTCAATCAAAAGCCGTGCTTTAGAGATCATATTTTTAGATGGGGCAGAAATTTGCATGGGGCAAGTCCATTAAGCCTCACATCAACGGTTGTTTTCCACCTTTAGGTCCCTGGTGGGTAGCTCTCTGCTGTCCCTACCTGTTATCAGCCAGAACCATCAGCGGTGGGTGGGTGGACTTCCCTCTCCAGGTCAGCCCTAGTGTCTGCTATCCCTGTCTCTGTTCCAGACTCTGTCAGTTCTTGCTGCTGCTGGAGTTGGATCTAGGGTGGGTCTGGTCTGTCACCAGCCCCACCTTCACCACAACTGGCATAGCTCTGCCCATCCCTTTCCCTGAAAATTCTTTGGCCCATCATTACCATCTTAGGAAGATGCCAGCTCGGCTGTAGTTGAGGCATGTATAACTGGAGAAAGAACTGTATTTTTTTTTTTGTTCAGTACTAGGGGTTGAATCTAGGGACAGCCTATCACTGAGCTACATCCTCAGCCCCATTTATTTATTTTAAAATTTTGAGGCAGGCTCTTGCTAAGTTGCCCAGGTTGGCTTTAAACTTAAGATCCTCTTGCCCCAGCATCCTGAGTTGCTGGGATTACAGATGTGCATTGCTGTGCCTGGCTTGTATCTATATCTTTCTATTGGTAGACGAGAAGACCTGGAGTTGAGGTGAGGCAGATGGGGAGCAGTCAGGCAGAGAGATGGGCAAGTTACCAGATGATTAGATAGGCTGACACGTGGTAGTGAGTGTCAGTGGGTAGGTGGGCAGTGGCCAAATGCCTTGAGGACTCACACTGGGTGGACAGCCTGCGCACCACCGGCTCCATGCTCCAGGCGGCCAAGCTGCTGGCGCCCTGCACGCCCTTCTCGTAGGCATTGCACACGGAGGCCACCAGGGGGTGGGCTTCCTTGGTGCTGGTGTATGTCTTCTGGAAGCACTCACAGGTGCCACTCACCACAGGCAGCTGCATGACGCGCTGTAGCACATTCTCCTGCTCCTGGCAGGGAAGAAACATGTTCAAGTTAACCATCTCCTTTCTAGCCTCCCAGGAAGGTGACTCCAGGGCTGGGCAGCCATTGGCAAAACTATTCTGAGTCCCAGAAACCTGGAAGGAACCAAGGCCAAAAATGTCTTGAATGCCTTGGTCCTGGGAGCCTGAGGGAGCCCACAGGGAAAACAAGAGCCAGCCTGCTGTGGCCTTCTGGCCATAACCCATCTCTGGGGGGCTGCTGAGGCAATCTGTTCCCAGGAGCTAAGCTGAATTGCAGCACCTCTCCTAGACTTACTGGTAGAGAGCAAGTGCAAAGTGCCTGTCCAGAGTTTTAGTCCACCTCTGAGTGGTGGCTTCATCTAGGCCTATTCCATCCAGGTCTTTCTGAGGTCCTGCCTCCCTGCTCGTGGAAGCTGGTCCAGTGCTAAATACGCTCTCCTTCCCTCCCATCATGCCTTTCATGTCTTCTCTGAAACTTCCTAACTCTCCTCCCTCACATCAGAAGCCTCTGAGTTCTTCCCTGGGCTGTCTCTGTATTGATGTCACTGTGCTGTGATTCCCTGGGTACTTGTTACTCTCTCTCCCAGTAGACTGTGCACCCTGTGTTCTCAGTGCCTAGCCAAAGAAATGGATCACAGAGCTGCACCTTGTAGAATGCCTAAGTTTTCAGGGCACCCAGAATGGGAAGCTTGGCCTCCAGGAGGCTCTGTGGCAAGAAGCCTTTCCAGAATTTCTTTGCTAGTCTTGCATTTGCAATTGTAACTGCAATCCATCTTCACCCCCTCTCCATCCTATTCTCTTCATTCTGAAACAACCCTGAACTATTCTATTTCATCATTCATGGATTGGTGTTCTCACATCTGAAGTCAAATATGTCTCCCTTTGAAGGTTACTTCTCTGTACTAAATAAAATAGCTCTAGTTCCTAACTTGGTCCACACCATGGTCTGGTGACCTCCTTCTCTGGATATGCTACAGCTTAGCATTGTCCTTTTTGCCAGTGACTCTGTGAGTCAGCATTATCACCATTACTTTGCTGACAGGGAGACATACTCAGAGATGTGAATGATTTACCTAAGATCACACAGCTGGTAATTGACAGAGCCAGGATTCCAAGTCAGACTTGAAATGGCATATCTGGAATTTGTCTTAAAATAATGTAAGGTGAATTGATAGGGGTGAGGATGAAGTAGTTTGGCTGTGGATTCATGCTAGTGAAGGGTGCATAGGGCCTTACTATATTCTTCTACCTAGTCTTATGATCACAAGAATTCTCCAGATTAAAAACACCCCAGGTGTGACTCATGCTCAAACTCTTCATAGCTTCGAATGTGCCACTGTGGCAGGGTTCTTTCTGTCCTAGCAGCGAGGACCTAATGCTAAGTTAGCAGGGCCATCAAGGACACACTGGACAGAGCAGGCCACAGTATTTTAGCTTTTCATCATGATGGTGAGTTGTAAACTGGAACTAGAAAAAGACTTGGATAAGACACAAAAAAAGTATTTTCTTTAACATTTTGGACAGAGTCTTAAAGGGTTATTTGAGACAAAACCAAAGGGAGAAGCAGATGCTGGGAAAGGAGGAAAACTGTTAAGATATTACTGCATATGACCATTATGTCTCTCTGTGTTGTGGGCTTCAGTATAAAACTTAGCATGTGAACCCTTGTACAGAGATTAATTGAAGCCTAATTGGTGATGAGATAGGTTTATAATTTTTAAGTTTCACTAACCATTTAAACTGTGCCCAAATAATAGAGGTTTTGCCAAGAGGCATCAGGCACACCTAAAACGATCAAAATCACTCCAAGTCACAGTGAAAATCACAACAGCTGTGAACTAGATGAACCATTCATAGTATAAATGATGCTGGAGTCACAAACTTTAGTGGCTCTGCATGAATACATTCAGCTGGCTGGTGGTGAACAAAACAGGGATGTATGCAGCAGGGTTTAGAATATGGTAGTTCCCTTCCTTTCTATTCTTCCCCACCCCCAGCCAGGATTTGTGTCCTTTTTTCCCCCCAAGGGCTTAGGTTTTTTTTTTTTTTTAAGTTGGAGATGGACACACAATATCTTTATTTATTTGTATGTGGTGCTGAGGATCGAACCCAGTGTCTAACACATGCCAGGCAAGTGTGCTACTGCTGAGCTACAACCCCAACCCAAGGGCTTAGTTTTTAATTGACATTTTTTCCCCCTCCAGAGCCTCCCATAGCCCTCTGCAAAAGGTAGTGAGAGCAGGAATAACTGAAACATGGTCAATGACCTAGTTTATAGTTTAGACATATCTTGCTCCAGCTCCCCTGAATCTCCCTCCTGGCTCCTTCCTCCCATCAGGTATCCATTCCCCACCCCGCAAGAGCCCAAGTTACTCACAGGAAGGTCTCCATCCAGCAAGGTTGGACCCTTGTTGACTGCCATCCTAGTTCTTCACGCTGCAAAGCAGAAAGTCCCAGGTCCATCAGAGGCCCGCAGGCTTGCAATCCACAGTTCCTTACCTCCCATGGCCACCCACTGGACCCAGGGTGTCTGGGGGCACAGTTTTTCTAACACAAGTTTGGAGGGTGATTGTCATTTCTTAGAGTTCCCGAGCACCAAGTTGCTTCTCACCTACTGGTCAACACCATGTTTCTTATAAAGGTTTACGATAAGAAATGAAAAAATGCAGGTGGCCATGAGAGATAAAAGGTTTTAGATGAAGTACTGGGCTCTTAAATGAAGATTCAAAAGAGACTAAAAGAATAAGTTTCAGGTTTACTCTCCTTTATAAAAAAACAAAAACAAAAACAAAAACGTGGTTTAATTCCTCTGTTTCTAAGAAAGCATCGTGTCCCTCTATAACTCAGCTAGGCAAGTAACCAGTCACTCATAAAACTAGCTATTTCAGCTGTGTTCTGGAAAAACTATTGACCACCAAACAGCTACTCTAGAGTCCTGGTAATTCACCTTCAATCTTTCCCTCAGTAGTTTCCCTGCAGGTCTCTTCATCCCCAGTAAAAGTCCCAAGAGACCTTTACCCTCAACTCCTTCCCTTTAATACTTATAAACAAGCCAGGTAAGGGGAATCCCCCAGGATCCCCCCACTCACTGTAACTGACCACCACCTCAGCCTCACAGAGCCCACACTGTGGAGTACCTCCTCGGCAGGAACACTTCCAGCCACTCCAGGGAGTCTTGGGCAATGCTAAACAGGCCTCTCAGCTAGAGGAGGGCAGAGAAGAAGAGAAAGTTGGAGCAGCCTGTTGCCATGGCTATCTGACCCAGGGTCCCCTGGGCTCATCCTAACTTCTATAAAGATAGTTAGCCAATGAGAAGATAGATTGCAGAGCTGAAGGACACCCCAGGCTCAGAGAATTCATTATTCCAGAGTCATGAGGAATAATTCTATAACATCAGTCCTCAGTTGACAAAACTTTTGCTTTTCATAAACAAGGTATTAACACATATGTCATTAAATCCATAAGCTCTAAAGTTCCAATTATTCTGTAATCTTTGATCCTTTTCCCCACGAGGGTCCTGTCAGACAATTTTCAGTTTTTCTGATGCTTTCTTATTTACTTCAAAAGTGAATATTGATGGGGCTGGGGATGTGGCTCAAGCGGTAACGCGCTTGCCTGGCATGCGTGGGGCGCTGGGTTCAATCCTCAGCACCACATAAAATAAAAATAAAGATGTTGGTCTGGGGCTGGGGATGTGGCTCAAGCGGTAGCATGCTCGCCTGGCATGCGTGCGGCCCGGGTTCGATCCTCAGCACCACATACAAACAAAGATGTTGTGTCCGCCAAGAACTGAAAAATAAATATTAAAAAAAATAAAAATTCTAAAAAAAAAAAAAAGATGTTGTGTCTGCCGAAAAATGAAAAATAAATATTAAAAAATTCTCTCTCTCTCTCTCTCTCTCTCTCTCTATATATATATATATATATATATATATATATATATATATATATATATCTCCTCTCTCTCTAGAAAAAAAAAGTGAATATTGAAAAGTATGACTTAAACCTGCACTGAGACGCAAAGGCCTCTTGGGACTGAAAGTGCTAGTCTTTGATTATGGGAGATAAATGCTCTCAGAAAAAATGAGATGGAGCTGGGGTCAAGTCCTTGAGAATATGGGCTTTGAGGGAGCAATTTCAACCTCTGTAAATTCCTAGAGTCCAAGGAAACGTGTCGAACTTTACCTGGCCTAAGATGCCACCAAAATGGGCAGTGGGAGAGAGGTTTTGTTCGCCTGAGTCTAGAGAGTGACAGTATTGACAAGAATCTATCACCAACCAACAGCACTAGGACAACCAAGAACTATCACTGGGTCATACTTTCCTCAGCAAGAACTCAAGTTCTAGTTCCTGGCTTCCAAGATTATGGAGGACAGGGTGCAAGCCAGTGTCTTCAGATTGTTTAAGAAGGGCTCCTTAAATAAAAATAGATAATAGGGCCCAAAGAGGTGACCCATGCCTGTAATCTCAACTCAGACGTTAAAAGAGGAGGATTACAAGTTCAAGCCCAACATGGGCAACTTAGAAAGACCTAATAATAGTAATAGGATAATAGAAGGACAGCACTTATTTCCCCTGTTGTTGGCAGAAATACATGTATTGACTCTGCTAAGTTGTATGATATGGAAACAGGAGAAAGGGGCAGGGGTGGAGTGAAACAGTACTTTATGATGGATCTTTGGTACTAAAGGGTGTTTCTATAATAAAGTAGGAATGGGAAGTTATAAAAAGGAAAAGATAATCAAGCAGGGAGCCTCTGAAAGGAGTAATAACTTTGTGATACATTTAATACTTCTTGATCCAACCTGGACATCTCTGATGTAAGATAGTAATGGAGAGGACAGGAAGTGTTTTAAAGAGGTACACTCTGTCCTCACTTCAAGGTTCAGGACAAATTATCTGGGGCTTTGTGTCTGGGTGACAACCTGGGCCAAAGGGCAGTTTTCAGCCTCAGGAGTAGTGGCTTTGGGCCAGAGGGAGTAGAGGGCTCTGTGCCTGAAAGCTCTGCTGACAAAGCTGGGCTTTTAGCCACTTCAGCTGGGATTCTAGAATGTGGGTGAGAGGTGAAGAGTGGTGAAAGGGCTGAGGAAAATCCCAAGGGAAGAAGAGCCAGCCTCCAGTAGCAGTTGTCAAGACATGGAGCTCTATCTTCCTTCTCCACCACCACAAGAGCTGAAACTTTGGTAATCTTGTTCACAGGTGAATCCCCCAACTCCAAGGCAAGCATAGACTCAAATATTTGTTGCTGAATAAGTAAATTTTCAGGCAACAATGTCAGTTGTGAATGTGGTGGCCTGTATGTCTATTAAGGAAATTGTGGGTATTTGGAAACCCTCATGAATGTGGAGGCTTAGGGTGGGAGGGCTAGCTTGGAAGGGGAAAGATGCACAGGGAGGACACCAGGATACCACGGTCCACGCAAATTCTAGAAGACATGGCATTTTTCCAACTCCCCACCACCCACTCTCCTTGCAGAGGACAAAGTCATCAAGATTGAAATCAATGAAACATGCCCCCATGAGCTCAAGGCAGTGTGCTTCAGGCAAAGGCCATAGCACCAGGCTGCTTCAAGCACCGCTCCAGGATAGCAATGTGGCTAGAGCTTCTTAGACGGAACCTCTCAACCCAGGACCTCCACATCTAAACCTCCCTGCAGTCCACCTTCTCAGCTTTCATCTCCCTGCCCAGAGCTCAGGGACTGTCTGTGCTCCTGTTAACTCTTTTCTAATCCCAGAACACATTCACAGATACATGAATCAGTTTTGTCTAGAAATTCATTTGGCATAATTAATCTCTTACAGCAGGGAATCTGGACAAGATTAAAAAAGTTATTTAAACTTTTTTATTTGCCCTGCTTTAGCAGCTTTCATTTCTCTTAAAACTCCCAAAATATTCTTTGTCAAACCTCCTTTATTTATTTATTTATTGGCACTGAAGGCTGAACCCAGGGGCACTTAACCACTGAGCCACATTTTGAGGCAGATTCTAAGTTGCTTAGGGCCTCACTAAATTGCCTAGGCTGGCCTTGAACTTGTGATTCTCCTGCCTCAGTCTCCTGAGCTGCTGGGATTACAGGTGGGCACCACCATACCCAGCTCAAATCTCTTATCTTGACTGATCAGATTAAAAAAAAAAATAGTCACTGGGTGCACTAGTACACACTTGTAATCTCTATTTGGGAGGCTGAGGAAGGAGAATCAAAAGTTCAAGGCTAGCCTGGGCAAGTCAGCAAGACACTGCTCAAAATTTTAAAAAGGGCTGGGGATGTGACTCAGTGGTAGAGTGCTTGCCCAGGATGTGCAAGACCCTAGGATGGATCAATCCCTAGCACCCCTGCCCTACTACACACACACACACACACACACACACACGAATAACAGAGAGCCAAGGACCAGAGTCTACTTTTCAAAAATCTCGATCACATTTATGGGAACCTTACTCAGTGCATATTTTTCTGATTTCCCTTCAGATAAATGACATGGCTTTACTTTAGTGTTAGCCTCCTATCTACTGGCACCCTATCTCTCCACTTCTCTTCCCTCAAACTAAAGGACCTGGATTTACAAATAAGATAACTTATTATCTTATTATTTACAAATAAGTAGGAACACAAGTAAATGCTTCTATGTCCTCTTTATTGGCCTCTTACTGTTCCCTCAATGACCCTAAGATCTAAGAAAATTATGGTTTTCCTACATTCACAAGAATAGTCATGAAATTTTAGACTGCATATGTTTTGATAAAAATTAATGTGGAATTGCCCAAACTGTTACATGGTTTTAAATAAAATAATCTGGATGATAGGTCTAGGTAGCTTTAGTTTTATAGGACAAAATATAAACCATCATCAAAAGTTCCAAATTTGAGAAGGGTAGAGGTCAAAAGCACAGGAAATTCTGGAGTCTCATACTTGTTCTCAATCATGAAGGCAGTGAGATGTCACAGAACTCACACTAGAAGGTCAAAGGAATGTCCTGACCCAGGTTTTATTTGTTTTTTTCAGGGTCAATTTTCTTATCTGTCACAATCTACATAATAGGCAGGATGTGACCTTCCACCTATTTTTCTCTTTTGTTTACTTCTGATTTCTGCTTACTCACTGCATTATTAAAAGGTTCTATCCACAGACATATTCACACAATGAAGGTGCCTGATGTGTTTCTGATTCTACTTCTGAACAAAAGGACAAAAATACAGTGATGGGGTTGTTTGGGGCTGTAGCTCAGTGGTAGAGCACTTGCCTACCACACGTGAGGCAATGGGTTTGATCCTCAGCACCACATGAAAAAAAATAAAATAAAATAAAGGTTATTGTGTCCATCTACAACTGAAAATATTAAAAAAAAAAAAAAGTACAATGATGGTCAAGGCCAACAGGTGAGGAGGCTCTCAGTCCAGCTCCCCTCCATCCTGCTACTGACAACCTTGGAGGCAGGTATAGCTGATAGAAGCAATTTGCTATCAGATCTGAAGATGCTGTGCATCAGATCTATGACAATCATGTGAATATTTAAAATAAATAATCCATATAACACAATCTATACGTATATTAGTGTTCACTTATTAGTTTCATCGGGTCTTTTTCAATTTTTATTCATGTGGCAAATGCTAAGCGCCTACTATGCACAATAGAGATGCTCAGTAAATGTTAGGTGAATGGAAAATATTCAGAAATTCAGAAGTCATTCCAGCACTCTAAAAACACCATAAATCTTCATACTCCATTTTTGGCCCCACCTCAGCTCACATTACAGGTCATAAATGCTCATGTGAACAAAAAACATAAGCATGGTATGACATGATTTGTGACCGATGTAAAAGTTTGTTTCATGAAGATGTCTTCTTTAAACAGTCACTGGTCCTGAGCCTACCAACACCCTAGAGGATCTTCAGCTTCATCTGAGGATAGGCCACAGTGATGATACCTGCCACAGAGGATACAAGACCTCCAAGCCCAATGATGCCTGGGTTGGACCTATAGATCCCCATCTGGTCCAAGGGGATCAGGATGTCACAGAAGTTCTTCACTGTGTCCAGAAGCAAGGGAGGATGCTGCTTCAGAGATCGGAATAAAAGAAGAAGGAAGGACTGAAGCCATTCTGTTTCTTCATCAGCCAAGCTGTACCCAAAAGGATTCTGGGATGACTTCTCTCTCGTTGCCCTGTCATGTGCAAGCCGTCCCATCTGCAGAGAGATTTCATACAGATCCCTGACCAGGCTCAGCAGGAGAAAATAGTAGTAGTGGCGGGTGGCCCATGTTTGCCATTTCTTTTTGTTGATGCTCATGGTGAGACCCACACTCCTCACCCAGAGAATGGTGTCACAGATGAAATAAACCACACGGTTCAGGTTAGCTAATGTTAGGCATAAGCGGGGCACTGGGTCGGTGGCATGAATGCTCTGCTCAGTCGACTGGACAGCATGTACCACATTGCCTAATCGGAACCCTGCAAGAAGAACCCACACAGTTAACAGTTACTCATTTCTAGGTATTAGGCTGCAGAATCTCTGTGTCAGCATGAGGATCCAGCATGGTATTTTAATAATTGATGATTGTTTGAAATTCAGTCTTAGTTTAGGAAAGGAGGACTTTATAGTATGTTGAGGACACCTAAAATGATGCTGGAAGGCACAAAAGACAGTGACTTTTAAAAATTTATCTCCTCCATTCCAGTGAGTATCTTAACATTGACTTTAATCCACTCCAGGCATGGATGGTTAATCATGAGCATGGGTTGTTACAATGGAACATTACTATCTCCACTTCTTCTGAAGGAAGGACAATCATGATATGAATCCATGTACAACATTCTCCTGGAGTCTAATGCCTTACACTTTATTTAATTTCCAGACAAAAATACTGCCTTTTGAAAAAACACCATTATCATTTTGCTATTTCTCTGGTCCAAACCCTCTTTACTGCCTATGGTCAAGAAGACAAAGTAGAAACGGTAAGATCGTATTATGGGCTCTGGATGAATTAACTAACCTCTGCAACTGCATGTCTGTATGAAAGCATGCACTTCAATTAATGAGTCAATAAGTATTTATGGAGTACCTATTGAATGAGTTCTGGTCCTAAATATTATGAAACATACAACAGAACTACTCAGTAAGGGCTCAGATGTGGCTACTCTCAGAACACTAAGAATCTCAAGAGTGCTTGGTATTATTTTACCAAAAATAACACAAAACAGAGCATGTCGTGACTGTTTTAGTATACAGATTTGGGTTCTGATTCTGGTCTTGCACTAACTGGCTGAATGACCTTGAAGAAACCCCTTCTGGACCTCTAAAGGACCTCTAAGCTCCACCAATCTAAAGAATCTAAAACAGAATTTCTAATTGTGGCTTCAAGCCAAATCTGGAAAAGCTCACCTCACCCTTCCCATGCTCTGCTTGACAGCTTAAGTCTCTCTGTCAAACCAGTTTCTTAGTTTGACACTGATCCTCCAACACATGATTTGCTTTTAACAGTTCTGAGCCTTTGTTGGAGGAAACTGCCTCTCCAACCACACCTCAATTTTTCTACCTTCTCTAAAACATCTTTCTTTACCCTGGTCACCATATCCAGCACTTGTCTTAATGTTTATAGTATGATCTTATTTTTCCTACAAAGTTAAGAACTGTCTCTTTATGAAGTAGGTGCTCAAAAACAACTGATCAATATGTGATGGTCTACATCCCATTCTAATGCTTCTGCTGGCCTGCTGTGACAACATCTGGTTCTTGTCAACAGTGAGGAGCAAGACATATCATTGCTATATGAAATATGGGATTTCCTAGGATGATTTATTATGAAAGTAAGTTAAATGAATGCAAAACACTGCTTCATTTTTTGCCTTTAAAATGAAACTACCTTGTAAATTGTCTAAGAAAATGTATTCCTCCAATCCTCTAGCAATCCTCAAGAGAAGAAGGTGGCCTAGGTCATTGCTATTCTGTTCTATAAAACAAAGGTTCACAGGAACCAGAAGCTCATGCCAGGGATTGCCAAGATGTTTTGTGGTTGTAAGAACAAAAGATGAGCTAAAAATTTTATGTCCCACTTGTTATGATCAAGCAGAAGGATCTGGCATAGCACCAAGCGTGAACACAGGATGATGTATGTGAATGGTCTGCAGGCAAACATTCAAATTTTTGGGCCTGGAGTTCCATGAGGCAGCCTTACTAGTCAACTTCATCAATAAACTTGGTTGACTTGAAATTAAAACCTTGAAAGCACACTGTGAATTACAGTGTCTGAAGCTGAGGATTCTAAACCAGAAGCCACTGTTCCTCAAGAGACAGAGTACTTACATTTACGCCCAGTGCTCACACTGGACTCCAATTTCTTGAGCTTCATTACCACCTTCTCTTTGCCAGCTTTAGGCTCTAACAAATATCTAAGCAACATGCATGTGTATTGAGTGGCTCTGAAATGGAAAAAAAAATGAGGAAAATGATTGACCAGCCAAATAAAACTTAATTCATGAAGTAAAGGAAAAAGAAACATCTCTCTGAAGACAAAGTTTCTAAGAGTATTTCTCCTCAGCAGCTCTTCCAAGAGCAAAATTCTGCAACAGTCATTCTGCAGAGGGGCAAAGGGTAGAACATGTAATGGAAATGCAAACCAAAGGTTATTATGAAAAAGGACTCTGCAATAATGCAGTGAACAGCTCCCCAGAAGGCTCCTTACTGGCACAGAAAAATGAATGTAGTTGAAGTGGAAATTGCCCCAAAGTCTCCCTGTGAAGTCTGCAAAGATCCATACATGTTATTTTCTCCAGTGTAGAAAAAAATCATTCTATACATTCAGATTTTTAAAAAAATATTTATTTTTTAGTTTTAGGAGGACACAATATCTTTATTTTATTTTATTTTTTTATGTGGTGCTGAGGATCAAACCCAGTGCCTCACACATGCCAGGAGAGTGTGCTACCACCTGAGCCACATCCCGAGCCCACATTCAGATTTCTTAAATTAACCATTCTACCACATAGTTAACCTACTATTTACGTGAGAGGATACAAAATTCAAAATTCAAGATCCAAATGAAAATCTACAGTCTGAATATTGTTTAATCTTTTAAAAATTAAGGACAAAATACACACCAGTACACAAATTAGTATAGACATATTTTATATTTGCCTTTCAAAACTTATAAGTATTATATATAAAATACAGACAGAATCCTGTTTAATAATACTATATACTCAATAAAGAGAGAGCCTACTTTAACAATGACTTACTGATAAATATAACAAATGAGAAATTGGATATCACAGAAACATCTAAATGCATCTGGCAGTCTAGTCAATAAAAGTAAGTGCCAGTTCCTATTGTCCTATAACTGCATTTGAGTCCTTTTTATGATATAAATATTAATCTCAAAAAAGTGGCACATTTTCCAAAATTTTAGTAATTAAGTAAAAGAAAAGAAATGGTTGGGGGTGTGGTTCAGTGGCCGAGTACTCCCTTAGCATGCACAACACCCTGGGTTTGAGTCTAGTACCATAAAAAAGAGGGAGAAGGAGGAGGGGGAAATAGGGGGAGAATAAGACAGTCAGAGATCTGTCTTCTCTCCTCTCTCTCTCTCTCTTTTTTTTTTTTTTCATATGGGGGATTGAACCCCGGCATGCTCTACCACTGAGCTGCATCCCCAGCCCTTCTTATTGAGACAGGATCTTGCCAAGGTGCCCAGGCTGGCCTTGAACCTGGGGTCTTCCTGCCTCAGCCCGAGTCGCTGGGCTTACAGGTGTGTCACTGAACCAGGCACTCTGCCTTTTTAAAAGTGTGCTTTCTGATCAGAGGGCTCAAGCTACTTATGTCAGATTTGATCTGTCAATAGGAGTAGGTCTGAAAATGGCATTATTTGATGAATACCAGCTTGTTCATGGAGGTTAAATAGATCATTAAGAGGGCTGGGAAATGAACCCTAGAGATCTGATCTTGCTGAATAAATATATCCTAATTAACAATAAATATATCCTAATTAATTAACACCCTTCTTGATAAAATTGCAGGATATATTCTGGGTATACTGGAATTATAGTTTTCTATTTTAATAAAGGTTGTATATATTGCAACTATTTTGAAAAGCTATCAAATTAATTAGAAAGATTTAGCACTTAAGAGGTGGGCCCTGGAATCTTTGTGGATTTGTATCTCTCAACTCTGCTGCTTAGTACCCATTAACCTCCTTCTGTCTCAGTTTCCCATCTGTGAAAGTATCTACTTCACAGAGTTGTCATGAGGGTTAAATAAGTTAATATGGGCAAAGCATTGAGAACAAACTTGATACAGTTTGCTTACCAAAGTCTCATTGGGGCTATTCTTACTGGTATGTTTTTGTGTTAGCACTTGAATACTGTTAAGTAAAACTGCAACAGTAACTGTTGTGACTATTCTGCAGGAATGAACTAAAATACTAAAAGAAACATCATGAGCAAGGATTAATAATCAAAACAAACTGAATTTTCAGGGGTACAGTATGTGCCTTGTAGATGCAGTTAGTTCTAAGGGCTCTCTCTAAAGAGTTTATACAATTATTTCACACTCGGTATGTGAATCACACAGATTGGGCAATAGTGTAAGATAAAGAAAATAAATAAAACTTCTGTTTCTCCATAAGCATTTTGAAATACCCCCTTGAGGGGGTATTTGAAACAAGTGGTTTGCTTCCCTAGTCACAAATGCCAACCCCAAATTTCTCTTTAACCCACTAAGTCCCAAAGTTTCAATTCTGCAAATATTTTTTTTAAATCGACATGGGCTTATTAAAATACGCTGGAAAAGATCATCTATCCTTTATAGATATTTTCATATATATTCAAACACTCTATTCATTCACCTATTACTTTTCTCAAAAGAACAATTAAAATATAATATTTATTTCAAAGGGACTATAAATGCCCATTTCAAAGTTACAATTCTAAGTTTTAAAAACAGGTTTTGTATATAGGGCTATGGGACATAATGAGTTAAAAGAAATCCCTTGGAAGAATGTTGGGTTGGGAGAACTCGGTTTTCCTTTACCAGGAGAAGGAAGTTCGGAGAGAGGAGGGTTGGTGGAGGGGTGTCACACAGCCAGCGGCCTCTAGGCGGCTGGGGTGCACAGCCTCTCGGAATTGAAGGTGAAGAGGGGCTCTTGTACCAAACTTCCTCAGCGGGAGCTGGAGGCATCCTGCTTGCTTCGATTTCCCGGGTTATTAGCTCATTCCTTCTTCTCGGGTGCTGAGAACCCAGAGAGGAAGGGGTGGAGGCCGCCGGCACTGACCTGAAGAGTCGGTCCCGACCTTGGGTCTGGTTGGTGAAGCGGATGAAGGCGTCCATGGCACCGGCCCGAGGAAACACGGGGTCGGTCGTGGGTCCTCTGGGGCTCAGCTGGCCCCTGGGGGGAGTCCGGGTCCGGGCAACTGCGGGGTGGGAGGGGCTGAGTCTCTCCGCCCACGTGAGGCCGACACGCCTCCCAAGAGCTGCTAGCGGGTTTCCGGTCAAAACCGGAAGTAGCGGTTACTAAGGCGACACCCGGACGCCTAGCCCGGTGAGCTCAACCTCGGATCGTAAGATTGGGTGTGGCGGCTCTCTTGGTGTTCAAGGACTTCGGATTGCCAGCTGGGCCTCCAAACCGAACCGTGAGGGGCCGTCTCCCCGTTCTCAGGCGTTCCAAGGGCTCTGCACTTTCCGGCAGATCTCGGGCGCTCAGGAATCCCAGGGAGAATCCCAAGGGGTTTTTCCAGCCAGAGAACTCCCCTGGGCCTTTGCTTGGGGAGGGCATCATTTCTCAGCGCAGTGCTCCCCCCCCCCCCCCTTCTCCGCTCCAGGTCAGATAATGGTTAGAGCTGAGCTAATACTTGGAGTGTATTTCTAACTTGAGAGCCGGGTAAATTATGTGAGAGATTTTTCTCTTAGGATTATTGAACACTGAAAGATGATTATCTGAGGAAGCCTTAAAAGGGTCGACATGCACAAAGTAGAGGCAAAGTAGATTACAATGAAGTTACACCACTGAATCTTCATTCGATGGGCCTTAATTTTGTAAGATGCATCCCCTACAGCCACAAAGTAAGGCTCTCTATTTTTTGTTTTGTTTTGTTTTTTTTTAAAGAGAGAGAGAGAGAATCTTTTTTGTAGATGGACACAACACAATGCCTTAATTTTTATGTGGTGCTGAGACTCGAACCCAGGTGGCAACCCTGCTAGGTGAGCTCTCTACCGCTGAGCCACATCCAGCCCAAGGCCCTCTGTTTTTGTAATCCTCTTCCTCTAATATTTTCAGGTCTGGGGTAAGCTTGCAAATGGAAAGCCATATCATATGGTTAAATATTTTAAAAGTATAAATCGAGTAACAAATTGTTAGATAAAATCTTTTGTTCTCCTGCTTTGGCAAATGTACATATATGTATAAGGCCAGGTTCACTTTTAGATTTCTTAGACTCCTTGAAAACCTGGAAATACAATTGGAATGTGGTAATGTAGCCACAACTAGACCCCTGACTTTTCCCACCCCCCTTTCTCTTCTGGTCTTTTGCTCCCACCTACATCGCTAAAAGGGTGCATATAGGGTGTGGATACTCCAAGACACATCCACATTCTGCCCATGCCATATGCAGCTATGGGCACCTTTCAGGTCTAGGGGTGCTTAACAACAGAGAATACCTCCAGGAAGAAATCAGAAAGACTCATTCAGGTCCTGGCATCTTTTGGGCCATAATTTTAGAGGTGTGGGTATCCTGAACCTGGTCTTAATTAGAAGAGGGAAACTAGACTTTGGGTAAGTATATTCTCTCAGCCCCATGGATTACTCATGGTTTGCAGAGGGACGTGCCTTTAAGAAGGATAGAAGTAGCCAGGTGTGGTGGTGTAGGTCTGTATTCTCAGTGAGTAGGGAGGCTGATGGAGGAGGATCATAAGTTAAAGGCCAGCAAGAGCCTGTCTCAAAATGAAAACAGAGCTGGAGATAAAGCTCAATGGTAAAGCACCTTTGTGTTCAATCCTAATGCCAAAAAAAAAAAAAAGAAAGAAAGAAAAAGAAAGCCACATGTATTCTTCCTGCATAGCACAGGACCAGCAGTGCTGAAAACTATAAGAATTTTTGTTGACTTCTGGCCACATGGTACCAACTGCTGTGCTAAGTCTAGGCCTAGGGCAATAGGTTAGTAAGTTACACTGTAAATTGATAAGTACATACATTAATGTATTTGATGGTGAGATGAGGAAAATGTGCTTTTTAAAAATATATATATTTTTTAGTTGTAGATGGATATAATGTCTTTGTTTGTTTATCTTTATGTGGTACTCACCCAGGGCCTCATACATGCTAGGTAAGCGCTGTACCACTGAGACACAACCCCAGCCCCCCAAAGGTGCTTTTAACAGATTTTTAAAGTATATATTTTTTAGTTGTAGTTGGACACGATACTTTTATTTTTAAATTTATTTTTATGTGGTGCTGAGGATCCCAGTGCTTTGCACATGCTAGGCGAGCGCTCTACTGCCGGGTCACAACCCCAGCCCTTTTAAACAGATTTTTATCTTTTGTTTTCTATGCATGCGGCTTTTTATATCTTGATTTCTTTCATTTAGCATGATGCATTTGAGTTTCATTCATGTTGTTCATATCAATAGTCTGTAATTTTTATTGCTGAGAAAGATTTCACAATGTGAATGTGCCATGGTTCATTATCCATATACCCAAGTGAAATACATTCATGTTGTCTCCAGTTTGGGGCAATCACAAATAAAGCTGTTATAAATATTTAAGTACAGATTTATATGTGAAATATAAATTTTATTTTTTCTTGCATAAATGCATAGAAATATGATTGCTGAATTATATGATACATTTAACTGACTGCTAAAATTTTCCAAAATAGTTGTACTATTTTTATGGCCACTAACAATGTGCAAGAGTTTATCTGTTTGTCTACTGGTAAATATTTGAATTGTTTCCACTGTGATGTGCCTACAAAAAAAGCTGTAATGACATGGGCAAGTCTTAGCCATACATTTTTCAGTTCCCTTCTATCACCCCTAGGAGTGGACTAACTGGATATTATGGTATGTATGTATATATGTATACACATGTGAGGCAAGTGCTCCTTTACTGTGCTACAACACCAGCCCTGGTAGCTATGTATTTAACTTTTTAAGAAACCCCCAAACTCTTCCAAACTGTTTGTACTACTTTCTCAGCATCAGTATATGAGCATTCCAGTTCATTCATATCCTTTACAATATTTGGTATAGTCTTTTAAATTTTTAGGCATTCCAATAATATGTAATTGCATCTTATGATTTTAATTTGAATCTCACTAATACCTATGACACTGAACATCTTTGAATTTTCTATTTGCCATCTGCATACCTTCTTTCGTTAAGTGTCTGTCTTTTGCCCATTTTTAAAAACTGAAGTATTTATTTTCTTATTTTGAGAGTTTATAAAATACTTTGGATACAGCTGGGCTTGGAGGGCATATGCCTGTAATCCCAGTGACTCTGGAGACTGAGGCAGGAAGATTGCAAGTTCAAGGTCAACCTCAGCAACTTAGCAAGACTCTGTCTAAAAAAAAAAGAGCTGGGGATGTGGCTCAGTGGCCACAATACCAATCAATACCCTCCCCCCCCCCCCCCCCCCCCCCCCCCCCCCCCCCCCCCCCCCGCCAGCTGGCAATTATGAGATTTCCTTCCTGGCTGGTGGCATGAACAGGTTACTATTCCCACTGATTACTTCAGGTGGTTCTTTCAACTGGAGGGAAATATCACAAGTGGACTCCAGTGTGGAAGAAAAGATGATGATAGCATCAGGGCCTTTATATGACTCCCCTGGTCCTCAGACACTCTCACGGTGCAACTCTACTCCACTACATGTTACAGGTGTCCCAGGCTCCCCATTAAATGCTTTTTTTTTTTTTCAACTGTAGCATTGGGAGTCCTTTTTAAACACAATTTTGAGTTTTCTGAAGTACAGATTACTTGTTTTCTCTTTGAATTTTTATATACACATACAGACCAGAGTTGATAAATTATAAATATTTTTGTAAATGATTATTTTGATTTTGTAGGAGCGTTTTAGTCAGTAATTTTTTTCAGGTCTCGGACATTTCTTTTTGTACAGACTTTTGTTTTGCTTTTGTGGTGCTGGGGATTGAACCCATGGCCTCTTGCATGCTAGACAAGTGCTGTACCACTATACATCCCCAGCCTAGCAGACATTTTTATAAACCCTTGAAGAATCTCGTGGGTCCTGGGCACTGTGCCTGCAGATCTCCTGTGTGGCAGCAATTGGAAAGTGAGAAGGCAACAGATTGGACAGTGAGGACTGATGTTGTTGAACTGAATCTCACTGGGGTTGAGGGAAGGCAAAGAAAGAATATAGTCATGGCTTCTCACCGGGCTGACTTGAGCACAGTCATATATCAATACAGAGAAGCAGGAGAAGGCTTTGTTCTAGGAGAGATGGTGAATTCCATTTGGGACAAATGACAGCTTCTGTCCTATCAGGTGACAAAAGGCAACAGGGTGCCAAACTCCCCTCCTTCCATCATATCAAATATCTTCCTGGGTTGGTCAGAAGTTAGCTGTCTCTTATGATATCCTTCTAATATGAAGACCACATACTAGGAATGTAGTAGCAATCCTGTGATTAAATAAGGAAAGTGCCAGTATCTGGAATAAATAATCCCCAGAGGCCACTGTGCTAGAGAAGTGTGGTGTGCTGACTTCTTGCTTCCCTATTTTTCTCAAATTTCCTTTGCTTATTTCCCTTCTCAGCTTTCAGAGTTTCACAGAAGTTTCCTGTGCCACCTTCTATGATGTCTACCAAGAGAAGTCAGACCCAGAAGATGAGACTGCCTACATTTACTCAAAAGGTACCACTGGAGGTGCCATCCCCAACAGAGAAGGACTGGTCTAAGGATAACATAGAGGATTATGTCATCAAGGACCTAGATCAGGGCTGGGATTCCCTGCCTCAGCCTTATCGAATGATCAATAAGCTGGTGAATCTTGTGTTTGACTTGGCATGGGAACTTATTGAAGAGAGGGATACCTTGAAGGAATCTGAGAGCGATTGCATCCAGCTCACTATCTACCCTCCACTGACAGAAGTCCAGGTAGGGAGCCGGTGGCTGACCAGAAGTCTCTGTTTCTCCGTTGAACTTTTTTTTTTTTTTTTGACATTTTTCTTAGTTGTAGTTGGACACAATACCTTTGTTTTATTTATTTACTTTAACGTGGTGCTGAGGATCCAACCCAGGGCATTGGGCATGCTAGGCAAGCTCTCTACCGCTGAACCACAACCCCAGCCCCTCTATGTGAAAACAGCTGATCCAGGGAAGGGCTTCCTACCAGAAACCTTCATTTAATAAGACAGGTGCAATTTTGAAAGGCTGTATGCATGCTGATGTTGATTAAAATAGATCAGGTAACTGTTATTGATATTGAGAAATCTTCCCTAAGGAGTTAAGCCGTTCTCTGGCTTGACGGTGGCAACTGGCCAGTGCCTCTTTTGTTGTTCTTCCCATAGTGCACTAGAAAAAGTGCGGGGCCATGGTCATGTTTAGTGTTGCAAATGTGTATTTATTCTTTGTTTTCTCTGGCCTCTTTCCCCTGAAAGTGAAATGCTATGAATTTCTTAATATATGGGTAAGAGTTTTAGATGAGCTCTGTGTCTGGGGATGATCTTTGGAGGAAAAGCTCTTAAACCTTTGAAAAGTACCTTGTGTTACTTGAAGATAGACAGTAAGAATGAAAATAATTCTGTTTTCTTTGTTTTTTTTTCCCCCCAGCTAAACAAAATGCCCAATTGTATGGCTATTTCCCAAGACTATGTATTTATTGGAGTAGGCAAAGGATTCTTCATCTATAATCTGTACAACACTAAACGAATATGTACTTGGGAGAAACTTAAGGTTGATGTCACCTCCATCTGGGCCACAGACTTAGGAAATGAAATACTGATTGCTCTCCTGGATGAAATGGGTATTATTTGTTCTTCATCTTTCTTTTTAGCTTAATATATAGGTATCTGCAGTTTAATTTGAGCTCCTTTCCAGGTGTGAGTGGGGCCAAGCATGGATTTTTCATCCCTAGTCATACAGTAGTAGCTAACACCTTCAAGTATGGTGTGTCAGGCACTATTTTAATATTTTACATACATTAGCCCATTTAATCCTTACAGCAGTCTTAGAAAAGAAGTACAATATATTATCCCTGTTTAGAAGAGGGATACTTGAATTAATGTGCAAAGTAAATGGCACAGGCAGGCTTCAAACCAGGTGGTATAGCCCCAGAGTCCACCCAATTTCGGTACTCAGCAGTTCTGCCACCCATGTAAACCAGAGCTTGCTTTTTTCTGTTAGTCCTAGGATGGACCAGGCCTTTCTGGGGAGTATAGTATAGAACACTCTAGACAGTGTCCTGCATCAGTGAGTTGTTGCTATTGTTTGCCTCCAAAAGGCTGGGCTCCCTCTAGCCTGTCCTTAATGTTTGGGCAACCCACACCACTACCGGGGATTAGGGAGCTTCTCTACTTTGCAAAACAGGAGAAGGCAAGTGTCAGCATTGGCCAGGAAATCAGGAAGTGGCTTTAAGATATTGGGGCAAACAGGGCAGAATGTTCCTGCTTGCTTTGAGTCATCTATGCAATCATGCATCTCTCTAAATGACAGGCTCTCTTCAACCCTCACAGGTGCACTGAAGAATTATCTGCAGGAAATTGGCCTGACCAGACTGGCACAGTACTAGGGGTACTGCGGCAGAAGTTTGAAAATAAAAGGCAGAGAGATCAGGAAATATTATTGTATTCATTGAGGAGAGAAATGAGGAAGGTCTGAGCCAAGGCAGGGGCTGTTAAAAATAGAAAGAAAAATGGTACTAGTATATTGTAAGTGGGATTCACTGTGGTATAAATCATACATGAACATAGCATAATTTGGTAGATTTCATTCCCTAGTACTTCCCCTTGCCCCACCCAACTCTCTCCTCTCTCTGTCTTCTATTTTCATGAGATTCTTCTCTCTCTCTCTCTTTCTCTCTGTCTCTCTCTCATATGAGAGAAAACTCTGACCCTTGACTTTCTGAGTCTGGCTTATTTCACTTAGTATGATGTTCTCCAGTTCTCTGAATTTACTGACAAATGATATAAACTTAATTCTTCTTTACAGCTGAATAAAAACTCTATTGTGTTATATGTCACATTTCTTTTTCCATTCATCTGTTGACAGGCACTTGGGCTAGTTCCATAACTCAGTTGTTGTGAATTGCAGTGCTATAAAGCTTGATATGCGTGTATCACTATAGTATGCTGGTTTTAGTTCTTTGTATTATTTTTGAAACTTTTCTATGGGTCTAAAATTAGCTGAAAATAAAAAGTTTAAGCAATGGAAATATAATGTTGAAACAGGAGTGAGGGAGTATGTGTATGAGGTGGGGGATGGGGAGGTATGAGGGGGCAGTAAAGAAAAATGACTCTATCTTAGCTAACTGGCAGGATGATGATTATAATTCCTTGAGAACAATTATAGAATAAGATTTTAGGGGTCTGAGTTGAAAAATTCCATTTGAACATGCACAATTTGAGGCACCTGGAGAATGTTGGTGGGAATGATTCTCAGAAGAAGTTTGGTTCAAAGAAAGGTTTAGATTTATTTTTTTGTGCTTCATTTCTGTGTAAGCAGAAGGCAAACCACCTTGGTATCCCCAGCATTGGCTTGGAGCAGATAGCTCATGAGTGTTTATTGGGTTGAATTAGACTTTCACCTGGTCAGATACTTTATGAGGTCTATATCATGAGTACAAAGGCAAGTTATGAGTTCTGGGAGGTACCTAAACAAAGAGGTAGGAGGTTATGGGGGGTGATGATCATACACTGGAGCCCTCGGGCTAATTGGGAATTAGAATGACAGAATTATTTATCAATTCAATGAAATAATCACATGAGGAGCTTGTTGGGGCTGAGGCATATGGAAGGGTAAGATGTGATGTGTTCCCTCGAAGAATCTATGACCTGGAAAAAAGAATTTTTCACAGAAGTCACATGGACAATGGTGTGAAACAGCAGGGGATGATGTGACAAAACACATCAAAGGGTGGCTTGGTCAAGGGCTGTATTAGTGTGACTAAGGGTCCTACAGGAGACTTCTGTGGGTAAAGCCAGGTAAGTAGAGGTGGCCCAGGAGAGATAACAACCTCAACATTTCAAGTGGAAGGATGAGGAAGATGGAGAGATCAAGGGCAGCACAGGCAGAGTGGGGGCCAGGGAAGAGGCTAAGAGTGCTTGACAAGTTCAGAGATCGGATACAAATCCCAACCTTCTTTGGCTCACTTATCTTACATGCTCACTTGTTTTTCTGTTTCAGGTATCATTAGACTGTTTTACTTTTATAAGGATAGCCTTTTCCTAATCAAAGCCATCAATGAAGTGGTAAGTTCCTATTCTTTCCCTTTACTGGGGATATTTGGAAGAATAACTTCAGGAAGTGCCCCTGCAGAGTATGAACTGGAGAGTTGATCTCATTTAAAAAAAAATTTTTTTAGTTGTCAATGGATTTTTTTTTCTTTAAATTATTTATATGCAGTGCTGAGGATCAAACCCAGAGCCTCATACATGCCTGGCAAGAGTTCTACCATTGAGCCACAAGATGTTGAAGAAAAGGGTGCAATGGCAGGGAATGTTACAGGGCCTGGTGGTGGTCAAGCCAGGGCCTGGTGGTGGTCAAGTGCAACAGTAGATATTCCACAAAATGCATCTGTTATAAATGCTCTGACATTATGAATGCTGTCCTTGCCATAGGGCTAGTCTTCCATGCACTTCCAGAGAATTATCAGAAGACTGAGAGTGGAAAGGACTGAGAGTTGGACAGTGCTTCCCAAAGCCAGACTCAAGCAGTGGTTCCCAGCTTACTATAAATGGGGATCTTATGGGCACCTTGGGATGATAGTTCCTGTGCACAGGGAGAAGTGATGAGGGGGCTGACAATCAGAGTGCAAGAGAACTAGGTAGACCAGTGACAGAACATGCATCAGGGTTCTAGACCATGATTGTCGTGGAGTGCTCCTTGCACGCCATGCTGCACTCCATGCTGTAGGTCAGCAATGAAGAGAAGGGAAGTCAAGGAGATGAGAACTGAGGTCTGCAACACAACTCCAATTTATAGATGTAGATGCCCAGAAAGCCCTAAACCACAAAGTGGCAAAGAGACCAAGGTGGCAAAGAGACAGAAGCTGCCAATCCACCAGCTGAACACTGGTCTACTCCCCAGGCTGCCAGGGCAGGGCTGAGTGCAGGTACGCCACCTCTCCCATCACTGGCATGATCTCCAACAAGAGATGAATTTCCAGCAGTGAAAAATGAACAAAGAATTGAAGCCCAAGAGCCTAAGTGCTTGCTTTTTGCCTGTTGACCCGATAACTAGAATTATATATCTATGTAGCATCTGTTCTGTATTTTTTCTTTGGTAATGACAAATGTGTTTTGTAAAAAAGTCTGGTTTTCCTCATTATGCCATTTACAGGTTTTAAAACAAATTTATATCTGGCCAAGTTGAAATTTTTAAAAACTTTGGTTGGGGGACATGTGTGGTAAGCCTTTGATTTGCTGAGGGATCTAGCTAAACAATATAGTGGTCTCTTCCACCAACATTTTATCATGAAAAATTTCAAAACTGCAGAAAAGTTGAAAAATTATATGGTGTTTACTTATATGCTTACCACAAGAGACTGCAAGAAATTCAATTTTTACCTTTTTTCCCCCATATATTTTTTTCCCTTTTTTGGTTCTGGGGATTGAACTAAGGGCCTCACACTAAGAACACTCTCTACCACAGAGCTACATCTCCAGCTCCCTCATTTTTAACTTGTAATCTGCCCCCCCCCCTGCAAATTAGCAACTTTCAAACTGTCTGGACATATGCAAATACACGTACATACGTCTATCTTTAAAACACATAAAGAGCTCAGAATCAATAATAAAAAGACAAATCAACAGGGCTGGGTTTGGGCTCAGTGGTAGAGTGCTTGCCCAGCACCTGTGAGACTCTGGGTTGGATCCTCAGCACCATATAAAAGTAAATAAATAAAATAAAGGTATCATGTCCAACCATCACACACACACACACACACACACACCACACACACACAGAGAGAGAGAGAGAGAAAGAGAGAGAGAGAGAGAAACCAACAGATAGGCAAAAGACATGAATTGACATTTTACAAAGAAGACATGAGTAACCAATTTTTAAAAGTACTTAATACCATTAGTTAGCAGAGAAATGCAAATTGAATTACCATGAGATAGCATTACAGTTCTGTTTTAATGCTTAAAATGAAAGGGATGGACCATACCAACTACTAGGGAGGATGTAGAACAATAGGAACTCTCATATATTGATAGTGGAAAACTGAAAACCAGGTGAGTAATTTCCAGTTAAGTAATGACCTGTCAATCCCATTCCTAGATACTTACCCAAGACAAATGAAAATACATATTCGTAAAAGGATTTGTATAAGACATTCACAGAAGCTTTATTCTTAATAATAAAAAACTAAACACACAGAACAAATAAAAAGTTGTGATGCTGCATAATAATCCAATGGAATACATAGTATTTAATAACAAAACAGTGAACCACTGGTGATCATAATGCAGTAAATGACACTCAAAAACATCACATTGAGTGAAAGAAGCCAGACACAAAACAGAGCTTTCTGCATGATTCTGTTTATATCAAATTTAAGAACAGGCAAAACTAATCTATTAGTGAAGAAGATCATAACATAGCTTGCATATAAGGATATAACTGAACAAAACAGGCAGGTGGGAATTTTCTGGGGTAATGGTAATGTACTATGCCTTGAACAGGTTGTCCATTACATGGATGTGTGCATTTGTTAAAATTTATCAAGTTATGCAAATAACACCTGTGCCTTTAACTGTCCTTAAATTTAAAAAGAGCTCTCCAAAGAAAAATATATAGTGAATACTCATTTTATGAAATCAACATAATTATGATACCTAAACTAGACATGGACTTTACCAAAAAAAGTACTGTTGGTGGACTAAAAAATACTAAAAATGTTAAAAACACGAATTTAGAAGATTTTTTAAACTTCATTGTCACCTTCTGAAGTTCTAAGGTATAAACTTAGTATTCTGAAAACTAATAAAGGAGTCACTTCCCCCATATAAGCTGTATTTCAAGGTAACCAAATAGTGGGTGATAGATCTTTGTGGAAGAATTCTAACAAATGCAGAAGAAATAATAGAATCCAACTATCTTAATTTTATAAGCCATTTTTGCAGAGAAATTGTCTAGGCAATGACACAAATGGCTGATGGGGAGCTTCCTGGTTGATGAGCCAGGATGACACCTGTTCTCAATTATCAACCTTACCATCACTAGAAGAGAAACAAGCAGCTATTATGAGCCTCCTGATATTCTGCAGCAGGAAGGATTCTGTTCCTGCCAAAACAATTGAACTTAAATATAATCAGCCTCTAGATACAGTTATCAGTTTACAGAGAACACTGGCCTGCCCACTCCTTTCCCACCTTATTAAACAGCACCATGGGGATGCAATTAGTCCAATTCAGAATGTGGGGGAGAAAAGGCCTGGTTTCTTTAACAAGTAAATGACAAACAAACAACAACAACAACAACAACAACAAAAATAAATGGGAAGCTATTATAAATTAAAAGAGACTTAAGAGATTAAGTTAATTAAATGCAACCTGTGAATTTCATTTGGATCCTGGCTTGAACAACTGCAAAAAATAAATTAAGTTTGTGAAACAATTGAGGAAATTGAAAAACTGATTAAGACACTAGATGGTATTTAGAAATTATTTAGATATTAGGTGATATTTAGAAATTATTTAGGCTTAAATAAAAATAGTAATTTATTGAGTTTAGGGGATGAAAAAACAAGAGTTGTCATATCATGAGGAAAGGATACGGGGGGGGGGGGTTCATTATGCTATTCTCTCTCTTTTTGTATGTTTGAAAATTTTCCTAACAAATTGATATTAAACTATGTGCATCTAAAAACTTTTCCTTAAGTAAACTAGTGAGCTTACCAACAAAACTAGTCTAGCCACCTTATTTTGCTAGTAGTCTTCAAACTCCTTAAATGGATAACATAACCATACATACTGAGCATCTCAACTTTCCAAAATTTGAATAAGTCTTATACTAGGGTTATATCCAGGCTGGGCTACAGTGTAGATAGAGCCTTTCATTCAGCAGCTAGCAGAGTTTTCAGTGTCAAAAAGAACTTATTGAATTCATTTGAGTAACTGAGTGCCAGCATAGACCTGAGGGTTTGCAAACCTGACTGGGAGATCTGATGTATGCCACAAATTCCTGGGAAATAAGTCTAAAACCCTTTAGACAGAAAAGTTAGTTCCACTTCCTTACATTTCAATCTTATTTGATTCCTATACTAAGATGAAGTGTGTGTGTGAAGCAGTGGGAAGCATCTTTTCACGTTCTAAGCTTTCCAAGGATCTCTATTCTGGCTGTGAACCACAGAAGGTCCTGAAATATGTTCTTCTTTTTTACCAGACTGTGCTTACTCTATCAGCATCTCTTTCTTTTCAGGAGGATACCAGCAAGCATAACACCTGTGTAAAGATGGCGATCTCTCAGGGTGGGGACTTTGCAGCCTTCCTCCTACAAGGCAAGGTTATCCAGAGTGTGAAGAAGACTCAGATTTGCAGCTCTTCCATATGATTATTCCCCCCACCCAAATATTTTCTTTAGAGATAATTTAGGTTTACAGAAGAGTTGCAAACATAGTACAGAGTTGTCCTTATGCCCTTCACCCAGCTCCCCTAATACCAACATTAACATGGTGATGATATATTTGTGGATAGAAGGCAAATAATCTGTGGTTGATAGTTAATAGTATTGCATCAATATACACTATATAGTACTATTAATAACTATTAATTTTATTTCTCACAATTTCATAAGTTTTTTCATTAACATAATTTCTTTACCCCAAGGGTCAATCCAGGTTACTATATTGCATTTAGTTAATATATCACTTTAGTCTTTTTTAAAAATTTTTTTAATATTTATTTTTTAGTTTTCAGTGGACACAACATCTTTATTTTATTTGTATGTGGTGCTGAGGATCAAACCCAGTGCCCCGTGCATGCCAGGCGAGCGCGCTACTGCTTGAGCCACATTCCCAGCCCTCACCTTAGTCTTCTCATATCAGTGATTGTTCCTTGAAAGGTCCTTGTTTTCATGGCCTTGACACTTGGAAAAGGTACCAGTCAGATATTTTGTGGAATGTCCCTCAATTTTAGGTTGTACACTATTTTTCTTATGATTCAACTGGGGCTAAGGATTTGGGGAAGATTGCTGAGGCAAAGCATTGTCATTGCATCATATCTAGGGGTATGTGACAGCAGTGTGACTCATTTGGCTGATATGAACCTCAATCACTTATTTAAAGTGGTATCATGGTTTTTGCCAGGTTCTTCCATTATAGTGCTACCTGCTGTTTTTTTCCTTTTCTTTTCCTTTATTTCTTTCCTTCTTTATTTACTTCCTTCTTTCCCTCTTCCTCTTCCCTCCACCCATCTTTCTTCCTTCCTTCCTTCCTTCCTTCCTTCTTTCTTTCTTTCTTTCTCTCACTCACTCACTCATTCATTCATTCATTCATTCACTCATTCATTCATTCAACTGTGTTGCACAGGCTGGCCCCAAACTCCTGGGTTCAGGTGGTCCTCCTGCCTCAGCTTCTCAAGTAATGGGACTGTAGGCACGCGCCTGCACAGCTTTTTTTCTCCCTGTCTTTACTCTATAAGGAGGAAGTCACAAAGTCAAGACCACACTCAGGAGAAGATGATTTAGGCACCTTTTGGAGAAAGGAGAATTGAAGAATTTTGGGACATACATTAAATCCATTATAATAGTTAACATTTTGGGGGAGATACTTTGACGTGATGTGAATATCCTATTTCTCCTTTCACTCATCAATCCTCGTACTCATCATCTGATCTTGCTTGCACTGTGTTAATGGACATATTTTATGTAAATGTTTGTCATCTTGATTTTCAAATTTCAATTATTTTTACATATAATATATGTAACTCTATTTATACTGTTTCCCAAGGGCCCTCAAATGTTAGATGCTTGGGGAAGATACATTTTATAATGCTTTTGTATCAAAAGAAAATTTTGTTTTATCTGTATTCATTTCCTTTAGCTGTCATAACAAATTCCATTGGTGACTTAAAACAAAAGACATTTTCTGAGTTCTGGGGTCTGAAATTAAGGTTTCCAGATAATTTTAAAAAATTTTTTAACCCAGGAGTACTCTGCCACAGAGCTATATCTTTTATTTATCTATTTATTTATTTATTTTTATTTTGAGACAGTGTTTCACTAAATTGCCCAGGCTAGCCAACCTTGTGATCTTCCTGCCTCAGCCTCCTGAGTAGTTAGGATTATAGTCATGCACCACTGTTCCCACTGATAATTACTTTTTAAAGGAAACATTTAGGCAGGATCCTATATTCTGGGAGAGCAACCTTTCCCAACTTGGTTGGTATTCTGTACAGAAACCGAATCTGTTTCTAGAACATGATAGTAGTCCCACAACCATCCCATAGGTTGTCATCTCCTCAACTATTAGAAGAACTCTTTGGGGGCATCTTTTCCAATTCTAACCCTTTGTTTGCCCAGGGACTCTCCAGTGCTTCCAGATACACGACTTTTTCCCCAGATGACTTTAACTATAGGGCAAAATGTCAGTAGAATTTTCTGGGGTGAAATATAAAGCATGTGAACTGGAGGACACAATTTGGTAAAAAACTGTCTTGCATCAGTGCTGTGTGAGAAGCCCGTTTCCCTTAGATGGCAGTAGCTTGACCGTTCAACTCTCTATGGGAAAGTTACTTGGCTAGCGAGGACTTGCAATAATCATTGCAAAACTATATTGCCTTCAATCTATCAAAGTTGCTGTTTCATGGGTACCTACTGCAGAAGTGCCAGCAATTCTGAGAAGACAGGCCATTCCTCAGACAAAACTCTTGGCCTGCTTACAGTTGCTCAATGGCTGTTTGGTTTCCCAAAGCAGGAGTTGGAGATGTTTGGCTGGATGTGTATAAGTTGCCCAAGGAGTCTTGGCTCAAGGAAGTGGAGCATCCCCAAGTCACTTCAAATGCAAAGAAAAAAGCCAGACAGACACAACTGGTAGGGAACATCTTTGTTTTCAACCAATATATCTTTTCCCAGCCTGGTCTCACATCTTGCCTTAGAATGTCAAGATGAACAAGGCCTCTGACAGCTATAAAATACAACAGGAAGAATGTCTATGTCTCCCCAACGTATTTGCTTTGGATGAAATAAAATATTAAAAGGTAGAGATGGATTTAGTAGTGGGAGCTTAGTATCTCTCTTATCTTGGACTTGCTCTGCACTGAGACTCCACCCAGATATATCTCTGGAAGGATTTCTGATTTCTGCCCCACTGGAAATCTTTTTCCTTCCTGGGCTGAAATAATCCTTTTCATGCCTTGAAATTCCACTACATTTCTCAGACTACGTATAATTGGGGCGTGTTCTTAATAAATAGAAATATGTATATTCTCTTCCAAATTAGGAACACTACCATTTCAGTTTAATTATATGATGCCTGAGACTTGTCCTACATCTTTTTATAATATTTATTTAGTTTTTAGTTTTTGGTGGACATAATATCCTTATTTTGTTTTTATGTGGTGCTGAGAATCGAACCCAGTGCCTCACTCATGCTAAGCGAGCGCACTACCACTTGAGCCACATCCCAAGCACCTGTCCTGCATCTTTTTTTTTTTTTTTTTTTTTGGTACCAGGGATTGAACTCAGGGGGCACTTGACCCCTGAGCCACATCCCCAGCCTTATTTTGTATTTTATTTAGAGACAGGATCTCACTGACTTGCTTAGTGCCTGAGACTGGCTTTGAACTAGGCATGCTAGGCAAGCACTCCACAACTAAGTTTTTTAAACTTTTTTAAATTTTATTTTGAGTCTCACTAAGTTCCTAAGACTGACCTTCTTGGCTGTCAATTCTCTGGGATTCCAAGCACATTCCACCATGCCTGTTCCCAATTACATTCTGAGATCCTACAGAAGAGGGATCATGTATTAAAATCCTGCAGGTCAGAGGATCACCCATACATTGGTCCTCCAGGTCTATATCATGAATTCAGTTCTCACGAAAGGAAATGGTGTAGGGGGAGCGGGCATCTCAGGAGATTACAGGGAAAGGGGAAAATATATCAAATGCATTGTGAATTAATTTTTCATTTTCTCCTCAGAACCCTGTGGATCCCACTCCTGTAGATAACTTAGAAATGGTAAGAAACTTTAAAGAAAATCTCCAGAGATATTTAAATTATATTTTAAAGATTCTTATTTTTACTTGAAACATACTTTAAATATCAAATTACTGGTAAATGTCCCACCAGGACACTGTTTACAGATTCTCTGTGACTTCGTCTTGTGTCTCATATCCATTGAAGATGATCTCCTGTCCTTGAGTAAAGGGAGTTTAAATTTCAGGGCCCCTCTCATTGGCT